>NW_028318848.1:940330-1253774 GCF_062004578.1 Staurois parvus | reverse complement strand
AGCCCTGTAAAAAAAAAGTGCCGCTATGTTTCGAGTGAAAGGAAGACGTTCACTGCACCTGGGACTGGACAAGTGTGGCTAGCAGAAGGTTTAACAGGGTAACATGGGAACGAGACTTATCATGATATGATATAGTATATATAGTTATATACGCCTATAGTTTACCGTACGCCATGATCTCACCCACCAATGCTGACACAGCTTGGATGAAGGTCAGAATACCAGCCAGAGGACGCCGCTCCTGCCGCTCAAAAAAGAAACATCATTCAGCCGTCACAGCGTTGGAATTGGGAAAATATCTTCAATTTGTTAGCTCTCCATTTTTTTAACTCTGCCATGGCCGGTCCTCAGCCCGAGCTGCGAAAAGAGGAAGGTTGGGTGCTGGGACAGTAAACCAGCCCTGTAAAAAAAAGTGCCGCTATGTTTCGAGTGAAAGGAAGACGTTCACTGCACCTGGGACTGGACAAGTGTGGCTAGCAGAAGGTTTAACAGGGTAACATGGGAACGAGACTTATCATGATATGATATAGTATATATAGTTATATACGCCTATAGTTTACCGTACGCCGTGATCTCACCCACCAATGCTGACACAGCTTGGATGAAGGTCAGAATACCAGCCAGAGGACGCCGCTCCTGCCGCTCAAAAAAGAAACATCATTCAGCCGTCACAGCGTTGGAATTGGGAAAATATCTGCAATTTGTTAGCTCTCCAATTTTTAACTCTGCCATGGCCGGTCCTCAGCCCGAGCTGCGAAAAGAGGAAGGTTGGGTGCTGGGACAGTAAACCAGCCCTGTAAAAAAAAGTGCCGCTATGTTTCGAGTGAAAGGAAGACGTTCACTGCACCTGGGACTGGACAAGTGTGGCTAGCAGAAGGTTTAACAGGGTAACATGGGAACGAGACTTATCATGATATGATATAGTATATATAGTTATATACGCCTATAGTTTACCGTACGCCATGATCTCACCCACCAATGCTGACACAGCTTGGATGAAGGTCAGAATACCAGCCAGAGGACGCCGCTCCTGCCGCTCAAAAAAGAAACATCATTCAGCCGTCACAGCGTTGGAATTGGGAAAATATCTTCAATTTGTTAGCTCTCCATTTTTTTAACTCTGCCATGGCCGGTCCTCAGCCCGAGCTGCGAAAAGAGGAAGGTTGGGTGCTGGGACAGTAAACCAGCCCTGTAAAAAAAGTGCCGCTATGTTTCGAGTGAAAGGAAGACGTTCACTGCACCTGGGACTGGACAAGTGTGGCTAGCAGAAGGTTTAACAGGGTAACATGGGAACGAGACTTATCATGATATGATATAGTATATATAGTTATATACGCCTATAGTTTACCGTACGCCATGATCTCACCCACCAATGCTGACACAGCTTGGATGAAGGTCAGAATACCAGCCAGAGGACGCCGCTCCTGCCGCTCAAAAAAGAAACATCATTCAGCCGTCACAGCGTTGGAATTGGGAAAATATCTTCAATTTGTTAGCTCTCCATTTTTTTAACTCTGCCATGGCCGGTCCTTAGCCCGAGCTGCGAAGAGAGGAAGGTTGGGTGTTGGGACAGTAAACCAGCCCTGTAAAAAAAAGTGCCGCTATGTTTCGAGTGAAAGGAAGACGTTCACTGCACCTGGGACTGGACAAGTGTGGCTAGCAGAAGGTTTAACAGGGTAACATGGGAACAAGACTTATCATGATATGATATAGTATATATAGTTATATACGCCTATAGTTTACCGTACGCCATGATCTCACCCACCAATGCTGACACAGCTTGGATGAAGGTCAGAATACCAGCCAGAGGACGCCGCTCCTGCCGCTCAAAAAATAAACATCATTCAGCCGTCACAGCGTTGGAATTGGGAAAATATCTTCAATTTGTTAGCTCTCCATTTTTTTAACTCTGCCATGGCCGGTCCTCAGCCCGAGCTGCGAAAAGAGGAAGGTTGGGTGCTGGGACAGTAAACCAGCCCTGTAAAAAAAAAGTGCCGCTATGTTTCGAGTGAAAGGAAGACGTTCACTGCACCTGGGACTGGACAAGTGTGGCTAGCAGAAGGTTTAACAGGGTAACATGGGAACGAGACTTATCATGATATGATATAGTATATATAGTTATATACGCCTATAGTTTACCGTACGCCATGATCTCACCCACCAATGCTGACACAGCTTGGATGAAGGTCAGAATACCAGCCAGAGGACGCCGCTCCTGCCGCTCAAAAAAGAAACATCATTCAGCCGTCACAGCGTTGGAATTGGGAAAATATCTTCAATTTGTTAGCTCTCCATTTTTTTAACTCTGCCATGGCCGGTCCTCAGCCCGAGCTGCGAAAAGAGGAAGGTTGGGTGCTGGGACAGTAAACCAGCCCTGTAAAAAAAAGTGCCGCTATGTTTCGAGTGAAAGGAAGACGTTCACTGCACCTGGGACTGGACAAGTGTGGCTAGCAGAAGGTTTAACAGGGTAACATGGGAACGAGACTTATCATGATATGATATAGTATATATAGTTATATACGCCTATAGTTTGCCGTACGCCATGATCTCACCCACCAATGCTGACACAGCTTGGATGAAGGTCAGAATACCAGCCAGAGGACGCCGCTCCTGCCGCTCAAAAAAGAAACATCATATAGCCGTCACAGCGTTGGAATTGGGAAAATATCTTCAATTTGTTAGCTCTCCATTTTTTTAACTCTGCCATGGCCGGTCCTCAGCCCGAGCTGCGAAAAGAGGAAGGTTGGGTGCTGGGACAGTAAACCAGCCCTGTAAAAAAAAAGTGCCGCTATGTTTCGAGTGAAAGGAAGACGTTCACTGCACCTGGGACTGGACAAGTGTGGCTAGCAGAAGGTTTAACAGGGTAACATGGGAACGAGACTTATCATGATATGATATAGTATATATAGTTATATACGCCTATAGTTTACCGTACGCCATGATCTCACCCACCAATGCTGACACAGCTTGGATGAAGGTCAGAATACCAGCCAGAGGACGCCGCTCCTGCCGCTCAAAAAAGAAACATCATTCAGCCGTCACAGCGTTGGAATTGGGAAAATATCTTCAATTTGTTAGCTCTCCATTTTTTTAACTCTGCCATGGCCGGTCCTCAGCCCGAGCTGCGAAAAGAGGAAGGTTGGGTGCTGGGACAGTAAACCAGCCCTGTAAAAAAAAGTGCCGCTATGTTTCGAGTGAAAGGAAGACGTTCACTGCACCTGGGACTGGACAAGTGTGGCTAGCAGAAGGTTTAACAGGGTAACATGGGAACGAGACTTATCATGATATGATATAGTATATATAGTTATATACGCCTATAGTTTACCGTACGCCGTGATCTCACCCACCAATGCTGACACAGCTTGGATGAAGGTCAGAATACCAGCCAGAGGACGCCGCTCCTGCCGCTCAAAAAAGAAACATCATTCAGCCGTCACAGCGTTGGAATTGGGAAAATATCTGCAATTTGTTAGCTCTCCAATTTTTAACTCTGCCATGGCCGGTCCTCAGCCCGAGCTGCGAAAAGAGGAAGGTTGGGTGCTGGGACAGTAAACCAGCCCTGTAAAAAAAAGTGCCGCTATGTTTCGAGTGAAAGGAAGACGTTCACTGCACCTGGGACTGGACAAGTGTGGCTAGCAGAAGGTTTAACAGGGTAACATGGGAACGAGACTTATCATGATATGATATAGTATATATAGTTATATACGCCTATAGTTTACCGTACGCCATGATCTCACCCACCAATGCTGACACAGCTTGGATGAAGGTCAGAATACCAGCCAGAGGACGCCGCTCCTGCCGCTCAAAAAAGAAACATCATTCAGCCATCACAGCGTTGGAATTGGGAAAATATCTTCAATTTGTTAGCTCTCCATTTTTTTAACTCTGCCATGGCCGGTCCTCAGCCCGAGCTGCGAAAAGAGGAAGGTTGGGTGCTGGGACAGTAAACCAGCCCTGTAAAAAAAGTGCCGCTATGTTTCGAGTGAAAGGAAGACGTTCACTGCACCTGGGACTGGACAAGTGTGGCTAGCAGAAGGTTTAACAGGGTAACATGGGAACGAGACTTATCATGATATGATATAGTATATATAGTTATATACGCCTATAGTTTACCGTACGCCATGATCTCACCCACCAATGCTGACACAGCTTGGATGAAGGTCAGAATACCAGCCAGAGGACGCCGCTCCTGCCGCTCAAAAAAGAAACATCATTCAGCCGTCACAGCGTTGGAATTGGGAAAATATCTTCAATTTGTTAGCTCTCCATTTTTTTAACTCTGCCATGGCCGGTCCTTAGCCCGAGCTGCGAAGAGAGGAAGGTTGGGTGTTGGGACAGTAAACCAGCCCTGTAAAAAAAAGTGCCGCTATGTTTCGAGTGAAAGGAAGACGTTCACTGCACCTGGGACTGGACAAGTGTGGCTAGCAGAAGGTTTAACAGGGTAACATGGGAACAAGACTTATCATGATATGATATAGTATATATAGTTATATACGCCTATAGTTTACCGTACGCCATGATCTCACCCACCAATGCTGACACAGCTTGGATGAAGGTCAGAATACCAGCCAGAGGACGCCGCTCCTGCCGCTCAAAAAATAAACATCATTCAGCCGTCACAGCGTTGGAATTGGGAAAATATCTTCAATTTGTTAGCTCTCCATTTTTTTAACTCTGCCATGGCCGGTCCTCAGCCCGAGCTGCGAAAAGAGGAAGGTTGGGTGCTGGGACAGTAAACCAGCCCTGTAAAAAAAAAGTGCCGCTATGTTTCGAGTGAAAGGAAGACGTTCACTGCACCTGGGACTGGACAAGTGTGGCTAGCAGAAGGTTTAACAGGGTAACATGGGAACGAGACTTATCATGATATGATATAGTATATATAGTTATATACGCCTATAGTTTACCGTACGCCATGATCTCACCCACCAATGCTGACACAGCTTGGATGAAGGTCAGAATACCAGCCAGAGGACGCCGCTCCTGCCGCTCAAAAAAAAAACATCATTCAGCCGTCACAGCGTTGGAATTGGGAAAATATCTTCAATTTGTTAGCTCTCCATTTTTTTAACTCTGCCATGGCCGGTCCTCAGCCCGAGCTGCGAAAAGAGGAAGGTTGGGTGCTGGGACAGTAAACCAGCCCTGTAAAAAAAAGTGCCGCTATGTTTCGAGTGAAAGGAAGACGTTCACTGCACCTGGGACTGGACAAGTGTGGCTAGCAGAAGGTTTAACAGGGTAACATGGGAACGAGACTTATCATGATATGATATAGTATATATAGTTATATACGCCTATAGTTTGCCGTACGCCATGATCTCACCCACCAATGCTGACACAGCTTGGATGAAGGTCAGAATACCAGCCAGAGGACGCCGCTCCTGCCGCTCAAAAAAGAAACATCATATAGCCGTCACAGCGTTGGAATTGGGAAAATATCTTCAATTTGTTAGCTCTCCATTTTTTTAACTCTGCCATGGCCGGTCCTCAGCCCGAGCTGCGAAAAGAGGAAGGTTGGGTGCTGGGACAGTAAACCAGCCCTGTAAAAAAAAAGTGCCGCTATGTTTCGAGTGAAAGGAAGACGTTCACTGCACCTGGGACTGGACAAGTGTGGCTAGCAGAAGGTTTAACAGGGTAACATGGGAACGAGACTTATCATGATATGATATAGTATATATAGTTATATACGCCTATAGTTTACCGTACGCCATGATCTCACCCACCAATGCTGACACAGCTTGGATGAAGGTCAGAATACCAGCCAGAGGACGCCGCTCCTGCCGCTCAAAAAAGAAACATCATTCAGCCGTCACAGCGTTGGAATTGGGAAAATATCTTCAATTTGTTAGCTCTCCATTTTTTTAACTCTGCCATGGCCGGTCCTCAGCCCGAGCTGCGAAAAGAGGAAGGTTGGGTGCTGGGACAGTAAACCAGCCCTGTAAAAAAAAGTGCCGCTATGTTTCGAGTGAAAGGAAGACGTTCACTGCACCTGGGACTGGACAAGTGTGGCTAGCAGAAGGTTTAACAGGGCAACATGGGAACGAGACTTATCATGATATGATATAGTATATATAGTTATATACGCCTATAGTTTACCGTACGCCATGATCTCACCCACCAATGCTGACACAGCTTGGATGAAGGTCAGAATACCAGCCAGAGGACGCCGCTCCTGCCGCTCAAAAAAGAAACATCATTCAGCCGTCACAGCGTTGGAATTGGGAAAATATCTTCAATTTGTTAGCTCTCCATTTTTTTAACTCTGCCATGGCCGGTCCTCAGCCCGAGCTGCGAAAAGAGGAAGGTTGGGTGCTGGGACAGTAAACCAGCCCTGTAAAAAAAAGTGCCGCTATGTTTCGAGTGAAAGGAAGACGTTCACTGCACCTGGGACTGGACAAGTGTGGCTAGCAGAAGGTTTAACAGGGTAACATGGGAACGAGACTTATCATGATATGATATAGTATATATAGTTATATACGCCTATAGTTTACCGTACGCCATGATCTCACCCACCAATGCTGACACAGCTTGGATGAAGGTCAGAATACCAGCCAGAGGACGCCGCTCCTGCCGCTCAAAAAAGAAACATCATTCAGCCGTCACAGCGTTGGAATTGGGAAAATATCTGCAATTTGTTAGCTCTCCAATTTTTAACTCTGCCATGGCCGGTCCTCAGCCCGAGCTGCGAAAAGAGGAAGGTTGGGTGCTGGGACAGTAAACCAGCCCTGTAAAAAAAAGTGCCGCTATGTTTCGAGTGAAAGGAAGACGTTCACTGCACCTGGGACTGGACAAGTGTGGCTAGCAGAAGGTTTAACAGGGTAACATGGGAACGAGACTTATCATGATATGATATAGTATATATAGTTATATACGCCTATAGTTTACCGTACGCCATGATCTCACCCACCAATGCTGACACAGCTTAGATGAAGGTCAGAATACCAGCCAGAGGACGCCGCTCCTGCCGCTCAAAAAAGAAACATCATTCAGCCGTCACAGCGTTGGAATTGGGAAAATATCTTCAATTTGTTAGCTCTCCATTTTTTTAACTCTGCCATGGCCGGTCCTCAGCCCGAGCTGCGAAAAGAGGAAGGTTGGGTGCTGGGACAGTAAACCAGCCCTGTAAAAAAAAGTGCCGCTATGTTTCGAGTGAAAGGAAGACGTTCACTGCACCTGGGACTGGACAAGTGTGGCTAGCAGAAGGTTTAACAGGGTAACATGGGAACGAGACTTATCATGATATGATATAGTATATATAGTTATATACGCCTATAGTTTACCGTACGCCATGATCTCACCCACCAATGCTGACACAGCTTGGATGAAGGTCAGAATACCAGCCAGAGGACGCCGCTCCTGCCGCTCAAAAAAGAAACATCATTCAGCCGTCACAGCGTTGGAATTGGGAAAATATCTTCAATTTGTTAGCTCTCCATTTTTTTAACTCTGCCATGGCCGGTCCTCAGCCCGAGCTGCGAAAAGAGGAAGGTTGGGTGCTGGGACAGTAAACCAGCCCTGTAAAAAAAGTGCCGCTATGTTTTGAGTGAAAGGAAGACGTTCACTGCACCTGGGACTGGACAAGTGTGGCTAGCAGAAGGTTTAACAGGGTAACATGGGAACGAGACTTATCATGATATGATATAGTATATATAGTTATGTACGCCTATAGTTTACCGTACGCCATGATCTCACCCACCAATGCTGACACAGCTTGGATGAAGGTCAGAATACCAGCCAGAGGACGCCGCTCCTGCCGCTCAAAAAAGAAACATCATTCAGCCGTCACAGCATTGGAATTGGGAAAATATCTTCAATTTGTTAGCTCTCCATTTTTTTAACTCTGCCATGGCCGGTCCTCAGCCCGAGCTGCGAAAAGAGGAAGGTTGGGTGCTGGGACAGTAAACCAGCCCTGTAAAAAAAAGTGCCGCTATGTTTCGAGTGAAAGGAAGACGTTCACTGCACCTGGGACTGGACAAGTGTGGCTAGCAGAAGGTTTAACAGGGTAACATGGGAACGAGACTTATCATGATATGATATAGTATATATAGTTATGTACGCCTATAGTTTATCGTACGCCATGATCTCACCCACCAATGCTGACACAGCTTGGATGAAGGTCAGAATACCAGCCAGAGGACGCCGCTCCTGCCGCTCAAAAAAGAAACATCATTCAGCCGTTACAGCGTTGGAATTGGGAAAATATCTTCAATTTGTTAGCTCTCCATTTTTTTAACTCTGCCATGGCCGGTCCTCAGCCCGAGCTGCGAAAAGAGGAAGGTTGGGTGCTGGGAGAGTAAACCAGCCCTGTAAAAAAAAGTGCCGCTATGTTTCGAGTGAAAGGAAGACGTTCACTGCACCTGGGACTGGACAAGTGTGGCTAGCAGAAGGTTTAACAGGGTAACATGGGAACGAGACTTATCATGATATGATATAGTATATATAGTTATGTACGCCTATAGTTTACCGTACGCCATGATCTCACCCACCAATGCTGACACAGCTTGGATGAAGGTCAGAATACCAGCCAGAGGACGCCGCTCCTGCCGCTCAAAAAAGAAACATCATTCAGCCGTCACAGCGTTGGAATTGGGAAAATATCTTCAATTTGTTAGCTCTCCATTTTTTTAACTCTGCCATGGCCGGTCCTCAGCCCGAGCTGCGAAAAGAGGAAGGTTGGGTGCTGGGACAGTAAACCAGCCCTGTAAAAAAAAGTGCCGCTATGTTTCGAGTGAAAGGAAGACGTTCACTGCACCTGGGACTGGACAAGTGTGGCTAGCAGAAGGTTTAACAGGGTAACATGGGAACAAGACTTATCATGATATGATATAGTATATATAGTTATATACGCCTATAGTTTACCGTACGCCATGATCTCACCCACCAATGCTGACACAGCTTGGATGAAGGTCAGAATACCAGCCAGAGGACGCCGCTCCTGCCGCTCAAAAAAGAAACATCATTCAGCCGTCACAGCGTTGGAATTGGGAAAATATCTTCAATTTGTTAGCTCTCCATTTTTTTAACTCTGCCATGGCCGGTCCTTAGCCCGAGCTGCGAAGAGAGGAAGGTTGGGTGTTGGGACAGTAAACCAGCCCTGTAAAAAAAAGTGCCGCTATGTTTCAAGTGAAAGGAAGACGTTCACTGCACCTGGGACTGGACAAGTGTGGCTAGCAGAAGGTTTAACAGGGTAACATGGGAACAAGACTTATCATGATATGATATAGTATATATAGTTATATACGCCTATAGTTTACCGTACGCCATGATCTCACCCACCAATGCTGACACAGCTTGGATGAAGGTCAGAATACCAGCCAGAGGACGCCGCTCCTGCCGCTCAAAAAATAAACATCATTCAGCCGTCACAGCGTTGGAATTGGGAAAATATCTTCAATTTGTTAGCTCTCCATTTTTTTAACTCTGCCATGGCCGGTCCTCAGCCCGAGCTGCGAAAAGAGGAAGGTTGGGTGCTGGGACAGTAAACCAGCCCTGTAAAAAAAAAGTGCCGCTATGTTTCGAGTGAAAGGAAGACGTTCACTGCACCTGGGACTGGACAAGTGTGGCTAGCAGAAGGTTTAACAGGGTAACATGGGAACGAGACTTATCATGATATGATATAGTATATATAGTTATATACGCCTATAGTTTACCGTACGCCATGATCTCACCCACCAATGCTGACACAGCTTGGATGAAGGTCAGAATACCAGCCAGAGGACGCCGCTCCTGCCGCTCAAAAAAAAAACATCATTCAGCCGTCACAGCGTTGGAATTGGGAAAATATCTTCAATTTGTTAGCTCTCCATTTTTTTAACTCTGCCATGGCCGGTCCTCAGCCCGAGCTGCGAAAAGAGGAAGGTTGGGTGCTGGGACAGTAAACCAGCCCTGTAAAAAAAAGTGCCGCTATGTTTCGAGTGAAAGGAAGACGTTCACTGCACCTGGGACTGGACAAGTGTGGCTAGCAGAAGGTTTAACAGGGTAACATGGGAACGAGACTTATCATGATATGATATAGTATATATAGTTATATACGCCTATAGTTTGCCGTACGCCATGATCTCACCCACCAATGCTGACACAGCTTGGATGAAGGTCAGAATACCAGCCAGAGGACGCCGCTCCTGCCGCTCAAAAAAGAAACATCATATAGCCGTCACAGCGTTGGAATTGGGAAAATATCTTCAATTTGTTAGCTCTCCATTTTTTTAACTCTGCCATGGCCGGTCCTCAGCCCGAGCTGCGAAAAGAGGAAGGTTGGGTGCTGGGACAGTAAACCAGCCCTGTAAAAAAAAAGTGCCGCTATGTTTCGAGTGAAAGGAAGACGTTCACTGCACCTGGGACTGGACAAGTGTGGCTAGCAGAAGGTTTAACAGGGTAACATGGGAACGAGACTTATCATGATATGATATAGTATATATAGTTATATACGCCTATAGTTTACCGTACGCCATGATCTCACCCACCAATGCTGACACAGCTTGGATGAAGGTCAGAATACCAGCCAGAGGACGCCGCTCCTGCCGCTCAAAAAAGAAACATCATTCAGCCGTCACAGCGTTGGAATTGGGAAAATATCTTCAATTTGTTAGCTCTCCATTTTTTTAACTCTGCCATGGCCGGTCCTCAGCCCGAGCTGCGAAAAGAGGAAGGTTGGGTGCTGGGACAGTAAACCAGCCCTGTAAAAAAAAGTGCCGCTATGTTTCGAGTGAAAGGAAGACGTTCACTGCACCTGGGACTGGACAAGTGTGGCTAGCAGAAGGTTTAACAGGGC
The DNA here is from genome assembly GCF_062004578.1 of Staurois parvus. NCBI lineage: Eukaryota > Metazoa > Chordata > Amphibia > Anura > Ranidae > Staurois > Staurois parvus. Next base: position 1,243,009 of record NW_028318848.1, on the reverse strand, counting down.
AACATGGGAACGAGACTTATCATGATATGATATAGTATATATAGTTATATACGCCTATAGTTTACCGTACGCCATGATCTCACCCACCAATGCTGACACAGCTTGGATGAAGGTCAGAATACCAGCCAGAGGACGCCGCTCCTGCCGCTCAAAAAAGAAACATCATTCAGCCGTCACAGCGTTGGAATTGGGAAAATATCTTCAATTTGTTAGCTCTCCATTTTTTTAACTCTGCCATGGCCGGTCCTCAGCCCGAGCTGCGAAAAGAGGAAGGTTGGGTGCTGGGACAGTAAACCAGCCCTGTAAAAAAAAGTGCCGCTATGTTTCGAGTGAAAGGAAGACGTTCACTGCACCTGGGACTGGACAAGTGTGGCTAGCAGAAGGTTTAACAGGGTAACATGGGAACGAGACTTATCATGATATGATATAGTATATATAGTTATATACGCCTATAGTTTACCGTACGCCATGATCTCACCCACCAATGCTGACACAGCTTGGATGAAGGTCAGAATACCAGCCAGAGGACGCCGCTCCTGCCGCTCAAAAAAGAAACATCATTCAGCCGTCACAGCGTTGGAATTGGGAAAATATCTGCAATTTGTTAGCTCTCCAATTTTTAACTCTGCCATGGCCGGTCCTCAGCCCGAGCTGCGAAAAGAGGAAGGTTGGGTGCTGGGACAGTAAACCAGCCCTGTAAAAAAAAGTGCCGCTATGTTTCGAGTGAAAGGAAGACGTTCACTGCACCTGGGACTGGACAAGTGTGGCTAGCAGAAGGTTTAACAGGGTAACATGGGAACGAGACTTATCATGATATGATATAGTATATATAGTTATATACGCCTATAGTTTACCGTACGCCATGATCTCACCCACCAATGCTGACACAGCTTAGATGAAGGTCAGAATACCAGCCAGAGGACGCCGCTCCTGCCGCTCAAAAAAGAAACATCATTCAGCCGTCACAGCGTTGGAATTGGGAAAATATCTTCAATTTGTTAGCTCTCCATTTTTTTAACTCTGCCATGGCCGGTCCTCAGCCCGAGCTGCGAAAAGAGGAAGGTTGGGTGCTGGGACAGTAAACCAGCCCTGTAAAAAAAAGTGCCGCTATGTTTCGAGTGAAAGGAAGACGTTCACTGCACCTGGGACTGGACAAGTGTGGCTAGCAGAAGGTTTAACAGGGTAACATGGGAACGAGACTTATCATGATATGATATAGTATATATAGTTATATACGCCTATAGTTTACCGTACGCCATGATCTCACCCACCAATGCTGACACAGCTTGGATGAAGGTCAGAATACCAGCCAGAGGACGCCGCTCCTGCCGCTCAAAAAAGAAACATCATTCAGCCGTCACAGCGTTGGAATTGGGAAAATATCTTCAATTTGTTAGCTCTCCATTTTTTTAACTCTGCCATGGCCGGTCCTCAGCCCGAGCTGCGAAAAGAGGAAGGTTGGGTGCTGGGACAGTAAACCAGCCCTGTAAAAAAAGTGCCGCTATGTTTTGAGTGAAAGGAAGACGTTCACTGCACCTGGGACTGGACAAGTGTGGCTAGCAGAAGGTTTAACAGGGTAACATGGGAACGAGACTTATCATGATATGATATAGTATATATAGTTATGTACGCCTATAGTTTACCGTACGCCATGATCTCACCCACCAATGCTGACACAGCTTGGATGAAGGTCAGAATACCAGCCAGAGGACGCCGCTCCTGCCGCTCAAAAAAGAAACATCATTCAGCCGTCACAGCATTGGAATTGGGAAAATATCTTCAATTTGTTAGCTCTCCATTTTTTTAACTCTGCCATGGCCGGTCCTCAGCCCGAGCTGCGAAAAGAGGAAGGTTGGGTGCTGGGACAGTAAACCAGCCCTGTAAAAAAAAGTGCCGCTATGTTTCGAGTGAAAGGAAGACGTTCACTGCACCTGGGACTGGACAAGTGTGGCTAGCAGAAGGTTTAACAGGGTAACATGGGAACGAGACTTATCATGATATGATATAGTATATATAGTTATGTACGCCTATAGTTTATCGTACGCCATGATCTCACCCACCAATGCTGACACAGCTTGGATGAAGGTCAGAATACCAGCCAGAGGACGCCGCTCCTGCCGCTCAAAAAAGAAACATCATTCAGCCGTTACAGCGTTGGAATTGGGAAAATATCTTCAATTTGTTAGCTCTCCATTTTTTTAACTCTGCCATGGCCGGTCCTCAGCCCGAGCTGCGAAAAGAGGAAGGTTGGGTGCTGGGAGAGTAAACCAGCCCTGTAAAAAAAAGTGCCGCTATGTTTCGAGTGAAAGGAAGACGTTCACTGCACCTGGGACTGGACAAGTGTGGCTAGCAGAAGGTTTAACAGGGTAACATGGGAACGAGACTTATCATGATATGATATAGTATATATAGTTATGTACGCCTATAGTTTACCGTACGCCATGATCTCACCCACCAATGCTGACACAGCTTGGATGAAGGTCAGAATACCAGCCAGAGGACGCCGCTCCTGCCGCTCAAAAAAGAAACATCATTCAGCCGTCACAGCGTTGGAATTGGGAAAATATCTTCAATTTGTTAGCTCTCCATTTTTTTAACTCTGCCATGGCCGGTCCTCAGCCCGAGCTGCGAAAAGAGGAAGGTTGGGTGCTGGGACAGTAAACCAGCCCTGTAAAAAAAAGTGCCGCTATGTTTCGAGTGAAAGGAAGACGTTCACTGCACCTGGGACTGGACAAGTGTGGCTAGCAGAAGGTTTAACAGGGTAACATGGGAACAAGACTTATCATGATATGATATAGTATATATAGTTATATACGCCTATAGTTTACCGTACGCCATGATCTCACCCACCAATGCTGACACAGCTTGGATGAAGGTCAGAATACCAGCCAGAGGACGCCGCTCCTGCCGCTCAAAAAAGAAACATCATTCAGCCGTCACAGCGTTGGAATTGGGAAAATATCTTCAATTTGTTAGCTCTCCATTTTTTTAACTCTGCCATGGCCGGTCCTCAGCCCGAGCTGCGAAAAGAGGAAGGTTGGGTGCTGGGACAGTAAACCAGCCCTGTAAAAAAAAGTGCCGCTATGTTTCGAGTGAAAGGAAGACGTTCACTGCACCTGGGACTGGACAAGTGTGGCTAGCAGAAGGTTTAACAGGGTAACATGGGAACGAGACTTATCATGATATGATATAGTATATATAGTTATGTACGCCTATAGTTTACCGTACGCCATGATCTCACCCACCAATGCTGACACAGCTTGGATGAAGGTCAGAATACCAGCCAGAGGACGCCGCTCCTGCCGCTCAAAAAAGAAACATCATTCAGCCGTTACAGCGTTGGAATTGGGAAAATATCTTCAATTTGTTAGCTCTCCATTTTTTTAACTCTGCCATGGCCGGTCCTCAGCCCGAGCTGCGAAAAGAGGAAGGTTGGGTGCTGGGAGAGTAAACCAGCCCTGTAAAAAAAAGTGCCGCTATGTTTCGAGTGAAAGGAAGACGTTCACTGCACCTGGGACTGGACAAGTGTGGCTAGCAGAAGGTTTAACAGGGTAACATGGGAACGAGACTTATCATGATATGATATAGTATATATAGTTATGTACGCCTATAGTTTACCGTACGCCATGATCTCACCCACCAATGCTGACACAGCTTGGATGAAGGTCAGAATACCAGCCAGAGGACGCCACTCCTGCCGCTCAAAAAAGAAACATCATTCAGCCGTCACAGCGTTGGAATTGGGAAAATATCTTCAATTTGTTAGCTCTCCATTTTTTTAACTCTGCCATGGCCGGTCCTCAGCCCGAGCTGCGAAAAGAGGAAGGTTGGGTGCTGGGACAGTAAACCAGCCCTGTAAAAAAAAGTGCCGCTATGTTTCGAGTGAAAGGAAGACGTTCACTGCACCTGGGACTGGACAAGTGTGGCTAGCAGAAGGTTTAACAGGGTAACATGGGAACGAGACTTATCATGATATGATATAGTATATATAGTTATATACGCCTATAGTTTACCGTACGCCATGATCTCACCCACCAATGCTGACACAGCTTGGATGAAGGTCAGAATACCAGCCAGAGGACGCCGCTCCTGCCGCTCAAAAAAGAAACATCATTCAGCCGTCACAGCGTTGGAATTGGGAAAATATCTTCAATTTGTTAGCTCTCCATTTTTTTAACTCTGCCATGGCCGGTCCTCAGCCCGAGCTGCGAAAAGAGGAAGGTTGGGTGCTGGGACAGTAAACCAGCCCTGTAAAAAAAAAGTGCCGCTATGTTTCGAGTGAAAGGAAGACGTTCACTGCACCTGGGACTGGACAAGTGTGGCTAGCAGAAGGTTTAACAGGGTAACATGGGAACGAGACTTATCATGATATGATATAGTATATATAGTTATATACGCCTATAGTTTACCGTACGCCATGATCTCACCCACCAATGCTGACACAGCTTGGATGAAGGTCAGAATACCAGCCAGAGGACGCCGCTCCTGCCGCTCAAAAAAGAAACATCATTCAGCCGTCACAGCGTTGGAATTGGGAAAATATCTTCAATTTGTTAGCTCTCCATTTTTTTAACTCTGCCATGGCCGGTCCTCAGCCCGAGCTGCGAAAAGAGGAAGGTTGGGTGCTGGGACAGTAAACCAGCCCTGTAAAAAAAAGTGCCGCTATGTTTCGAGTGAAAGGAAGACGTTCACTGCACCTGGGACTGGACAAGTGTGGCTAGCAGAAGGTTTAACAGGGTAACATGGGAACGAGACTTATCATGATATGATATAGTATATATAGTTATATACGCCTATAGTTTACCGTACGCCGTGATCTCACCCACCAATGCTGACACAGCTTGGATGAAGGTCAGAATACCAGCCAGAGGATGCCGCTCCTGCCGCTCAAAAAAGAAACATCATTCAGCCGTCACAGCGTTGGAATTGGGAAAATATCTTCAATTTGTTAGCTCTCCATTTTTTTAACTCTGCCATGGCCGGTCCTCAGCCCGAGCTGCGAAAAGAGGAAGGTTGGGTGCTGGGACAGTAAACCAGCCCTGTAAAAAAAAGTGCCGCTATGTTTCGAGTGAAAGGAAGACATTCACTGCACCTGGGACTGGACAAGTGTGGCTAGCAGAAGGTTTAACAGGGTAACATGGGAACGAGACTTATCATGATATGATATAGTATATATAGTTATATACGCCTATAGTTTACCGTACGCCATGATCTCACCCACCAATGCTGACACAGCTTGGATGAAGGTCAGAATACCAGCCAGAGGACGCCGCTCCTGCCGCTCAAAAAAGAAACATCATTCAGCCGTCACAGCGTTGGAATTGGGAAAATATCTTCAATTTGTTAGCTCTCCATTTTTTTAACTCTGCCATGGCCGGTCCTCAGCCCGAGCTGCGAAAAGAGGAAGGTTGGGTGCTGGGACAGTAAACCAGCCCTGTAAAAAAAAGTGCCGCTATGTTTCGAGTGAAAGGAAGACGTTCACTGCACCTGGGACTGGACAAGTGTGGCTAGCAGAAGGTTTAACAGGGTAACATGGGAACGAGACTTATCATGATATGATATAGTATATATAGTTATATACGCCTATAGTTTACCGTACGCCATGATCTCACCCACCAATGCTGACACAGCTTGGATGAAAGTCAGAATACCAGCCAGAGGACGCCGCTCCTGCCGCTCAAAAAAGAAACATCATTCAGCCGTCACAGCGTTGGAATTGGGAAAATATCTTCAATTTGTTAGCTCTCCATTTTTTTAACTCTGCCATGGCCGGTCCTCAGCCCGAGCTGCGAAAAGAGGAAGGTTGGGTGCTGGGACAGTAAACCAGCCCTGTAAAAAAAGTGCCGCTATGTTTCGAGTGAAAGGAAGACGTTCACTGCACCTGGGACTGGACAAGTGTGGCTAGCAGAAGGTTTAACAGGGTAACATGGGAACGAGACTTATCATGATATGATATAGTATATATAGTTATATACGCCTATAGTTTACCGTACGCCATGATCTCACCCACCAATGCTGACACAGCTTGGATGAAGGTCAGAATACCAGCCAGAGGACGCCGCTCCTGCCGCTCAAAAAAGAAACATCATTCAGCCGTCACAGCGTTGGAATTGGGAAAATATCTTCAATTTGTTAGCTCTCCATTTTTTTAACTCTGCCATGGCCGGTCCTCAGCCCGAGCTGCGAAAAGAGGAAGGTTGGGTGCTGGGACAGTAAACCAGCCCTGTAAAAAAAAGTGCCGCTATGTTTCGAGTGAAAGGAAGACGTTCACTGCACCTGGGACTGGACAAGTGTGGCTAGCAGAAGGTTTAACAGGGTAACATGGGAACGAGACTTATCATGATATGATATACAGTCATGGCCGAAATTGTTGGCACCCTTGATATTTTTCCTGAAAATCAAGTATTTCACACAAAAAAGGTATTGCATTAACACATGTTTTGCTATACACATGTTTATTCCCTTTGTATGTATTGGAACAAATATAAAACAGAGGCAGAAAAGCAAATATGACATAATGTCACACAAAACCCCAAAAATGGGCTGGACAAAAGTATTGGCACCCTTAACTTAATATTTGGTTGCACACCCTTTGGAAAACATAACTGAAATCAGTCGCTTCCTATAACCATCAATAAGCTTCTGACACCTCTCACCCGGAATTTTGGACCACTCTTCCTTTGCAAACAGCTCCAGGTCTCTCTTATTGGAAGGACACCTTTTCCCAACAGCAATTTTAAGATCTCTCCACAGGTGTTCAATGGGATTTAGATCTGGGTTCATTGCTGGCCACTTCAGAACTCTCCAGCGCTTCTTTGCCATCCATTTCTGAGTGCTTTTTGACGTATGTTTGGGGTCATTGTCCTGCTGGAAGACCCAGGATCTTGGACGCAAACCCAGCTTTCTGACACTGGGCCCTACAGTGCGACCCAAAATCCTTTGGTAATCCTCAGATTTCATGATGCCTTGCACACAGTCAAGGCACCCAGTGCCAGAGGCAGCAAAACAACCCCAAAACATCATTGAACCTCCACCATATTTTACCGTAGGTACTGTGTTTTGTTCTTTGTAGGCCTCATTCCGTTTTCGGTAAACAGTAGAATGATGTGCTTTACCGAAAAGCTCTATCTTGGTCTCATCTGTCCACAAGACGTTTTCCCAGAAGGCTTTTGGCTTACTCAAGTACATTTTGGCAAACTGTAGTCTTGCTTTTTTATGTCTCTGTGTCAGCAGTGGGGTCCTCCTGGGTCTCCTGCCATAGCGTTTCATTTCATTTAAATGTCGACGGATAGTTCGCGCTGACACTGATGCTCCCTGAGCCTGCAGGACAGCTTGAATGTCTTTGGAACATGTTTGGGGCTGCTTATCCACCATCCGGACTATTCTGCGTTGCAATCTTTCATCAATTTTCCTCATCCGTCCACGACCAGGGAGATTAGCTACAGTGCCATGGGTTGCAAACTTCTTGATAATGTTGCGCACTGTGGACAAAGGCAAATCTAGTTCTCTGGAGATGGACTTGTAACCTTGAGATTGTTGATATTTTGCCACAATTTTGGTTCTCAGGTCCTCAGACAGTTCTCGTCTCCTCTTTCTGTTGTCCATGCTTAGTGTGGCACAGACAGACACACAATGCAAAGGTTAAGTGAACGTCTCTCCTTTTTATCTGCTTTCAGGTGTGATTTCTATATTGCCCACACCTGTTACTTGCCCCAGGTGAGTTTACAGGAGCATCACATGCTTGTAACATTCTTATTTATCCGCAGTTGTGAAAGGGTGCCAATACTTTTGTCCAGCCCATTTTTGGAGGTTTGTGTGACATTATGTCGAATTTGCTTTCTTTCCTCCCTTTTTTTGTTTTGTCCCAATACACACAAAGGGAATAAACATGTGTATAGCAAAACATGTGTTAATGCAATACGTTTCGTGAGAAATACATGATTTCCTGGAGAAATATCAAGGGTGCCAACAATTTCGGCCATGACTGTAGTATATATAGTTATATACGCCTATAGTTTACCGTACGCCATGATCTCACCCACCAATGCTGACACAGCTTGGATGAAGGTCAGAATACCAGCCAGAGGACGCCGCTCCTGCCGCTCAAAAAAGAAACATCATTCAGCCGTCACAGCGTTGGAATTGGGAAAATATCTTCAATTTGTTAGCTCTCCATTTTTTTAACTCTGCCATGGCCGGTCCTCAGCCCGAGCTGCGAAAAGAGGAAGGTTGGGTGCTGGGACAGTAAACCAGCCCTTTAAAAAAAAGTGCCGCTATGTTTCGAGTGAAAGGAAGACGTTCACTGCACCTGGGACTGGACAAGTGTGGCTAGCAGAAGGTTTAACAGGGTAACATGGGAACGAGACTTATCATGATATGATATAGTATATATAGTTATATACGCCTATAGTTTACCGTACGCCATGATCTCACCCACCAATGCTGACACAGCTTGGATGAAGGTCAGAATACCAGCCAGAGGACGCCGCTCCTGCCGCTCAAAAAAGAAACATCATTCAGCCGTCACACGGTTGGAATTGGGAAAATATCTTCAATTTGTTAGCTCTCCATTTTTTTAACTCTGCCATGGCCGGTCCTCAGCCCGAGCTGCGAAAAGAGGAAGGTTGGGTGCTGGGACAGTAAACCAGCCCTGTAAAAAAAAGTGCCGCTATGTTTCGAGTGAAAGGAAGACGTTCACTGCACCTGGGACTGGACAAGTGTGGCTAGCAGAAGGTTTAACAGGGTAACATGGGAACGAGACTTATCATGATATGATATAGTATATATAGTTATATACGCCTATAGTTTACCGTACGCCATGATCTCACCCACCAATGCTGACACAGCTTGGATGAAGGTCAGAATACCAGCCAGAGGACGCCGCTCCTGCCGCTCAAAAAAGAAACATCATTCAGCCGTCACAGCGTTGGAATTGGGAAAATATCTTCAATTTGTTAGCTCTCCATTTTTTTAACTCTGCCATGGCCGGTCCTCAGCCCGAGCTGCGAAAAGAGGAAGGTTGGGTGCTGGGACAGTAAACCAGCCCTGTAAAAAAAAGTGCCGCTATGTTTCAAGTGAAAGGAAGACGTTCACTGCACCTGGGACTGGACAAGTGTGGCTAGCAGAAGGTTTAACAGGGTAACATGGGAACGAGACTTATCATGATATGATATAGTATATATAGTTATATACGCCTATAGTTTACCGTACGCCATGATCTCACCCACCAATGCTGACACAGCTTGGATGAAGGTCAGAATACCAGCCAGAGGACGCCGCTCCTGCCGCTCAAAAAAGAAACATCATTCAGCCATCACAGCGTTGGAATTGGGAAAATATCTTCAATTTGTTAGCTCTCCATTTTTTTAACTCTGCCATGGCCGGTCCTCAGCCCGAGCTGCGAAAAGAGGAAGGTTGGGTGCTGGGACAGTAAACCAGCCCTGTAAAAAAAGTGCCGCTATGTTTCGAGTGAAAGGAAGACGTTCACTGCACCTGGGACTGGACAAGTGTGGCTAGCAGAAGGTTTAACAGGGTAACATGGGAACGAGACTTATCATGATATGATATAGTATATATAGTTATATACGCCTATAGTTTACCGTACGCCATGATCTCACCCACCAATGCTGACACAGCTTGGATGAAGGTCAGAATACCAGCCAGAGGACGCCGCTCCTGCCGCTCAAAAAAGAAACATCATTCAGCCGTCACAGCGTTGGAATTGGGAAAATATCTTCAATTTGTTAGCTCTCCATTTTTTTAACTCTGCCATGGCCGGTCCTTAGCCCGAGCTGCGAAGAGAGGAAGGTTGGGTGTTGGGACAGTAAACCAGCCCTGTAAAAAAAAGTGCCGCTATGTTTCGAGTGAAAGGAAGACGTTCACTGCACCTGGGACTGGACAAGTGTGGCTAGCAGAAGGTTTAACAGGGTAACATGGGAACAAGACTTATCATGATATGATATAGTATATATAGTTATATACGCCTATAGTTTACCGTACGCCATGATCTCACCCACCAATGCTGACACAGCTTGGATGAAGGTCAGAATACCAGCCAGAGGACGCCGCTCCTGCCGCTCAAAAAATAAACATCATTCAGCCGTCACAGCGTTGGAATTGGGAAAATATCTTCAATTTGTTAGCTCTCCATTTTTTTAACTCTGCCATGGCCGGTCCTCAGCCCGAGCTGCGAAAAGAGGAAGGTTGGGTGCTGGGACAGTAAACCAGCCCTGTAAAAAAAAAGTGCCGCTATGTTTCGAGTGAAAGGAAGACGTTCACTGCACCTGGGACTGGACAAGTGTGGCTAGCAGAAGGTTTAACAGGGTAACATGGGAACGAGACTTATCATGATATGATATAGTATATATAGTTATATACGCCTATAGTTTACCGTACGCCATGATCTCACCCACCAATGCTGACACAGCTTGGATGAAGGTCAGAATACCAGCCAGAGGACGCCGCTCCTGCCGCTCAAAAAAGAAACATCATTCAGCCGTCACAGCGTTGGAATTGGGAAAATATCTTCAATTTGTTAGCTCTCCATTTTTTTTAACTCTGCCATGGCCGGTCCTCAGCCCGAGCTGCGAAAAGAGGAAGGTTGGGTGCTGGGACAGTAAACCAGCCCTGTAAAAAAAAGTGCCGCTATGTTTCGAGTGAAAGGAAGACGTTCACTGCACCTGGGACTGGACAAGTGTGGCTAGCAGAAGGTTTAACAGGGTAACATGGGAACGAGACTTATCATGATATGATATAGTATATATAGTTATATACGCCTATAGTTTGCCGTACGCCATGATCTCACCCACCAATGCTGACACAGCTTGGATGAAGGTCAGAATACCAGCCAGAGGACGCCGCTCCTGCCGCTCAAAAAAGAAACATCATATAGCCGTCACAGCGTTGGAATTGGGAAAATATCTTCAATTTGTTAGCTCTCCATTTTTTTAACTCTGCCATGGCCGGTCCTCAGCCCGAGCTGCGAAAAGAGGAAGGTTGGGTGCTGGGACAGTAAACCAGCCCTGTAAAAAAAAAGTGCCGCTATGTTTCGAGTGAAAGGAAGACGTTCACTGCACCTGGGACTGGACAAGTGTGGCTAGCAGAAGGTTTAACAGGGTAACATGGGAACGAGACTTATCATGATATGATATAGTATATATAGTTATATACGCCTATAGTTTACCGTACGCCATGATCTCACCCACCAATGCTGACACAGCTTGGATGAAGGTCAGAATACCAGCCAGAGGACGCCGCTCCTGCCGCTCAAAAAAGAAACATCATTCAGCCGTCACAGCGTTGGAATTGGGAAAATATCTTCAATTTGTTAGCTCTCCATTTTTTTAACTCTGCCATGGCCGGTCCTCAGCCCGAGCTGCGAAAAGAGGAAGGTTGGGTGCTGGGACAGTAAACCAGCCCTGTAAAAAAAAGTGCCGCTATGTTTCGAGTGAAAGGAAGACGTTCACTGCACCTGGGACTGGACAAGTGTGGCTAGCAGAAGGTTTAACAGGGCAACATGGGAACGAGACTTATCATGATATGATATAGTATATATAGTTATATACGCCTATAGTTTACCGTACGCCATGATCTCACCCACCAATGCTGACACAGCTTGGATGAAGGTCAGAATACCAGCCAGAGGACGCCGCTCCTGCCGCTCAAAAAAGAAACATCATTCAGCCGTCACAGCGTTGGAATTGGGAAAATATCTTCAATTTGTTAGCTCTCCATTTTTTTAACTCTGCCATGGCCGGTCCTCAGCCCGAGCTGCGAAAAGAGGAAGGTTGGGTGCTGGGACAGTAAACCAGCCCTGTAAAAAAAAGTGCCGCTATGTTTCGAGTGAAAGGAAGACGTTCACTGCACCTGGGACTGGACAAGTGTGGCTAGCAGAAGGTTTAACAGGGTAACATGGGAACGAGACTTATCATGATATGATATAGTATATATAGTTATATACGCCTATAGTTTACCGTACGCCATGATCTCACCCACCAATGCTGACACAGCTTGGATGAAGGTCAGAATACCAGCCAGAGGACGCCGCTCCTGCCGCTCAAAAAAGAAACATCATTCAGCCGTCACACGGTTGGAATTGGGAAAATATCTTCAATTTGTTAGCTCTCCATTTTTTTAACTCTGCCATGGCCGGTCCTCAGCCCGAGCTGCGAAAAGAGGAAGGTTGGGTGCTGGGACAGTAAACCAGCCCTGTAAAAAAAAGTGCCGCTATGTTTCGAGTGAAAGGAAGACGTTCACTGCACCTGGGACTGGACAAGTGTGGCTAGCAGAAGGTTTAACAGGGTAACATGGGAACGAGACTTATCATGATATGATATAGTATATATAGTTATATACGCCTATAGTTTACCGTACGCCATGATCTCACCCACCAATGCTGACACAGCTTGGATGAAGGTCAGAATACCAGCCAGAGGACGCCGCTCCTGCCGCTCAAAAAAGAAACATCATTCAGCCGTCACAGCGTTGGAATTGGGAAAATATCTTCAATTTGTTAGCTCTCCATTTTTTTAACTCTGCCATGGCCGGTCCTCAGCCCGAGCTGCGAAAAGAGGAAGGTTGGGTGCTGGGACAGTAAACCAGCCCTGTAAAAAAAAGTGCCGCTATGTTTCGAGTGAAAGGAAGACGTTCACTGCACCTGGGACTGGACAAGTGTGGCTAGCAGAAGGTTTAACAGGGTAACATGGGAACGAGACTTATCATGATATGATATAGTATATATAGTTATATACGCCTATAGTTTACCGTACGCCATGATCTCACCCACCAATGCTGACACAGCTTGGATGAAGGTCAGAATACCAGCCAGAGGACGCCGCTCCTGCCGCTCAAAAAAGAAACATCATTCAGCCATCACAGCGTTGGAATTGGGAAAATATCTTCAATTTGTTAGCTCTCCATTTTTTTAACTCTGCCATGGCCGGTCCTCAGCCCGAGCTGCGAAAAGAGGAAGGTTGGGTGCTGGGACAGTAAACCAGCCCTGTAAAAAAAGTGCCGCTATGTTTCGAGTGAAAGGAAGACGTTCACTGCACCTGGGACTGGACAAGTGTGGCTAGCAGAAGGTTTAACAGGGTAACATGGGAACGAGACTTATCATGATATGATATAGTATATATAGTTATATACGCCTATAGTTTACCGTACGCCATGATCTCACCCACCAATGCTGACACAGCTTGGATGAAGGTCAGAATACCAGCCAGAGGACGCCGCTCCTGCCGCTCAAAAAAGAAACATCATTCAGCCGTCACAGCGTTGGAATTGGGAAAATATCTTCAATTTGTTAGCTCTCCATTTTTTTAACTCTGCCATGGCCGGTCCTTAGCCCGAGCTGCGAAGAGAGGAAGGTTGGGTGTTGGGACAGTAAACCAGCCCTGTAAAAAAAAGTGCCGCTATGTTTCGAGTGAAAGGAAGACGTTCACTGCACCTGGGACTGGACAAGTGTGGCTAGCAGAAGGTTTAACAGGGTAACATGGGAACAAGACTTATCATGATATGATATAGTATATATAGTTATATACGCCTATAGTTTACCGTACGCCATGATCTCACCCACCAATGCTGACACAGCTTGGATGAAGGTCAGAATACCAGCCAGAGGACGCCGCTCCTGCCGCTCAAAAAATAAACATCATTCAGCCGTCACAGCGTTGGAATTGGGAAAATATCTTCAATTTGTTAGCTCTCCATTTTTTTAACTCTGCCATGGCCGGTCCTCAGCCCGAGCTGCGAAAAGAGGAAGGTTGGGTGCTGGGACAGTAAACCAGCCCTGTAAAAAAAAAGTGCCGCTATGTTTCGAGTGAAAGGAAGACGTTCACTGCACCTGGGACTGGACAAGTGTGGCTAGCAGAAGGTTTAACAGGGTAACATGGGAACGAGACTTATCATGATATGATATAGTATATATAGTTATATACGCCTATAGTTTACCGTACGCCATGATCTCACCCACCAATGCTGACACAGCTTGGATGAAGGTCAGAATACCAGCCAGAGGACGCCGCTCCTGCCGCTCAAAAAAGAAACATCATTCAGCCGTCACAGCGTTGGAATTGGGAAAATATCTTCAATTTGTTAGCTCTCCATTTTTTTTAACTCTGCCATGGCCGGTCCTCAGCCCGAGCTGCGAAAAGAGGAAGGTTGGGTGCTGGGACAGTAAACCAGCCCTGTAAAAAAAAGTGCCGCTATGTTTCGAGTGAAAGGAAGACGTTCACTGCACCTGGGACTGGACAAGTGTGGCTAGCAGAAGGTTTAACAGGGTAACATGGGAACGAGACTTATCATGATATGATATAGTATATATAGTTATATACGCCTATAGTTTACCGTACGCCATGATCTCACCCACCAATGCTGACACAGCTTGGATGAAGGTCAGAATACCAGCCAGAGGACGCCGCTCCTGCCGCTCAAAAAAGAAACATCATTCAGCCGTCACAGCGTTGGAATTGGGAAAATATCTTCAATTTGTTAGCTCTCCATTTTTTTTAACTCTGCCATGGCCGGTCCTCAGCCCGAGCTGCGAAAAGAGGAAGGTTGGGTGCTGGGACAGTAAACCAGCCCTGTAAAAAAAAGTGCCGCTATGTTTCGAGTGAAAGGAAGACGTTCACTGCACCTGGGACTGGACAAGTGTGGCTAGCAGAAGGTTTAACAGGGCAACATGGGAACGAGACTTATCATGATATGATATAGTATATATAGTTATATACGCCTATAGTTTACCGTACGCCATGATCTCACCCACCAATGCTGACACAGCTTGGATGAAGGTCAGAATACCAGCCAGAGGACGCCGCTCCTGCCGCTCAAAAAAGAAACATCATTCAGCCGTCACAGCGTTGGAATTGGGAAAATATCTTCAATTTGTTAGCTCTCCATTTTTTTAACTCTGCCATGGCCGGTCCTCAGCCCGAGCTGCGAAAAGAGGAAGGTTGGGTGCTGGGACAGTAAACCAGCCCTGTAAAAAAAAGTGCCGCTATGTTTCGAGTGAAAGGAAGACGTTCACTGCACCTGGGACTGGACAAGTGTGGCTAGCAGAAGGTTTAACAGGGTAACATGGGAACGAGACTTATCATGATATGATATAGTATATATAGTTATATACGCCTATAGTTTACCGTACGCCATGATCTCACCCACCAATGCTGACACAGCTTGGATGAAGGTCAGAATACCAGCCAGAGGACGCCGCTCCTGCCGCTCAAAAAAGAAACATCATTCAGCCGTCACAGCGTTGGAATTGGGAAAATATCTTCAATTTGTTAGCTCTCCAATTTTTAACTCTGCCATGGCCGGTCCTCAGCCCGAGCTGCGAAAAGAGGAAGGTTGGGTGCTGGGACAGTAAACCAGCCCTGTAAAAAAAAGTGCCGCTATGTTTCGAGTGAAAGGAAGACGTTCACTGCACCTGGGACTGGACAAGTGTGGCTAGCAGAAGGTTTAACAGGGTAACATGGGAACGAGACTTATCATGATATGATATAGTATATATAGTTATATACGCCTATAGTTTACCGTACGCCATGATCTCACCCACCAATGCTGACACAGCTTAGATGAAGGTCAGAATACCAGCCAGAGGACGCCGCTCCTGCCGCTCAAAAAAGAAACATCATTCAGCCGTCACAGCGTTGGAATTGGGAAAATATCTTCAATTTGTTAGCTCTCCATTTTTTTAACTCTGCCATGGCCGGTCCTCAGCCCGAGCTGCGAAAAGAGGAAGGTTGGGTGCTGGGACAGTAAACCAGCCCTGTAAAAAAAAGTGCCGCTATGTTTCGAGTGAAAGGAAGACGTTCACTGCACCTGGGACTGGACAAGTGTGGCTAGCAGAAGGTTTAACAGGGTAACATGGGAACGAGACTTATCATGATATGATATAGTATATATAGTTATATACGCCTATAGTTTACCGTACGCCATGATCTCACCCACCAATGCTGACACAGCTTGGATGAAGGTCAGAATACCAGCCAGAGGACGCCGCTCCTGCCGCTCAAAAAGAAACATCATTCAGCCGTCACAGCGTTGGAATTGGGAAAATATCTTCAATTTGTTAGCTCTCCATTTTTTTAACTCTGCCATGGCCGGTCCTCAGCCCGAGCTGCGAAAAGAGGAAGGTTGGGTGCTGGGACAGTAAACCAGCCCTGTAAAAAAAGTGCCGCTATGTTTTGAGTGAAAGGAAGACGTTCACTGCACCAGGGACTGGATAAGTGTGGCTAGCAGAAGGTTTAACAGGGTAACATGGGAACGAGACTTATCATGATATGATATAGTATATATAGTTATGTACGCCTATAGTTTACCGTACGCCATGATCTCACCCACCAATGCTGACACAGCTTGGATGAAGGTCAGAATACCAGCCAGAGGACGCCGCTCCTGCCGCTCAAAAAAGAAACATCATTCAGCCGTCACAGCGTTGGAATTGGGAAAATATCTTCAATTTGTTAGCTCTCCATTTTTTTAACTCTGCCATGGCCGGTCCTCAGCCCGAGCTGCGAAAAGAGGAAGGTTGGGTGCTGGGACAGTAAACCAGCCCTGTAAAAAAAAGTGCCGCTATGTTTCGAGTGAAAGGAAGACGTTCACTGCACCTGGGACTGGACAAGTGTGGCTAGCAGAAGGTTTAACAGGGTAACATGGGAACGAGACTTATCATGATATGATATAGTATATATAGTTATATACGCCTATAGTTTACCGTACGCCATGATCTCACCCACCAATGCTGACACAGCTTGGATGAAGGTCAGAATACCAGCCAGAGGACGCCGCTCCTGCCGCTCAAAAAAGAAACATCATTCAGCCGTCACAGCGTTGGAATTGGGAAAATATCTTCAATTTGTTAGCTCTCCATTTTTTTAACTCTGCCATGGCCGGTCCTCAGCCCGAGCTGCGAAAAGAGGAAGGTTGGGTGCTGGGACAGTAAACCAGCCCTGTAAAAAAAGTGCCGCTATGTTTTGAGTGAAAGGAAGACGTTCACTGCACCTGGGACTGGACAAGTGTGGCTAGCAGAAGGTTTAACAGGGTAACATGGGAACGAGACTTATCATGATATGATATAGTATATATAGTTATGTACGCCTATAGTTTACCGTACGCCATGATCTCACCCACCAATGCTGACACAGCTTGGATGAAGGTCAGAATACCAGCCAGAGGACGCCGCTCCTGCCGCTCAAAAAAGAAACATCATTCAGCCGTCACAGCGTTGGAATTGGGAAAATATCTTCAATTTGTTAGCTCTCCATTTTTTTAACTCTGCCATGGCCGGTCCTCAGCCCGAGCTGCGAAAAGAGGAAGGTTGGGTGCTGGGACAGTAAACCAGCCCTGTAAAAAAAAGTGCCGCTATGTTTCGAGTGAAAGGAAGACGTTCACTGCACCTGGGACTGGACAAGTGTGGCTAGCAGAAGGTTTAACAGGGTAACATGGGAACGAGACTTATCATGATATGATATAGTATATATAGTTATGTACGCCTATAGTTTACCGTACGCCATGATCTCACCCACCAATGCTGACACAGCTTGGATGAAGGTCAGAATACCAGCCAGAGGACGCCGCTCCTGCCGCTCAAAAAAGAAACATCATTCAGCCGTTACAGCGTTGGAATTGGGAAAATATCTTCAATTTGTTAGCTCTCCATTTTTTTAACTCTGCCATGGCCGGTCCTCAGCCCGAGCTGCGAAAAGAGGAAGGTTGGGTGCTGGGAGAGTAAACCAGCCCTGTAAAAAAAAGTGCCGCTATGTTTCGAGTGAAAGGAAGACGTTCACTGCACCTGGGACTGGACAAGTGTGGCTAGCAGAAGGTTTAACAGGGTAACATGGGAACGAGACTTATCATGATATGATATAGTATATATAGTTATGTACGCCTATAGTTTACCGTACGCCATGATCTCACCCACCAATGCTGACACAGCTTGGATGAAGGTCAGAATACCAGCCAGAGGACGCCGCTCCTGCCGCTCAAAAAAGAAACATCATTCAGCCGTCACAGCGTTGGAATTGGGAAAATATCTTCAATTTGTTAGCTCTCCATTTTTTTAACTCTGCCATGGCCGGTCCTCAGCCCGAGCTGCGAAAAGAGGAAGGTTGGGTGCTGGGACAGTAAACCAGCCCTGTAAAAAAAAGTGCCGCTATGTTTCGAGTGAAAGGAAGACGTTCACTGCACCTGGGACTGGACAAGTGTGGCTAGCAGAAGGTTTAACAGGGTAACATGGGAACAAGACTTATCATGATATGATATAGTATATATAGTTATATACGCCTATAGTTTACCGTACGCCATGATCTCACCCACCAATGCTGACACAGCTTGGATGAAGGTCAGAATACCAGCCAGAGGACGCCGCTCCTGCCGCTCAAAAAAGAAACATCATTCAGCCGTCACAGCGTTGGAATTGGGAAAATATCTTCAATTTGTTAGCTCTCCATTTTTTTAACTCTGCCATGGCCGGTCCTCAGCCCGAGCTGCGAAAAGAGGAAGGTTGGGTGCTGGGACAGTAAACCAGCCCTGTAAAAAAAAAGTGCCGCTATGTTTCGAGTGAAAGGAAGACGTTCACTGCACCTGGGACTGGACAAGTGTGGCTAGCAGAAGGTTTAACAGGGTAACATGGGAACGAGACTTATCATGATATGATATAGTATATATAGTTATATACGCCTATAGTTTACCGTACGCCATGATCTCACCCACCAATGCTGACACAGCTTGGATGAAGGTCAGAATACCAGCCAGAGGACGCCGCTCCTGCCGCTCAAAAAAGAAACATCATTCAGCCGTCACAGCGTTGGAATTGGGAAAATATCTTCAATTTGTTAGCTCTCCATTTTTTTAACTCTGCCATGGCCGGTCCTCAGCCCGAGCTGCGAAAAGAGGAAGGTTGGGTGCTGGGACAGTAAACCAGCCCTGTAAAAAAAAGTGCCGCTATGTTTCGAGTGAAAGGAAGACGTTCACTGCACCTGGGACTGGACAAGTGTGGCTAGCAGAAGGTTTAACAGGGTAACATGGGAACGAGACTTATCATGATATGATATAGTATATATAGTTATGTACGCCTATAGTTTACCGTACGCCATGATCTCACCCACCAATGCTGACACAGCTTGGATGAAGGTCAGAATACCAGCCAGAGGACGCCGCTCCTGCCGCTCAAAAAAGAAACATCATTCAGCCGTCACAGCGTTGGAATTGGGAAAATATCTTCAATTTGTTAGCTCTCCATTTTTTTAACTCTGCCATGGCCGGTCCTCAGCCCGAGCTGCGAAAAGAGGAAGGTTGGGTGCTGGGACAGTAAACCAGCCCTGTAAAAAAAAGTGCCGCTATGTTTCGAGTGAAAGGAAGACGTTCACTGCACCTGGGACTGGACAAGTGTGGCTAGCAGAAGGTTTAACAGGGTAACATGGGAACGAGACTTATCATGATATGATATAGTATATATAGTTATATACGCCTATAGTTTACCGTACGCCATGATCTCACCCACCAATGCTGACACAGCTTGGATGAAGATCAGAATACCAGCCAGAGGACGCCGCTCCTGCCGCTCAAAAAAGAAACATCATTCAGCCGTCACAGCGTTGGAATTGGGAAAATATCTTCAATTTGTTAGCTCTCCATTTTTTTAACTCTGCCATGGCCGGTCCTCAGCCCGAGCTGCGAAAAGAGGAAGGTTGGGTGCTGGGACAGTAAACCAGCCCTGTAAAAAAAAGTGCCGCTATGTTTCGAGTGAAAGGAAGACGTTCACTGCACCTGGGACTGGACAAGTGTGGCTAGCAGAAGGTTTAACAGGGTAACATGGGAACGAGACTTATCATGATATGATATAGTATATATAGTTATATACGCCTATAGTTTACCGTACGCCATGATCTCACCCACCAATGCTGACACAGCTTGGATGAAGGTCAGAATACCAGCCAGAGGACGCCGCTCCTGCCGCTCAAAAAAGAAACATCATTCAGCCGTCACAGCGTTGGAATTGGGAAAATATCTTCAATTTGTTAGCTCTCCATTTTTTTAACTCTGCCATGGCCGGTCCTCAGCCCGAGCTGCGAAAAGAGGAAGGTTGGGTGCTGGGACAGTAAACCAGCCCTGTAAAAAAAAGTGCCGCTATGTTTCGAGTGAAAGGAAGACGTTCACTGCACCTGGGACTGGACAAGTGTGGCTAGCAGAAGGTTTAACAGGGTAACATGGGAACGAGACTTATCATGATATGATATAGTATATATAGTTATATACGCCTACAGTTTACCGTACGCCATGATCTCACCCACCAATGCTGACACAGCTTGGATGAAGGTCAGAATACCAGCCAGAGGACGCCGCTCCTGCCGCTCAAAAAAGAAACATCATTCAGCCGTCACAGCGTTGGAATTGGGAAAATATCTTCAATTTGTTAGCTCTCCATTTTTTTAACTCTGCCATGGCCGGTCCTCAGCCCGAGCTGCGAAAAGAGGAAGGTTGGGTGCTGGGACAGTAAACCAGCCCTGTAAAAAAAAGTGCCGCTATGTTTCGAGTGAAAGGAAGACGTTCACTGCACCTGGGACTGGACAAGTGTGGCTAGCAGAAGGTTTAACAGGGTAACATGGGAACGAGACTTATCATGATATGATATAGTATATATAGTTATATACGCCTATAGTTTACCGTACGCCATGATCTCACCCACCAATGCTGACACAGCTTGGATGAAGGTCAGAATACCAGCCAGAGGACGCCGCTCCTGCCGCTCAAAAAAGAAACATCATTCAGCCGTCACAGCGTTGGAATTGGGAAAATATCTTCAATTTGTTAGCTCTCCATTTTTTTAACTCTGCCATGGCCGGTCCTCAGCCCGAGCTGCGAAAAGAGGAAGGTTGGGTGCTGGGACAGTAAACCAGCCCTGTAAAAAAAAGTGCCGCTATGTTTCGAGTGAAAGGAAGACGTTCACTGCACCCGGGACTGGACAAGTGTGGCTAGCAGAAGGTTTAACAGGGTAACATGGGAACGAGACTTATCATGATATGATATAGTATATATAGTTATGTACGCCTATAGTTTACCGTACGCCATGATCTCACCCACCAATGCTGACACAGCTTGGATGAAGGTCAGAATACCAGCCAGAGGACGCCGCTCCTGCCGCTCAAAAAAGAAACATCATTCAGCCGTCACAGCGTTGGAATTGGGAAAATATCTTCAATTTGTTAGCTCTCCATTTTTTTAACTCTGCCATGGCCGGTCCTCAGCCCGAGCTGCGAAAAGAGGAAGGTTGGGTGCTGGGACAGTAAACCAGCCCTGTAAAAAAAAGTGCCGCTATGTTTCGAGTGAAAGGAAGACGTTCACTGCACCTGGGACTGGACAAGTCTGGTCAGAATACCAGCCAGAGGACGCCGCTCCTGCCGCTCAAAAAAGAAACATCATTCAGCCGTCACAGCGTTGGAATTGGGAAAATATCTTCAATTTGTTAGCTCTCCATTTTTTTAACTCTGCCATGGCCGGTCCTCAGCCCGAGCTGCGAAAAGAGGAAGGTTGGGTGCTGGGACAGTAAACCAGCCCTGTAAAAAAAAGTGCCGCTATGTTTCGAGTGAAAGGAAGACGTTCACTGCACCTGGGACTGGACAAGTGTGGCTAGCAGAAGGTTTAACAGGGTAACATGGGAACGAGACTTATCATGATATGATATAGTATATATAGTTATATACGCCTATAGTTTACCGTACGCCATGATCTCACCCACCAATGCTGACACAGCTTGGATGAAGGTCAGAATACCAGCCAGAGGACGCCGCTCCTGCCGCTCAAAAAAGAAACATCATTCAGCCGTCACAGCGTTGGAATTGGGAAAATATCTTCAATTTGTTAGCTCTCCATTTTTTTAACTCTGCCATGGCCGGTCCTCAGCCCGAGCTGCGAAAAGAGGAAGGTTGGGTGCTGGGACAGTAAACCAGCCCTGTAAAAAAAAGTGCCGCTATGTTTCGAGTGAAAGGAAGACGTTCACTGCACCCGGGACTGGACAAGTGTGGCTAGCAGAAGGTTTAACAGGGTAACATGGGAACGAGACTTATCATGATATGATATAGTATATATAGTTATGTACGCCTATAGTTTACCGTACGCCATGATCTCACCCACCAATGCTGACACAGCTTGGATGAAGGTCAGAATACCAGCCAGAGGACGCCGCTCCTGCCGCTCAAAAAAGAAACATCATTCAGCCGTCACAGCGTTGGAATTGGGAAAATATCTTCAATTTGTTAGCTCTCCATTTTTTTAACTCTGCCATGGCCGGTCCTCAGCCCGAGCTGCGAAAAGAGGAAGGTTGGGTGCTGGGACAGTAAACCAGCCCTGTAAAAAAAAGTGCCGCTATGTTTCGAGTGAAAGGAAGACGTTCACTGCACCTGGGACTGGACAAGTGTGGCTAGCAGAAGGTTTAACAGGGTAACATGGGAACGAGACTTATCATGATATGATATAGTATATATAGTTATATACGCCTATAGTTTACCGTACGCCATGATCTCACCCACCAATGCTGACACAGCTTGGATGAAGATCAGAATACCAGCCAGAGGACGCCGCTCCTGCCGCTCAAAAAAGAAACATCATTCAGCCGTCACAGCGTTGGAATTGGGAAAATATCTTCAATTTGTTAGCTCTCCATTTTTTTAACTCTGCCATGGCCGGTCCTCAGCCCGAGCTGCGAAAAGAGGAAGGTTGGGTGCTGGGACAGTAAACCAGCCCTGTAAAAAAAAGTGCCGCTATGTTTCGAGTGAAAGGAAGACGTTCACTGCACCTGGGACTGGACAAGTGTGGCTAGCAGAAGGTTTAACAGGGTAACATGGGAACGAGACTTATCATGATATGATATAGTATATATAGTTATATACGCCTATAGTTTACCGTACGCCATGATCTCACCCACCAATGCTGACACAGCTTGGATGAAGGTCAGAATACCAGCCAGAGGACGCCGCTCCTGCCGCTCAAAAAAGAAACATCATTCAGCCGTCACAGCGTTGGAATTGGGAAAATATCTTCAATTTGTTAGCTCTCCATTTTTTTAACTCTGCCATGGCCGGTCCTCAGCCCGAGCTGCGAAAAGAGGAAGGTTGGGTGCTGGGACAGTAAACCAGCCCTGTAAAAAAAAGTGCCGCTATGTTTCGAGTGAAAGGAAGACGTTCACTGCACCTGGGACTGGACAAGTGTGGCTAGCAGAAGGTTTAACAGGGTAACATGGGAACGAGACTTATCATGATATGATATAGTATATATAGTTATATACGCCTATAGTTTACCGTACGCCATGATCTCACCCACCAATGCTGACACAGCTTGGATGAAGATCAGAATACCAGCCAGAGGACGCCGCTCCTGCCGCTCAAAAAAGAAACATCATTCAGCCGTCACAGCGTTGGAATTGGGAAAATATCTTCAATTTGTTAGCTCTCCATTTTTTTAACTCTGCCATGGCCGGTCCTCAGCCCGAGCTGCGAAAAGAGGAAGGTTGGGTGCTGGGACAGTAAACCAGCCCTGTAAAAAAAAGTGCCGCTATGTTTCGAGTGAAAGGAAGACGTTCACTGCACCTGGGACTGGACAAGTGTGGCTAGCAGAAGGTTTAACAGGGTAACATGGGAACAAGACTTATCATGATATGATATAGTATATATAGTTATATACGCCTATAGTTTACCGTACGCCATGATCTCACCCACCAATGCTGACACAGCTTGGATGAAGGTCAGAATACCAGCCAGAGGACGCCGCTCCTGCCGCTCAAAAAAGAAACATCATTCAGCCATCACAGCGTTGGAATTGGGAAAATATCTTCAATTTGTTAGCTCTCCATTTTTTTAACTCTGCCATGGCCGGTCCTCAGCCCGAGCTGCGAAAAGAGGAAGGTTGGGTGCTGGGACAGTAAACCAGCCCTGTAAAAAAAAAGTGCCGCTATGTTTCGAGTGAAAGGAAGACGTTCACTGCACCTGGGACTGGACAAGTGTGGCTAGCAGAAGGTTTAACAGGGTAACATGGGAACGAGACTTATCATGATATGATATAGTATATATAGTTATATACGCCTATAGTTTACCGTACGCCATGATCTCACCCACCAATGCTGACACAGCTTGGATGAAGGTCAGAATACCAGCCAGAGGACGCCGCTCCTGCCGCTCAAAAAAGAAACATCATTCAGCCGTCACAGCGTTGGAATTGGGAAAATATCTTCAATTTGTTAGCTCTCCATTTTTTTAACTCTGCCATGGCCGGTCCTCAGCCCGAGCTGCGAAAAGAGGAAGGTTGGGTGCTGGGACAGTAAACCAGCCCTGTAAAAAAAAGTGCCGCTATGTTTCGAGTGAAAGGAAGACGTTCACTGCACCTGGGACTGGACAAGTGTGGCTAGCAGAAGGTTTAACAGGGTAACATGGGAACGAGACTTATCATGATATGATATAGTATATATAGTTATGTACGCCTATAGTTTACCGTACGCCATGATCTCACCCACCAATGCTGACACAGCTTGGATGAAGGTCAGAATACCAGCCAGAGGAAGCCGCTCCTGCCGCTCAAAAAAGAAACATCATTCAGCCGTCACAGCGTTGGAATTGGGAAAATATCTTCAATTTGTTAGCTCTCCATTTTTTTAACTCTGCCATGGCCGGTCCTCAGCCCGAGCTGCAAAAAGAGGAAGGTTGGGTGCTGGGACAGTAAACCAGCCCTGTAAAAAAAAGTGCCGCTATGTTTCGAGTGAAAGGAAGACGTTCACTGCACCTGGGACTGGACAAGTGTGGCTAGCAGAAGGTTTAACAGGGTAACATGGGAACGAGACTTATCATGATATGATATAGTATATATAGTTATATACGCCTATAGTTTACCGTACGCCATGATCTCACCCACCAATGCTGACACAGCTTGGATGAAGATCAGAATACCAGCCAGAGGACGCCGCTCCTGCCGCTCAAAAAAGAAACATCATTCAGCCGTCACAGCGTTGGAATTGGGAAAATATCTTCAATTTGTTAGCTCTCCATTTTTTTAACTCTGCCATGGCCGGTCCTCAGCCCGAGCTGCGAAAAGAGGAAGGTTGGGTGCTGGGACAGTAAACCAGCCCTGTAAAAAAAAGTGCCGCTATGTTTCGAGTGAAAGGAAGACGTTCACTGCACCCGGGACTGGACAAGTGTGGCTAGCAGAAGGTTTAACAGGGTAACATGGGAACGAGACTTATCATGATATGATATAGTATATATAGTTATGTACGCCTATAGTTTACCGTACGCCATGATCTCACCCACCAATGCTGACACAGCTTGGATGAAGGTCAGAATACCAGCCAGAGGACGCCGCTCCTGCCGCTCAAAAAAGAAACATCATTCAGCCGTCACAGCGTTGGAATTGGGAAAATATCTTCAATTTGTTAGCTCTCCATTTTTTTAACTCTGCCATGGCCGGTCCTCAGCCCGAGCTGCGAAAAGAGGAAGGTTGGGTGCTGGGACAGTAAACCAGCCCTGTAAAAAAAAGTGCCGCTATGTTTCGAGTGAAAGGAAGACGTTCACTGCACCTGGGACTGGACAAGTGTGGCTAGCAGAAGGTTTAACAGGGTAACATGGGAACGAGACTTATCATGATATGATATAGTATATATAGTTATATACGCCTATAGTTTACCGTACGCCATGATCTCACCCACCAATGCTGACACAGCTTGGATGAAGATCAGAATACCAGCCAGAGGACGCCGCTCCTGCCGCTCAAAAAAGAAACATCATTCAGCCGTCACAGCGTTGGAATTGGGAAAATATCTTCAATTTGTTAGCTCTCCATTTTTTTAACTCTGCCATGGCCGGTCCTCAGCCCGAGCTGCGAAAAGAGGAAGGTTGGGTGCTGGGACAGTAAACCAGCCCTGTAAAAAAAAGTGCCGCTATGTTTCGAGTGAAAGGAAGACGTTCACTGCACCTGGGACTGGACAAGTGTGGCTAGCAGAAGGTTTAACAGGGTAACATGGGAACGAGACTTATCATGATATGATATAGTATATATAGTTATATACGCCTATAGTTTACCGTACGCCATGATCTCACCCACCAATGCTGACACAGCTTGGATGAAGGTCAGAATACCAGCCAGAGGACGCCGCTCCTGCCGCTCAAAAAAGAAACATCATTCAGCCGTCACAGCGTTGGAATTGGGAAAATATCTTCAATTTGTTAGCTCTCCATTTTTTTAACTCTGCCATGGCCGGTCCTCAGCCCGAGCTGCGAAAAGAGGAAGGTTGGGTGCTGGGACAGTAAACCAGCCCTGTAAAAAAAAGTCCCGCTATGTTTCGAGTGAAAGGAAGACGTTCACTGCACCTGGGACTGGACAAGTGTGGCTAGCAGAAGGTTTAACAGGGTAACATGGGAACGAGACTTATCATGATATGATATAGTATATATAGTTATATACGCCTATAGTTTACCGTACGCCATGATCTCACCCACCAATGCTGACACAGCTTGGATGAAGATCAGAATACCAGCCAGAGGACGCCGCTCCTGCCGCTCAAAAAAGAAACATCATTCAGCCGTCACAGCGTTGGAATTGGGAAAATATCTTCAATTTGTTAGCTCTCCATTTTTTTAACTCTGCCATGGCCGGTCCTCAGCCCGAGCTGCGAAAAGAGGAAGGTTGGGTGCTGGGACAGTAAACCAGCCCTGTAAAAAAAAGTGCCGCTATGTTTCGAGTGAAAGGAAGACGTTCACTGCACCTGGGACTGGACAAGTGTGGCTAGCAGAAGGTTTAACAGGGTAACATGGGAACAAGACTTATCATGATATGATATAGTATATATAGTTATATACGCCTATAGTTTACCGTACGCCATGATCTCACCCACCAATGCTGACACAGCTTGGATGAAGGTCAGAATACCAGCCAGAGGACGCCGCTCCTGCCGCTCAAAAAAGAAACATCATTCAGCCATCACAGCGTTGGAATTGGGAAAATATCTTCAATTTGTTAGCTCTCCATTTTTTTAACTCTGCCATGGCCGGTCCTCAGCCCGAGCTGCGAAAAGAGGAAGGTTGGGTGCTGGGACAGTAAACCAGCCCTGTAAAAAAAAAGTGCCGCTATGTTTCGAGTGAAAGGAAGACGTTCACTGCACCTGGGACTGGACAAGTGTGGCTAGCAGAAGGTTTAACAGGGTAACATGGGAACGAGACTTATCATGATATGATATAGTATATATAGTTATATACGCCTATAGTTTACCGTACGCCATGATCTCACCCACCAATGCTGACACAGCTTGGATGAAGGTCAGAATACCAGCCAGAGGACGCCGCTCCTGCCGCTCAAAAAAGAAACATCATTCAGCCGTCACAGCGTTGGAATTGGGAAAATATCTTCAATTTGTTAGCTCTCCATTTTTTTAACTCTGCCATGGCCGGTCCTCAGCCCGAGCTGCGAAAAGAGGAAGGTTGGGTGCTGGGACAGTAAACCAGCCCTGTAAAAAAAAGTGCCGCTATGTTTCGAGTGAAAGGAAGACGTTCACTGCACCTGGGACTGGACAAGTGTGGCTAGCAGAAGGTTTAACAGGGTAACATGGGAACGAGACTTATCATGATATGATATAGTATATATAGTTATGTACGCCTATAGTTTACCGTACGCCATGATCTCACCCACCAATGCTGACACAGCTTGGATGAAGGTCAGAATACCAGCCAGAGGAAGCCGCTCCTGCCGCTCAAAAAAGAAACATCATTCAGCCGTCACAGCGTTGGAATTGGGAAAATATCTTCAATTTGTTAGCTCTCCATTTTTTTAACTCTGCCATGGCCGGTCCTCAGCCCGAGCTGCAAAAAGAGGAAGGTTGGGTGCTGGGACAGTAAACCAGCCCTGTAAAAAAAAGTGCCGCTATGTTTCGAGTGAAAGGAAGACGTTCACTGCACCTGGGACTGGACAAGTGTGGCTAGCAGAAGGTTTAACAGGGTAACATGGGAACGAGACTTATCATGATATGATATAGTATATATAGTTATATACGCCTATAGTTTACCGTACGCCATGATCTCACCCACCAATGCTGACACAGCTTGGATGAAGATCAGAATACCAGCCAAAGGACGCCGCTCCTGCCGCTCAAAAAAGAAACATCATTCAGCCGTCACAGCGTTGGAATTGGGAAAATATCTTCAATTTGTTAGCTCTCCATTTTTTTAACTCTGCCATGGCCGGTCCTCAGCCCGAGCTGCGAAAAGAGGAAGGTTGGGTGCTGGGACAGTAAACCAGCCCTGTAAAAAAAAGTGCCGCTATGTTTCGAGTGAAAGGAAGACGTTCACTGCACCTGGGACTGGACAAGTGTGGCTAGCAGAAGGTTTAACAGGGTAACATGGGAACGAGACTTATCATGATATGATATAGTATATATAGTTATATACGCCTATAGTTTACCGTACGCCATGATCTCACCCACCAATGCTGACACAGCTTGGATGAAGGTCAGAATACCAGCCAGAGGACGCCGCTCCTGCCGCTCAAAAAAGAAACATCATTCAGCCGTCACAGCGTTGGAATTGGGAAAATATCTTCAATTTGTTAGCTCTCCATTTTTTTAACTCTGCCATGGCCGGTCCTCAGCCCGAGCTGCGAAAAGAGGAAGGTTGGGTGCTGGGACAGTAAACCAGCCCTGTAAAAAAAAGTGCCGCTATGTTTCGAGTGAAAGGAAGACGTTCACTGCACCTGGGACTGGACAAGTGTGGCTAGCAGAAGGTTTAACAGGGTAACATGGGAACGAGACTTATCATGATATGATATAGTATATATAGTTATATACGCCTATAGTTTACCGTACGCCATGATCTCACCCACCAATGCTGACACAGCTTGGATGAAGGTCAGAATACCAGCCAGAGGACGCCGCTCCTGCCGCTCAAAAAAGAAACATCATTCAGCCGTCACAGCGTTGGAATTGGGAAAATATCTTCAATTTGTTAGCTCTCCATTTTTTTAACTCTGCCATGGCCGGTCCTCAGCCCGAGCTGCGAAAAGAGGAAGGTTGGGTGCTGGGACAGTAAACCAGCCCTGTAAAAAAAAGTGCCGCTATGTTTCGAGTGAAAGGAAGACGTTCACTGCACCCGGGACTGGACAAGTGTGGCTAGCAGAAGGTTTAACAGGGTAACATGGGAACGAGACTTATCATGATATGATATAGTATATATAGTTATGTACGCCTATAGTTTACCGTACGCCATGATCTCACCCACCAATGCTGACACAGCTTGGATGAAGGTCAGAATACCAGCCAGAGGACGCCGCTCCTGCCGCTAAAAAAAGAAACATCATTCAGCCGTCACAGCGTTGGAATTGGGAAAATATCTTCAATTTGTTAGCTCTCCATTTTTTTAACTCTGCCATGGCCGGTCCTCAGCCCGAGCTGCGAAAAGAGGAAGGTTGGGTGCTGGGACAGTAAACCAGCCCTGTAAAAAAAAGTGCCGCTATGTTTCGAGTGAAAGGAAGACGTTCACTGCACCTGGGACTGGACAAGTGTGGCTAGCAGAAGGTTTAACAGGGTAACATGGGAACGAGACTTATCATGATATGATATAGTATATATAGTTATATACGCCTATAGTTTACCGTACGCCATGATCTCACCCACCAATGCTGACACAGCTTGGATGAAGATCAGAATACCAGCCAGAGGACGCCGCTCCTGCCGCTCAAAAAAGAAACATCATTCAGCCGTCACAGCGTTGGAATTGGGAAAATATCTTCAATTTGTTAGCTCTCCATTTTTTTAACTCTGCCATGGCCGGTCCTAAGCCCGAGCTGCGAAAAGAGGAAGGTTGGGTGCTGGGACAGTAAACCAGCCCTGTAAAAAAAAGTGCCGCTATGTTTCGAGTGAAAGGAAGACGTTCACTGCACCTGGGACTGGACAAGTGTGGCTAGCAGAAGGTTTAACAGGGTAACATGGGAACGAGACTTATCATGATATGATATAGTATATATAGTTATATACGCCTATAGTTTACTGTACGCCATGATCTCACCCACCAATGCTGACACAGCTTGGATGAAGGTCAGAATACCAGCCAGAGGACGCCGCTCCTGCCGCTCAAAAAAGAAACATCATTCAGCCGTCACAGCGTTGGAATTGGGAAAATATCTTCAATTTGTTAGCTCTCCATTTTTTTAACTCTGCCATGGCCGGTCCTCAGCCCGAGCTGCGAAAAGAGGAAGGTTGGGTGCTGGGACAGTAAACCAGCCCTGTAAAAAAAAGTGCCGCTATGTTTCGAGTGAAAGGAAGACGTTCACTGCACCTGGGACTGGACAAGTGTGGCTAGCAGAAGGTTTAACAGGGTAACATGGGAACGAGACTTATCATGATATGATATAGTATATATAGTTATATACGCCTATAGTTTACCGTACGCCATGATCTCACCCACCAATGCTGACACAGCTTGGATGAAGGTCAGAATACCAGCCAGAGGACGCCGCTCCTGCCGCTCAAAAAAGAAACATCATTCAGCCGTCACAGCGTTGGAATTGGGAAAATATCTTCAATTTGTTAGCTCTCCATTTTTTTAACTCTGCCATGGCCGGTCCTCAGCCCGAGCTGCGAAAAGAGGAAGGTTGGGTGCTGGGACAGTAAACCAGCCCTGTAAAAAAAAGTGCCGCTATGTTTCGAGTGAAAGGAAGACGTTCACTGCACCTGGGACTGGACAAGTGTGGCTAGCAGAAGGTTTAACAGGGTAACATGGGAACGAGACTTATCATGATATGATATAGTATATATAGTTATGTACGCCTATAGTTTACCGTACGCCATGATCTCACCCACCAATGCTGACACAGCTTGGATGAAGGTCAGAATACCAGCCAGAGGACGCCGCTCCTGCCGCTCAAAAAAGAAACATCATTCAGCCGTCACAGCGTTGGAATTGGGAAAATATCTTCAATTTGTTAGCTCTCCATTTTTTTAACTCTGCCATGGCCGGTCCTCAGCCCGAGCTGCGAAAAGAGGAAGGTTGGGTGCTGGGACAGTAAACCAGCCCTGTAAAAAAAAGTGCCGCTATGTTTCGAGTGAAAGGAAGACGTTCACTGCACCTGGGACTGGACAAGTGTGGCTAGCAGAAGGTTTAACAGGGTAACATGGGAACGAGACTTATCATGATATGATATAGTATATATAGTTATATACGCCTATAGTTTACCGTACGCCATGATCTCACCCACCAATGCTGACACAGCTTGGATGAAGATCAGAATACCAGCCAGAGGACGCCGCTCCTGCCGCTCAAAAAAGAAAGATCATTCAGCCGTCACAGCGTTGGAATTGGGAAAATATCTTCAATTTGTTAGCTCTCCATTTTTTTAACTCTGCCATGGCCGGTCCTCAGCCCGAGCTGCGAAAAGAGGAAGGTTGGGTGCTGGGACAGTAAACCAGCCCTGTAAAAAAAAGTGCCGCTATGTTTCAAGTGAAAGGAAGACGTTCACTGCACCTGGGACTGGACAAGTGTGGCTAGCAGAAGGTTTAACAGGGTAACATGGGAACGAGACTTATCATGATATGATATAGTATATATAGTTATATACGCCTATAGTTTACCGTACGCCATGATCTCACCCACCAATGCTGACACAGCTTGGATGAAGGTCAGAATACCAGCCAGAGGACGCCGCTCCTGCCGCTCAAAAAAGAAACATCATTCAGCCGTCACAGCGTTGGAATTGGGAAAATATCTTCAATTTGTTAGCTCTCCATTTTTTTAACTCTGCC
Source organism: Staurois parvus (assembly GCF_062004578.1). Lineage (NCBI taxonomy): Eukaryota > Metazoa > Chordata > Amphibia > Anura > Ranidae > Staurois > Staurois parvus. The sequence goes on along the minus strand of NW_028318848.1, from coordinate 1,211,250 downwards.
ATGGCCGGTCCTCAGCCCGAGCTGCGAAAAGAGGAAGGTTGGGTGCTGGGACAGTAAACCAGCCCTGTAAAAAAAAGTGCCGCTATGTTTCGAGTGAAAGGAAGACGTTCACTGCACCTGGGACTGGACAAGTGTGGCTAGCAGAAGGTTTAACAGGGTAACATGGGAACGAGACTTATCATGATATGATATAGTATATATAGTTATATACGCCTATAGTTTACCGTACGCCATGATCTCACCCACCAATGCTGACACAGCTTGGATGAAGGTCAGAATACCAGCCAGAGGACGCCGCTCCTGCCGCTCAAAAAAGAAACATCATTCAGCCGTCACAGCGTTGGAATTGGGAAAATATCTTCAATTTGTTAGCTCTCCATTTTTTTAACTCTGCCATGGCCGGTCCTCAGCCCGAGCTGCGAAAAGAGGAAGGTTGGGTGCTGGGACAGTAAACCAGCCCTGTAAAAAAAAGTGCCGCTATGTTTCGAGTGAAAGGAAGACGTTCACTGCACCCGGGACTGGACAAGTGTGGCTAGCAGAAGGTTTAACAGGGTAACATGGGAACGAGACTTATCATGATATGATATAGTATATATAGTTATGTACGCCTATAGTTTACCGTACGCCATGATCTCACCCACCAATGCTGACACAGCTTGGATGAAGGTCAGAATACCAGCCAGAGGACGCCGCTCCTGCCGCTCAAAAAAGAAACATCATTCAGCCGTCACAGCGTTGGAATTGGGAAAATATCTTCAATTTGTTAGCTCTCCATTTTTTTAACTCTGCCATGGCCGGTCCTCAGCCCGAGCTGCGAAAAGAGGAAGGTTGGGTGCTGGGACAGTAAACCAGCCCTGTAAAAAAAAGTGCCGCTATGTTTCGAGTGAAAGGAAGACGTTCACTGCACCTGGGACTGGACAAGTGTGGCTAGCAGAAGGTTTAACAGGGTAACATGGGAACGAGACTTATCATGATATGATATAGTATATATAGTTATATACGCCTATAGTTTACCGTACGCCATGATCTCACCCACCAATGCTGACACAGCTTGGATGAAGGTCAGAATACCAGCCAGAGGACGCCGCTCCTGCCGCTCAAAAAAGAAACATCATTCAGCCGTCACAGCGTTGGAATTGGGAAAATATCTTCAATTTGTTAGCTCTCCATTTTTTTAACTCTGCCATGGCCGGTCCTCAGCCCGAGCTGCGAAAAGAGGAAGGTTGGGTGCTGGGACAGTAAACCAGCCCTGTAAAAAAAAGTGCCGCTATGTTTCGAGTGAAAGGAAGACGTTCACTGCACCTGGGACTGGACAAGTGTGGCTAGCAGAAGGTTTAACAGGGTAACATGGGAACGAGACTTATCATGATATGATATAGTATATATAGTTATATACGCCTATAGTTTACCGTACGCCATGATCTCACCCACCAATGCTGACACAGCTTGGATGAAGATCAGAATACCAGCCAGAGGACGCCGCTCCTGCCGCTCAAAAAAGAAACATCATTCAGCCGTCACAGCGTTGGAATTGGGAAAATATCTTCAATTTGTTAGCTCTCCATTTTTTTAACTCTGCCATGGCCGGTCCTCAGCCCGAGCTGCGAAAAGAGGAAGGTTGGGTGCTGGGACAGTAAACCAGCCCTGTAAAAAAAAGTGCCGCTATGTTTCGAGTGAAAGGAAGACGTTCACTGCACCTGGGACTGGACAAGTGTGGCTAGCAGAAGGTTTAACAGGGTAACATGGGAACAAGACTTATCATGATATGATATAGTATATATAGTTATATACGCCTATAGTTTACCGTACGCCATGATCTCACCCACCAATGCTGACACAGCTTGGATGAAGGTCAGAATACCAGCCAGAGGACGCCGCTCCTGCCGCTCAAAAAAGAAACATCATTCAGCCGTCACAGCGTTGGAATTGGGAAAATATCTTCAATTTGTTAGCTCTCCATTTTTTTAACTCTGCCATGGCCGGTCCTCAGCCCGAGCTGCGAAAAGAGGAAGGTTGGGTGCTGGGACAGTAAACCAGCCCTGTAAAAAAAAAGTGCCGCTATGTTTCGAGTGAAAGGAAGACGTTCACTGCACCTGGGACTGGACAAGTGTGGCTAGCAGAAGGTTTAACAGGGTAACATGGGAACGAGACTTATCATGATATGATATAGTATATATAGTTATATACGCCTATAGTTTACCGTACGCCATGATCTCACCCACCAATGCTGACACAGCTTGGATGAAGGTCAGAATACCAGCCAGAGGACGCCGCTCCTGCCGCTCAAAAAAGAAACATCATTCAGCCGTCACAGCGTTGGAATTGGGAAAATATCTTCAATTTGTTAGCTCTCCATTTTTTTAACTCTGCCATGGCCGGTCCTCAGCCCGAGCTGCGAAAAGAGGAAGGTTGGGTGCTGGGACAGTAAACCAGCCCTGTAAAAAAAAGTGCCGCTATGTTTCGAGTGAAAGGAAGACGTTCACTGCACCTGGGACTGGACAAGTGTGGCTAGCAGAAGGTTTAACAGGGTAACATGGGAACGAGACTTATCATGATATGATATAGTATATATAGTTATGTACGCCTATAGTTTACCGTACGCCATGATCTCACCCACCAATGCTGACACAGCTTGGATGAAGGTCAGAATACCAGCCAGAGGAAGCCGCTCCTGCCGCTCAAAAAAGAAACATCATTCAGCCGTCACAGCGTTGGAATTGGGAAAATATCTTCAATTTGTTAGCTCTCCATTTTTTTAACTCTGCCATGGCCGGTCCTCAGCCCGAGCTGCAAAAAGAGGAAGGTTGGGTGCTGGGACAGTAAACCAGCCCTGTAAAAAAAAGTGCCGCTATGTTTCGAGTGAAAGGAAGACGTTCACTGCACCTGGGACTGGACAAGTGTGGCTAGCAGAAGGTTTAACAGGGTAACATGGGAACGAGACTTATCATGATATGATATAGTATATATAGTTATATACGCCTATAGTTTACCGTACGCCATGATCTCACCCACCAATGCTGACACAGCTTGGATGAAGATCAGAATACCAGCCAGAGGACGCCGCTCCTGCCGCTCAAAAAAGAAACATCATTCAGCCGTCACAGCGTTGGAATTGGGAAAATATCTTCAATTTGTTAGCTCTCCATTTTTTTAACTCTGCCATGGCCGGTCCTCAGCCCGAGCTGCGAAAAGAGGAAGGTTGGGTGCTGGGACAGTAAACCAGCCCTGTAAAAAAAAGTGCCGCTATGTTTCGAGTGAAAGGAAGACGTTCACTGCACCTGGGACTGGACAAGTGTGGCTAGCAGAAGGTTTAACAGGGTAACATGGGAACGAGACTTATCATGATATGATATAGTATATATAGTTATATACGCCTATAGTTTACCGTACGCCATGATCTCACCCACCAATGCTGACACAGCTTGGATGAAGGTCAGAATACCAGCCAGAGGACGCCGCTCCTGCCGCTCAAAAAAGAAACATCATTCAGCCGTCACAGCGTTGGAATTGGGAAAATATCTTCAATTTGTTAGCTCTCCATTTTTTTAACTCTGCCATGGCCGGTCCTCAGCCCGAGCTGCGAAAAGAGGAAGGTTGGGTGCTGGGACAGTAAACCAGCCCTGTAAAAAAAAGTGCCGCTATGTTTCGAGTGAAAGGAAGACGTTCACTGCACCTGGGACTGGACAAGTGTGGCTAGCAGAAGGTTTAACAGGGTAACATGGGAACGAGACTTATCATGATATGATATAGTATATATAGTTATATACGCCTATAGTTTACCGTACGCCATGATCTCACCCACCAATGCTGACACAGCTTGGATGAAGGTCAGAATACCAGCCAGAGGACGCCGCTCCTGCCGCTCAAAAAAGAAACATCATTCAGCCGTCACAGCGTTGGAATTGGGAAAATATCTTCAATTTGTTAGCTCTCCATTTTTTTAACTCTGCCATGGCCGGTCCTCAGCCCGAGCTGCGAAAAGAGGAAGGTTGGGTGCTGGGACAGTAAACCAGCCCTGTAAAAAAAAGTGCCGCTATGTTTCGAGTGAAAGGAAGACGTTCACTGCACCTGGGACTGGACAAGTGTGGCTAGCAGAAGGTTTAACAGGGTAACATGGGAACGAGACTTATCATGATATGATATAGTATATATAGTTATATACGCCTATAGTTTACCGTACGCCATGATCTCACCCACCAATGCTGACACAGCTTGGATGAAGGTCAGAATACCAGCCAGAGGACGCCGCTCCTGCCGCTCAAAAAAGAAACATCATTCAGCCGTCACAGCGTTGGAATTGGGAAAATATCTTCAATTTGTTAGCTCTCCATTTTTTTAACTCTGCCATGGCCGGTCCTCAGCCCGAGCTGCGAAAAGAGGAAGGTTGGGTGCTGGGACAGTAAACCAGCCCTGTAAAAAAAAGTGCCGCTATGTTTCGAGTGAAAGGAAGACGTTCACTGCACCCGGGACTGGACAAGTGTGGCTAGCAGAAGGTTTAACAGGGTAACATGGGAACGAGACTTATCATGATATGATATAGTATATATAGTTATGTACGCCTATAGTTTACCGTACGCCATGATCTCACCCACCAATGCTGACACAGCTTGGATGAAGGTCAGAATACCAGCCAGAGGACGCCGCTCCTGCCGCTCAAAAAAGAAACATCATTCAGCCGTCACAGCGTTGGAATTGGGAAAATATCTTCAATTTGTTAGCTCTCCATTTTTTTAACTCTGCCATGGCCGGTCCTCAGTCCGAGCTGCGAAAAGAGGAAGGTTGGGTGCTGGGACAGTAAACCAGCCCTGTAAAAAAAAGTGCCGCTATGTTTCGAGTGAAAGGAAGACGTTCACTGCACCTGGGACTGGACAAGTGTGGCTAGCAGAAGGTTTAACAGGGTAACATGGGAACGAGACTTATCATGATATGATATAGTATATATAGTTATATACGCCTATAGTTTACCGTACGCCATGATCTCACCCACCAATGCTGACACAGCTTGGATGAAGATCAGAATACCAGCCAGAGGACACCGCTCCTGCCGCTCAAAAAAGAAACATCATTCAGCCGTCACAGCGTTGGAATTGGGAAAATATCTTCAATTTGTTAGCTCTCCATTTTTTTAACTCTGCCATGGCCGGTCCTCAGCCCGAGCTGCGAAAAGAGGAAGGTTGGGTGCTGGGACAGTAAACCAGCCCTGTAAAAAAAAGTGCCGCTATGTTTCGAGTGAAAGGAAGACGTTCACTGCACCTGGGACTGGACAAGTGTGGCTAGCAGAAGGTTTAACAGGGTAACATGGGAACGAGACTTATCATGATATGATATAGTATATATAGTTATATACGCCTATAGTTTACCGTACGCCATGATCTCACCCACCAATGCTGACACAGCTTGGATGAAGGTCAGAATACCAGCCAGAGGACGCCGCTCCTGCCGCTCAAAAAAGAAACATCATTCAGCCGTCACAGCGTTGGAATTGGGAAAATATCTTCAATTTGTTAGCTCTCCATTTTTTTAACTCTGCCATGGCCGGTCCTCAGCCCGAGCTGCGAAAAGAGGAAGGTTGGGTGCTGGGACAGTAAACCAGCCCTGTAAAAAAAAGTGCCGCTATGTTTCGAGTGAAAGGAAGACGTTCACTGCACCTGGGACTGGACAAGTGTGGCTAGCAGAAGGTTTAACAGGGTAACATGGGAACGAGACTTATCATGATATGATATAGTATATATAGTTATATACGCCTATAGTTTACCGTACGCCATGATCTCACCCACCAATGCTGACACAGCTTGGATGAAGGTCAGAATACCAGCCAGAGGACGCCGCTCCTGCCGCTCAAAAAAGAAACATCATTCAGCCGTCACAGCGTTGGAATTGGGAAAATATCTTCAATTTGTTAGCTCTCCATTTTTTTAACTCTGCCATGGCCGGTCCTCAGCCCGAGCTGCGAAAAGAGGAAGGTTGGGTGCTGGGACAGTAAACCAGCCCTGTAAAAAAAAGTGCCGCTATGTTTCGAGTGAAAGGAAGACGTTCACTGCACCCGGGACTGGACAAGTGTGGCTAGCAGAAGGTTTAACAGGGTAACATGGGAACGAGACTTATCATGATATGATATAGTATATATAGTTATGTACGCCTATAGTTTACCGTACGCCATGATCTCACCCACCAATGCTGACACAGCTTGGATGAAGGTCAGAATACCAGCCAGAGGACGCCGCTCCTGCCGCTCAAAAAAGAAACATCATTCAGCCGTCACAGCGTTGGAATTGGGAAAATATCTTCAATTTGTTAGCTCTCCATTTTTTTAACTCTGCCATGGCCGGTCCTCAGCCCGAGCTGCGAAAAGAGGAAGGTTGGGTGCTGGGACAGTAAACCAGCCCTGTAAAAAAAAGTGCCGCTATGTTTCGAGTGAAAGGAAGACGTTCACTGCACCTGGGACTGGACAAGTGTGGCTAGCAGAAGGTTTAACAGGGTAACATGGGAACGAGACTTATCATGATATGATATAGTATATATAGTTATATACGCCTATAGTTTACCGTACGCCATGATCTCACCCACCAATGCTGACACAGCTTGGATGAAGATCAGAATACCAGCCAGAGGACGCCGCTCCTGCCGCTCAAAAAAGAAACATCATTCAGCCGTCACAGCGTTGGAATTGGGAAAATATCTTCAATTTGTTAGCTCTCCATTTTTTTAACTCTGCCATGGCCGGTCCTCAGCCCGAGCTGCGAAAAGAGGAAGGTTGGGTGCTGGGACAGTAAACCAGCCCTGTAAAAAAAAGTGCCGCTATGTTTCGAGTGAAAGGAAGACGTTCACTGCACCTGGGACTGGACAAGTGTGGCTAGCAGAAGGTTTAACAGGGTAACATGGGAACGAGACTTATCATGATATGATATAGTATATATAGTTATATACGCCTATAGTTTACCGTACGCCATGATCTCACCCACCAATGCTGACACAGCTTGGATGAAGGTCAGAATACCAGCCAGAGGACGCCGCTCCTGCCGCTCAAAAAAGAAACATCATTCAGCCGTCACAGCGTTGGAATTGGGAAAATATCTTCAATTTGTTAGCTCTCCATTTTTTTAACTCTGCCATGGCCGGTCCTCAGCCCGAGCTGCGAAAAGAGGAAGGTTGGGTGCTGGGACAGTAAACCAGCCCTGTAAAAAAAAGTGCCGCTATGTTTCGAGTGAAAGGAAGACGTTCACTGCACCTGGGACTGGACAAGTGTGGCTAGCAGAAGGTTTAACAGGGTAACATGGGAACGAGACTTATCATGATATGATATAGTATATATAGTTATGTACGCCTATAGTTTACCGTACGCCATGATCTCACCCACCAATGCTGACACAGCTTGGATGAAGGTCAGAATACCAGCCAGAGGACGCCGCTCCTGCCGCTCAAAAAAGAAACATCATTCAGCCGTCACAGCGTTGGAATTGGGAAAATATCTTCAATTTGTTAGCTCTCCATTTTTTTAACTCTGCCATGGCCGGTCCTCAGCCCGAGCTGCGAAAAGAGGAAGGTTGGGTGCTGGGACAGTAAACCAGCCCTGTAAAAAAAAGTGCCGCTATGTTTCGAGTGAAAGGAAGACGTTCACTGCACCTGGGACTGGACAAGTGTGGCTAGCAGAAGGTTTAACAGGGTAACATGGGAACGAGACTTATCATGATATGATATAGTATATATAGTTATATACGCCTATAGTTTACCGTACGCCATGATCTCACCCACCAATGCTGACACAGCTTGGATGAAGATCAGAATACCAGCCAGAGGACGCCGCTCCTGCCGCTCAAAAAAGAAACATCATTCAGCCGTCACAGCGTTGGAATTGGGAAAATATCTTCAATTTGTTAGCTCTCCATTTTTTTAACTCTGCCATGGCCGGTCCTCAGCCCGAGCTGCGAAAAGAGGAAGGTTGGGTGCTGGGACAGTAAACCAGCCCTGTAAAAAAAAGTGCCGCTATGTTTCGAGTGAAAGGAAGACGTTCACTGCACCTGGGACTGGACAAGTGTGGCTAGCAGAAGGTTTAACAGGGTAACATGGGAACGAGACTTATCATGATATGATATAGTATATATAGTTATATACGCCTATAGTTTACCGTACGCCATGATCTCACCCACCAATGCTGACACAGCTTGGATGAAGGTCAGAATACCAGCCAGAGGACGCCGCTCCTGCCGCTCAAAAAAGAAACATCATTCAGCCGTCACAGCGTTGGAATTGGGAAAATATCTTCAATTTGTTAGCTCTCCATTTTTTTAACTCTGCCATGGCCGGTCCTCAGCCCGAGCTGCGAAAAGAGGAAGGTTGGGTGCTGGGACAGTAAACCAGCCCTGTAAAAAAAAGTGCCGCTATGTTTCGAGTGAAAGGAAGACGTTCACTGCACCTGGGACTGGACAAGTGTGGCTAGCAGAAGGTTTAACAGGGTAACATGGGAACGAGACTTATCATGATATGATATAGTATATATAGTTATGTACGCCTATAGTTTACCGTACGCCATGATCTCACCCACCAATGCTGACACAGCTTGGATGAAGGTCAGAATACCAGCCAGAGGACGCCGCTCCTGCCGCTCAAAAAAGAAACATCATTCAGCCGTCACAGCGTTGGAATTGGGAAAATATCTTCAATTTGTTAGCTCTCCATTTTTTTAACTCTGCCATGGCCGGTCCTCAGCCCGAGCTGCGAAAAGAGGAAGGTTGGGTGCTGGGACAGTAAACCAGCCCTGTAAAAAAAAGTGCCGCTATGTTTCGAGTGAAAGGAAGACGTTCACTGCACCTGGGACTGGACAAGTGTGGCTAGCAGAAGGTTTAACAGGGTAACATGGGAACGAGACTTATCATGATATGATATAGTATATATAGTTATATACGCCTATAGTTTACCGTACGCCATGATCTCACCCACCAATGCTGACACAGCTTGGATGAAGATCAGAATACCAGCCAGAGGACGCCGCTCCTGCCGCTCAAAAAAGAAACATCATTCAGCCGTCACAGCGTTGGAATTGGGAAAATATCTTCAATTTGTTAGCTCTCCATTTTTTTAACTCTGCCATGGCCGGTCCTCAGCCCGAGCTGCGAAAAGAGGAAGGTTGGGTGCTGGGACAGTAAACCAGCCCTGTAAAAAAAAGTGCCGCTATGTTTCGAGTGAAAGGAAGACGTTCACTGCACCTGGGACTGGACAAGTGTGGCTAGCAGAAGGTTTAACAGGGTAACATGGGAACGAGACTTATCATGATATGATATAGTATATATAGTTATATACGCCTATAGTTTACCGTACGCCATGATCTCACCCACCAATGCTGACACAGCTTGGATGAAGGTCAGAATACCAGCCAGAGGACGCCGCTCCTGCCGCTCAAAAAAGAAACATCATTCAGCCGTCACAGCGTTGGAATTGGGAAAATATCTTCAATTTGTTAGCTCTCCATTTTTTTAACTCTGCCATGGCCGGTCCTCAGCCCGAGCTGCGAAAAGAGGAAGGTTGGGTGCTGGGACAGTAAACCAGCCCTGTAAAAAAAAGTGCCGCTATGTTTCGAGTGAAAGGAAGACGTTCACTGCACCTGGGACTGGACAAGTGTGGCTAGCAGAAGGTTTAACAGGGTAACATGGGAACGAGACTTATCATGATATGATATAGTATATATAGTTATGTACGCCTATAGTTTACCGTACGCCATGATCTCACCCACCAATGCTGACACAGCTTGGATGAAGGTCAGAATACCAGCCAGAGGACGCCGCTCCTGCCGCTCAAAAAAGAAACATCATTCAGCCGTCACAGCGTTGGAATTGGGAAAATATCTTCAATTTGTTAGCTCTCCATTTTTTTAACTCTGCCATGGCCGGTCCTCAGCCCGAGCTGCGAAAAGAGGAAGGTTGGGTGCTGGGACAGTAAACCAGCCCTGTAAAAAAAAGTGCCGCTATGTTTCGAGTGAAAGGAAGACGTTCACTGCACCTGGGACTGGACAAGTGTGGCTAGCAGAAGGTTTAACAGGGTAACATGGGAACGAGACTTATCATGATATGATATAGTATATATAGTTATATACGCCTATAGTTTACCGTACGCCATGATCTCACCCACCAATGCTGACACAGCTTGGATGAAGATCAGAATACCAGCCAGAGGACGCCGCTCCTGCCGCTCAAAAAAGAAACATCATTCAGCCGTCACAGCGTTGGAATTGGGAAAATATCTTCAATTTGTTAGCTCTCCATTTTTTTAACTCTGCCATGGCCGGTCCTCAGCCCGAGCTGCGAAAAGAGGAAGGTTGGGTGCTGGGACAGTAAACCAGCCCTGTAAAAAAAAGTGCCGCTATGTTTCAAGTGAAAGGAAGACGTTCACTGCACCTGGGACTGGACAAGTGTGGCTAGCAGAAGGTTTAACAGGGTAACATGGGAACGAGACTTATCATGATATGATATAGTATATATAGTTATATACGCCTATAGTTTACCGTACGCCATGATCTCACCCACCAATGCTGACACAGCTTGGATGAAGGTCAGAATACCAGCCAGAGGACGCCGCTCCTGCCGCTCAAAAAAGAAACATCATTCAGCCGTCACAGCGTTGGAATTGGGAAAATATCTTCAATTTGTTAGCTCTCCATTTTTTTAACTCTGCCATGGCCGGTCCTCAGCCCGAGCTGCGAAAAGAGGAAGGTTGGGTGCTGGGACAGTAAACCAGCCCTGTAAAAAAAAGTGCCGCTATGTTTAGAGTGAAAGGAAGACGTTCACTGCAACTGGGACTGGACAAGTGTGGCTAGCAGAAGGTTTAACAGGGTAACATGGGAACGAGACTTATCATGATATGATATAGTATATATAGTTATGTACGCCTATAGTTTACCGTACGCCATGATCTCACCCACCAATGCTGACACAGCTTGGATGAAGGTCAGAATACCAGCCAGAGGACGCCGCTCCTGCCGCTCAAAAAAGAAACATCATTCAGCCGTCACAGCGTTGGAATTGGGAAAATATCTTCAATTTGTTAGCTCTCCATTTTTTTAACTCTGCCATGGCCGGTCCTCAGCCCGAGCTGCGAAAAGAGGAAGGTTGGGTGCTGGGACAGTAAACCAGCCCTGTAAAAAAAAGTGCCGCTATGTTTCGAGTGAAAGGAAGACGTTCACTGCACCTGGGACTGGACAAGTGTGGCTAGCAGAAGGTTTAACAGGGTAACATGGGAACGAGACTTATCATGATATGATATAGTATATATAGTTATATACGCCTATAGTTTACCGTACGCCATGATCTCACCCACCAATGCTGACACAGCTTGGATGAAGGTCAGAATACCAGCCAGAGGACGCCGCTCCTGCCGCTCAAAAAAGAAACATCATTCAGCCGTCACAGCGTTGGAATTGGGAAAATATCTTCAATTTGTTAGCTCTCCATTTTTTTAACTCTGCCATGGCCGGTCCTCAGCCCGAGCTGCGAAAAGAGGAAGGTTGGGTGCTGGGACAGTAAACCAGCCCTGTAAAAAAAAGTGCCGCTATGTTTCGAGTGAAAGGAAGACGTTCACTGCACCTGGGACTGGACAAGTGTGGCTAGCAGAAGGTTTAACAGGGTAACATGGGAACGAGACTTATCATGATATGATATAGTATATATAGTTATGTACGCCTATAGTTTACCGTACGCCATGATCTCACCCACCAATGCTGACACAGCTTGGATGAAGGTCAGAATACCAGCCAGAGGACGCCGCTCCTGCCGCTCAAAAAAGAAACATCATTCAGCCGTCACAGCGTTGGAATTGGGAAAATATCTTCAATTTGTTAGCTCTCCATTTTTTTAACTCTGCCATGGCCGGTCCTCAGCCCGAGCTGCGAAAAGAGGAAGGTTGGGTGCTGGGACAGTAAACCAGCCCTGTAAAAAAAAGTGCCGCTATGTTTCGAGTGAAAGGAAGACGTTCACTGCACCTGGGACTGGACAAGTGTGGCTAGCAGAAGGTTTAACAGGGTAACATGGGAACGAGACTTATCATGATATGATATAGTATATATAGTTATATACGCCTATAGTTTACCGTACGCCATGATCTCACCCACCAATGCTGACACAGCTTGGATGAAGGTCAGAATACCAGCCAGAGGACGCCGCTCCTGCCGCTCAAAAAAGAAACATCATTCAGCCGTCACAGCGTTGGAATTGGGAAAATATCTTCAATTTGTTAGCTCTCCATTTTTTTAACTCTGCCATGGCCGGTCCTCAGCCCGAGCTGCGAAAAGAGGAAGGTTGGGTGCTGGGACAGTAAACCAGCCCTGTAAAAAAAAGTGCCGCTATGTTTCGAGTGAAAGGAAGACGTTCACTGCACCTGGGACTGGACAAGTGTGGCTAGCAGAAGGTTTAACAGGGTAACATGGGAACGAGACTTATCATGATATGATATAGTATATATAGTTATGTACGCCTATAGTTTACCGTACGCCATGATCTCACCCACCAATGCTGACACAGCTTGGATGAAGGTCAGAATACCAGCCAGAGGACGCCGCTCCTGCCGCTCAAAAAAGAAACATCATTCAGCCGTCACAGCGTTGGAATTGGGAAAATATCTTCAATTTGTTAGCTCTCCATTTTTTTAACTCTGCCATGGCCGGTCCTCAGCCCGAGCTGCGAAAAGAGGAAGGTTGGGTGCTGGGACAGTAAACCAGCCCTGTAAAAAAAAGTGCCGCTATGTTTCAAGTGAAAGGAAGACGTTCACTGCACCTGGGACTGGACAAGTGTGGCTAGCAGAAGGTTTAACAGGGTAACATGGGAACGAGACTTATCATGATATGATATAGTATATATAGTTATATACGCCTATAGTTTACCGTACGCCATGATCTCACCCACCAATGCTGACACAGCTTGGATGAAGGTCAGAATACCAGCCAGAGGACGCCGCTCCTGCCGCTCAAAAAAGAAACATCATTCAGCCGTCACAGCGTTGGAATTGGGAAAATATCTTCAATTTGTTAGCTCTCCATTTTTTTAACTCTGCCATGGCCGGTCCTCAGCCCGAGCTGCGAAAAGAGGAAGGTTGGGTGCTGGGACAGTAAACCAGCCCTGTAAAAAAAAGTGCCGCTATGTTTCGAGTGAAAGGAAGACGTTCACTGCACCTGGGACTGGACAAGTGTGGCTAGCAGAAGGTTTAACAGGGTAACATGGGAACGAGACTTATCATGATATGATATAGTATATATAGTTATGTACGCCTATAGTTTACCGTACGCCATGATCTCACCCACCAATGCTGACACAGCTTGGATGAAGGTCAGAATACCAGCCAGAGGACGCCGCTCCTGCCGCTCAAAAAAGAAACATCATTCAGCCGTCACAGCGTTGGAATTGGGAAAATATCTTCAATTTGTTAGCTCTCCATTTTTTTAACTCTGCCATGGCCGGTCCTCAGCCCGAGCTGCGAAAAGAGGAAGGTTGGGTGCTGGGACAGTAAACCAGCCCTGTAAAAAAAAGTGCCGCTATGTTTCGAGTGAAAGGAAGACGTTCACTGCACCTGGGACTGGACAAGTGTGGCTAGCAGAAGGTTTAACAGGGTAACATGGGAACGAGACTTATCATGATATGATATAGTATATATAGTTATATACGCCTATAGTTTACCGTACGCCATGATCTCACCCACCAATGCTGACACAGCTTGGATGAAGGTCAGAATACCAGCCAGAGGACGCCGCTCCTGCCGCTCAAAAAAGAAACATCATTCAGCCGTCACAGCGTTGGAATTGGGAAAATATCTTCAATTTGTTAGCTCTCCATTTTTTTAACTCTGCCATGGCCGGTCCTCAGCCGAGCTGCGAAAAGAGGAAGGTTGGGTGCTGGGACAGTAAACCAGCCCTGTAAAAAAAAGTGCCGCTATGTTTCGAGTGAAAGGAAGACGTTCACTGCACCTGGGACTGGACAAGTGTGGCTAGCAGAAGGTTTAACAGGGTAACATGGGAACGAGACTTATCATGATATGATATAGTATATATAGTTATGTACGCCTATAGTTTACCGTACGCCATGATCTCACCCACCAATGCTGACACAGCTTGGATGAAGGTCAGAATACCAGCCAGAGGACGCCGCTCCTGCCGCTCAAAAAAGAAACATCATTCAGCCGTCACAGCGTTGGAATTGGGAAAATATCTTCAATTTGTTAGCTCTCCATTTTTTTAACTCTGCCATGGCCGGTCCTCAGCCCGAGCTGCGAAAAGAGGAAGGTTGGGTGCTGGGACAGTAAACCAGCCCTGTAAAAAAAAGTGCCGCTATGTTTCGAGTGAAAGGAAGACGTTCACTGCACCTGGGACTGGACAAGTGTGGCTAGCAGAAGGTTTAACAGGGTAACATGGGAACGAGACTTATCATGATATGATATAGTATATATAGTTATATACGCCTATAGTTTACCGTACGCCATGATCTCACCCACCAATGCTGACACAGCTTGGATGAAGGTCAGAATACCAGCCAGAGGACGCCGCTCCTGCCGCTCAAAAAAGAAACATCATTCAGCCGTCACAGCGTTGGAATTGGGAAAATATCTTCAATTTGTTAGCTCTCCATTTTTTTAACTCTGCCATGGCCGGTCCTCAGCCCGAGCTGCGAAAAGAGGAAGGTTGGGTGCTGGGACAGTAAACCAGCCCTGTAAAAAAAAGTGCCGCTATGTTTCGAGTGAAAGGAAGACGTTCACTGCACCTGGGACTGGACAAGTGTGGCTAGCAGAAGGTTTAACAGGGTAACATGGGAACGAGACTTATCATGATATGATATAGTATATATAGTTATATACGCCTATAGTTTACCGTACGCCATGATCTCACCCACCAATGCTGACACAGCTTGGATGAAGGTCAGAATACCAGCCAGAGGACGCCGCTCCTGCCGCTCAAAAAAGAAACATCATTCAGCCGTCACAGCGTTGGAATTGGGAAAATATCTTCAATTTGTTAGCTCTCCATTTTTTTAACTCTGCCATGGCCGGTCCTCAGCCCGAGCTGCGAAAAGAGGAAGGTTGGGTGCTGGGACAGTAAACCAGCCCTGTAAAAAAAAGTGCCGCTATGTTTCGAGTGAAAGGAAGACGTTCACTGCACCTGGGACTGGACAAGTGTGGCTAGCAGAAGGTTTAACAGGGTAACATGGGAACGAGACTTATCATGATATGATATAGTATATATAGTTATGTACGCCTATAGTTTACCGTACGCCATGATCTCACCCACCAATGCTGACACAGCTTGGATGAAGGTCAGAATACCAGCCAGAGGACGCCGCTCCTGCCGCTCAAAAAAGAAACATCATTCAGCCGTCACAGCGTTGGAATTGGGAAAATATCTTCAATTTGTTAGCTCTCCATTTTTTTAACTCTGCCATGGCCGGTCCTCAGCCCGAGCTGCGAAAAGAGGAAGGTTGGGTGCTGGGACAGTAAACCAGCCCTGTAAAAAAAAGTGCCGCTATGTTTCGAGTGAAAGGAAGACGTTCACTGCACCTGGGACTGGACAAGTGTGGCTAGCAGAAGGTTTAACAGGGTAACATGGGAACGAGACTTATCATGATATGATATAGTATATATAGTTATATACGCCTATAGTTTACCGTACGCCATGATCTCACCCACCAATGCTGACACAGCTTGGATGAAGATCAGAATACCAGCCAGAGGACGCCGCTCCTGCCGCTCAAAAAAGAAACATCATTCAGCCGTCACAGCGTTGGAATTGGGAAAATATCTTCAATTTGTTAGCTCTCCATTTTTTTAACTCTGCCATGGCCGGACCTCAGCCCGAGCTACGAAAAGAGGAAGGTTGGGTGCTGGGACAGTAAACCAGCCCTGTAAAAAAAAGTGCCGCTATGTTTCGAGTGAAAGGAAGACGTTCACTGCACCTGGGACTGGACAAGTGTGGCTAGCAGAAGGTTTAACAGGGTAACATGGGAACGAGACTTATCATGATATGATATAGTATATATAGTTATATACGCCTATAGTTTACCGTACGCCATGATCTCACCCACCAATGCTGACACAGCTTGGATGAAGGTCAGAATACCAGCCAGAGGACGCCGCTCCTGCCGCTCAAAAAAGAAACATCATTCAGCCGTCACAGCATTGGAATTGGGAAAATATCTTCAATTTGTTAGCTCTCCATTTTTTTAACTCTGCCATGGCCGGTCCTCAGCCCGAGCTGCGAAAAGAGGAAGGTTGGGTGCTGGGACAGTAAACCAGCCCTGTAAAAAAAAGTGCCGCTATGTTTCGAGTGAAAAGAAGACGTTCACTGCACCTGGGACTGGACAAGTTTGGCTAGCAGAAGGTTTAACAGGGTAACATGGGAACGAGACTTATCATGATATGATATAGTATATATAGTTATATACGCCTATAGTTTACCGTACGCCATGATCTCACCCACCAATGCTGACACAGCTTGGATGAAGGTCAGAATACCAGCCAGAGGACGCCGCTCCTGCCGCTCAAAAAAGAAACATCATTCAGCCGTCACAGCGTTGGAATTGGGAAAATATCTTCAATTTGTTAGCTCTCCATTTTTTTAACTCTGCCATGGCCGGTCCTCAGCCCGAGCTGCGAAAAGAGGAAGGTTGGGTGCTGGGACAGTAAACCAGCCCTGTAAAAAAAAGTGCCGCTATGTTTCGAGTGAAAGGAAGACGTTCACTGCACCTGGGACTGGACAAGTGTGGCTAGCAGAAGGTTTAACAGGGTAACATGGGAACGAGACTTATCATAATATGATATAGTATATATAGTTATATACGCCTATAGTTTACCGTACGCCATGATCTCACCCACCAATGCTGACACAGCTTGGATGAAGGTCAGAATACCAGCCAGAGGACGCCGCTCCTGCCGCTCAAAAAAGAAACATCATTCAGCCGTCACAGCGTTGGAATTGGGAAAATATCTTCAATTTGTTAGCTCTCCATTTTTTTAACTCTGCCATGGCCGGACCTCAGCCCGAGCTGCGAAAAGAGGAAGGTTGGGTGCTGGGACAGTAAACCAGCCCTGTAAAAAAAAGTGCCGCTATGTTTCGAGTGAAAGGAAGACGTTCACTGCACCTGGGACTGGACAAGTGTGGCTAGCAGAAGGTTTAACAGGGTAACATGGGAACGAGACTTATCATGATATGATATAGTATATATAGTTATATACGCCTATAGTTTACCGTACGCCATGATCTCACCCACCAATGCTGGCACAGCTTGGATGAAGGTCAGAATACCAGCCAGAGGACGCCGCTCCTGCCGCTCAAAAAAGAAACATCATTCAGCCGTCACAGCGTTGGAATTGGGAAAATATCTTCAATTTGTTAGCTCTCCATTTTTTTAACTCTGCCATGGCCGGTCCTCAGCCCGAGCTGCGAAAAGAGGAAGGTTGGGTGCTGGGACAGTAAACCAGCCCTGTAAAAAAAAGTGCCGCTATGTTTCGAGTGAAAGGAAGACGTTCACTGCACCTGGGACTGGACAAGTGTGGCTAGCAGAAGGTTTAACAGGGTAACATGGGAACGAGACTTATCATGATATGATATAGTATATATAGTTATGTACGCCTATAGTTTACCGTACGCCATGATCTCACCCACCAATGCTGACACAGCTTGGATGAAGGTCAGAATACCAGCCAGAGGACGCCGCTCCTGCCGCTCAAAAAAGAAACATCATTCAGCCGTCACAGCGTTGGAATTGGGAAAATATCTTCAATTTGTTAGCTCTCCATTTTTTTAACTCTGCCATGGCCGGTCCTCAGCCCGAGCTGCGAAAAGAGGAAGGTTGGGTGCTGGGACAGTAAACCAGCCCTGTAAAAAAAAGTGCCGCTATGTTTCGAGTGAAAGGAAGACGTTCACTGCACCTGGGACTGGACAAGTGTGGCTAGCAGAAGGTTTAACAGGGTAACATGGGAACGAGACTTATCATGATATGATATAGTATATATAGTTATATACGCCTATAGTTTACCGTACGCCATGATCTCACCCACCAATGCTGACACAGCTTGGATGAAGGTCAGAATACCAGCCAGAGGACGCCGCTCCTGCCGCTCAAAAAAGAAACATCATTCAGCCGTCACAGCTTTGGAATTGGGAAAATATCTTCAATTTGTTAGCTCTCCATTTTTTTAACTCTGCCATGGCCGGTCCTCAGCCCGAGCTGCGAAAAGAGGAAGGTTGGGTGCTGGGACAGTAAACCAGCCCTGTAAAAAAAAGTGCCGCTATGTTTCGAGTGAAAGGAAGACGTTCACTGCACCTGGGACTGGACAAGTGTGGCTAGCAGAAGGTTTAACAGGGTAACATGGGAACGAGACTTATCATGATATGATATAGTATATATAGTTATATACGCCTATAGTTTACCGTACGCCATGATCTCACCCACCAATGCTGACACAGCTTGGATGAAGGTCAGAATACCAGCCAGAGGACGCCGCTCCTGCCGCTCAAAAAAGAAACATCATTCAGCCGTCACAGCTTTGGAATTGGGAAAATATCTTCAATTTGTTAGCTCTCCATTTTTTTAACTCTGCCATGGCCGGTCCTCAGCCCGAGCTGCGAAAAGAGGAAGGTTGGGTGCTGGGACAGTAAACCAGCCCTGTAAAAAAAAGTGCCGCTATGTTTCGAGTGAAAGGAAGACGTTCACTGCACCTGGGACTGGACAAGTGTGGCTAGCAGAAGGTTTAACAGGGTAACATGGGAACGAGACTTATCATGATATGATATAGTATATATAGTTATATACGCCTATAGTTTACCGTACGCCATGATCTCACCCACCAATGCTGACACAGCTTGGATGAAGGTCAGAATACCAGCCAGAGGACGCCGCTCCTGCCGCTCAAAAAAGAAACATCATTCAGCCGTCACAGCGTTGGAATTGGGAAAATATCTTCAATTTGTTAGCTCTCCATTTTTTTAACTCTGCCATGGCCGGTCCTCAGCCCGAGCTGCGAAAAGAGGAAGGTTGGGTGCTGGGACAGTAAACCAGCCCTGTAAAAAAAAGTGCCGCTATGTTTCGAGTGAAAGGAAGACGTTCACTGCACCTGGGACTGGACAAGTGTGGCTAGCAGAAGGTTTAACAGGGTAACATGGGAACGAGACTTATCATGATATGATATAGTATATATAGTTATATACGCCTATAGTTTACCGTACGCCATGATCTCACCCACCAATGCTGACACAGCTTGGATGAAGGTCAGAATACCAGCCAGAGGACGCCGCTCCTGCCGCTCAAAAAAGAAACATCATTCAGCCGTCACAGCGTTGGAATTGGGAAAATATCTTCAATTTGTTAGCTCTCCATTTTTTTAACTCTGCCATGGCCGGTCCTCAGCCCGAGCTGCGAAAAGAGGAAGGTTGGGTGCTGGGACAATAAACCAGCCCTGTAAAAAAAAGTGCCGCTATGTTTCGAGTGAAAGGAAGACGTTCACTGCACCTGGGACTGGACAAGTGTGGCTAGCAGAAGGTTTAACAGGGTAACATGGGAACGAGACTTATCATGATATGATATAGTATATATAGTTATATACGCCTATAGTTTACCGTGCGCCATGATCTCACCCACCAATGCTGACACAGCTTGGATGAAGGTCAGAATACCAGCCAGAGGACGCCGCTCCTGCCGCTCAAAAAAGAAACATCATTCAGCCGTCACAGCGTTGGAATTGGGAAAATATCTTCAATTTGTTAGCTCTCCATTTTTTTAACTCTGCCATGGCCGGTCCTCAGCCCGAGCTGCGAAAAGAGGAAGGTTGGGTGCTGGGACAATAAACCAGCCCTGTAAAAAAAAGTGCCGCTATGTTTCGAGTGAAAGGAAGACGTTCACTGCACCTGGGACTGGACAAGTGTGGCTAGCAGAAGGTTTAACAGGGTAACATGGGAACGAGACTTATCATGATATGATATAGTATATATAGTTATATACGCCTATAGTTTACCGTACGCCATGATCTCACCCACCAATGCTGACACAGCTTGGATGAAGGTCAGAATACCAGCCAGAGGACGCCGCTCCTGCCGCTCAAAAAAGAAACATCATTCAGCCGTCACAGCGTTGGAATTGGGAAAATATCTTCAATTTGTTAGTTCTCCATTTTTTTAACTCTGCCATGGCCGGTCCTCAGCCCGAGCTGCGAAAAGAGGAAGGTTGGGTGCTGGGACAGTAAACCAGCCCTGTAAAAAAAAGTGCCGCTATGTTTCGAGTGAAAGGAAGACGTTCACTGCACCTGGGACTGGACAAGTGTGGCTAGCAGAAGGTTTAACAGGGTAACATGGGAACGAGACTTATCATGATATGATATAGTATATATAGTTATATACGCCTATAGTTTACCGTACGCCATGATCTCACCCACCAATGCTGACACAGCTTGGATGAAGGTCAGAATACCAGCCAGAGGACGCCGCTCCTGCCGCTCAAAAAAGAAACATCATTCAGCCGTCACAGCGTTGGAATTGGGAAAATATCTTCAATTTGTTAGCTCTCCATTTTTTTAACTCTGCCATGGCCGGTCCTCAGCCCGAGCTGCGAAAAGAGGAAGGTTGGGTGCTGGGACAGTAAACCAGCCCTGTAAAAAAAAGTGCCGCTATGTTTCGAGTGAAAGGAAGACGTTCACTGCACCTGGGACTGGACAAGTGTGGCTAGCAGAAGGTTTAACAGGGTAACATGGGAACGAGACTTATCATGATATGATATAGTATATATAGTTATATACGCCTATAGTTTACCGTACACCATGATCTCACCCACCAATGCTGACACAGCTTGGATGAAGGTCAGAATACCAGCCAGAGGACGCCGCTCCTGCCGCTCAAAAAAGAAACATCATTCAGCCGTCACAGTGTTGGAATTGGGAAAATATCTTCAATTTGTTAGCTCTCCATTTTTTTAACTCTGCCATGGCCGGTCCTCAGCCCGAGCTGCGAAAAGAGGAAGGTTGGGTGCTGGGACAGTAAACCAGCCCTGTAAAAAAAAGTGCCGCTATGTTTCGAGTGAAAGGAAGACGTTCACTGCACTTGGGACTGGACAAGTGTGGCTAGCAGAAGGTTTAACAGGGTAACATGGGAACGAGACTTATCATGATATGATATAGTATATATAGTTATATACGCCTATAGTTTACCGTACGCCATGATCTCACCCACCAATGCTGACACAGCTTGGATGAAGGTCAGAATACCAGCCAGAGGACGCCGCTCCTGCCGCTCAAAAAAGAAACATCATTCAGCCGTCACAGCGTTGGAATTGGGAAAATATCTTCAATTTGTTAGCTCTCCATTTTTTTAACTCTGCCATGGCCGGTCCTCAGCCCGAGCTGCGAAAAGAGGAAGGTTGGGTGCTGGGACAGTAAACCAGCCCTGTAAAAAAAAGTGCCGCTATGTTTCGAGTGAAAGGAAGACGTTCACTGCACCTGGGACTGGACAAGTGTGGCTAGCAGAAGGTTTAACAGGGTAACATGGGAACGAGACTTATCATGATATGATATAGTATATATAGTTATGTACGTCTATAGTTTACCGTACGCCATGATCTCACCCACCAATGCTGACACAGCTTGGATGAAGGTCAGAATACCAGCCAGAGGACGCCGCTCCTGCCGCTCAAAAAAGAAACATCATTCAGCCGTCACAGCGTTGGAATTGGGAAAATATCTTCAATTTGTTAGCTCTCCATTTTTTTAACTCTGCCATGGCCGGTCCTCAGCCCGAGCTGCGAAAAGAGGAAGGTTGGGTGCTGGGACAGTAAACCAGCCCTGTAAAAAAAAGTGCCGCTATGTTTCGAGTGAAAGGAAGACGTTCACTGCACCTGGGACTGGACAAGTGTGGCTAGCAGAAGGTTTAACAGGGTAACATGGGAACGAGACTTATCATGATATGATATAGTATATATAGTTATATACGCCTATAGTTTACCGTACGCCATGATCTCACCCACCAATGCTGACACAGCTTGGATGAAGGTCAGAATACCAGCCAGAGGACGCCGCTCCTGCCGCTCAAAAAAGAAACATCATTCAGCCGTCACAGCGTTGGAATTGGGAAAATATCTTCAATTTGTTAGCTCTCCATTTTTTTTAACTCTGCCATGGCCGGTCCTCAGCCCGAGCTGCGAAAAGAGGAAGGTTGGGTGCTGGGACAGTAAACCAGCCCTGTAAAAAAAAGTGCCGCTATGTTTTGAGTGAAAGGAAGACGTTCACTGCACCTGGGACTGGACAAGTGTGGCTAGCAGAAGGTTTAACAGGGTAACATGGGAACGAGACTTATCATGATATGATATAGTATATATAGTTATATACGCCTATAGTTTACCGTACGCCATGATCTCACCCACCAATGCTGACACAGCTTGGATGAAGGTCAGAATACCAGCCAGAGGACGCCGCTCCTGCCGCTCAAAAAAGAAACATCATTCAGCCGTCACAGCGTTGGAATTGGGAAAATATCTTCAATTTGTTAGCTCTCCATTTTTTTAACTCTGCCATGGCCGGTCCTCAGCCCGAGCTGCGAAAAGAGGAAGGTTGGGTGCTGGGACAGTAAACCAGCCCTGTAAAAAAAGTGCCGCTATGTTTCGAGTGAAAGGAAGATGTTCACTGCACCTGGGACTGGACAAGTGTGGCTAGCAGAAGGTTTAACAGGGTAACATGGGAACGAGACTTATCATGATATGATATAGTATATATAGTTATATACGCCTATAGTTTACCGTACGCCATGATCTCACCCACCAATGCTGACACAGCTTGGATGAAGGTCAGAATACCAGCCAGAGGACGCCGCTCCTGCCGCTCAAAAAAGAAACATCATTCAGCCGTCACAGCGTTGGAATTGGGAAAATATCTTCAATTTGTTAGCTCTCCATTTTTTTAACTCTGCCATGGCCGGTCCTCAGCCCGAGCTGCGAAAAGAGGAAGGTTGGGTGCTGGGACAGTAAACCAGCCCTGTAAAAAAAAGTGCCGCTATGTTTCGAGTGAAAGGAAGACGTTCACTGCACCTGGGACTGGACAAGTGTGGCTAGCAGAAGGTTTAACAGGGTAACATGGGAACGAGACTTATCATGATATGATATAGTATATATAGTTATATACGCCTATAGTTTACCGTACGCCATGATCTCACCCACCAATGCTGACACAGCTTGGATGAAGGTCAGAATACCAGCCAGAGGACGCCGCTCCTGCCGCTCAAAAAAGAAACATCATTCAGCCGTCACAGCGTTGGAATTGGGAAAATATCTTCAATTTGTTAGCTCTCCATTTTTTTAACTCTGCCATGGCCGGTCCTCAGCCCGAGCTGCGAAAAGAGGAAGGTTGGGTGCTGGGACAGTAAACCAGCCCTGTAAAAAAAAGTGCCGCTATGTTTCGAGTGAAAGGAAGACGTTCACTGCACCTGGGACTGGACAAGTGTGGCTAGCAGAAGGTTTAACAGGGTAACATGGGAACGAGACTTATCATGATATGATATAGTATATATAGTTATATACGCCTATAGTTTACCGTACGCCATGATCTCACCCACCAATGCTGACACAGCTTGGATGAAGGTCAGAATACCAGCCAGAGGACGCCGCTCCTGCCGCTCAAAAAAGAAACATCATTCAGCCGTCACAGCGTTGGAATTGGGAAAATATCTTCAATTTGTTAGCTCTCCATTTTTTTAACTCTGCCATGGCCGGTCCTCAGCCCGAGCTGCGAAAAGAGGAAGGTTGGGTGCTGGGACAGTAAACCAGCCCTGTAAAAAAAAGTGCCGCTATGTTTCGAGTGAAAGGAAGACGTTCACTGCACCTGGGACTGGACAAGTGTGGCTAGCAGAAGGTTTAACAGGGTAACATGGGAACGAGACTTATCATGATATGATATAGTATATATAGTTATATACGCCTATAGTTTACCGTACGCCATGATCTCACCCACCAATGCTGACACAGCTTGGATGAAGGTCAGAATACCAGCCAGAGGACGCCGCTCCTGCCGCTCAAAAAAGAAACATCATTCAGCCGTCACAGCGTTGGAATTGGGAAAATATCTTCAATTTGTTAGCTCTCCATTTTTTTAACTCTGCCATGGCCGGTCCTCAGCCCGAGCTGCGAAAAGAGGAAGGTTGGGTGCTGGGACAGTAAACCAGCCCTGTAAAAAAAAGTGCCGCTATGTTTCGAGTGAAAGGAAGACGTTCACTGCACCTGGGACTGGACAAGTGTGGCTAGCAGAAGGTTTAACAGGGTAACATGGGAACGAGACTTATCATGATATGATATAGTATATATAGTTATATACGCCTATAGTTTACCGTACGCCATGATCTCACCCACCAATGCTGACACAGCTTGGATGAAGGTCAGAATACCAGCCAGAGGACGCCGCTCCTGCCGCTCAAAAAAGAAACATCATTCAGCCGTCACAGCGTTGGAATTGGGAAAATATCTTCAATTTGTTAGCTCTCCATTTTTTTAACTCTGCCATGGCCGGTCCTCAGCCCGAGCTGCGAAAAGAGGAAGGTTGGGTGCTGGGACAGTAAACCAGCCCTGTAAAAAAAAGTGCCGCTATGTTTCGAGTGAAAGGAAGACGTTCACTGCACCTGGGACTGGACAAGTGTGGCTAGCAGAAGGTTTAACAGGGTAACATGGGAACGAGACTTATCATGATATGATATAGTATATATAGTTATATACGCCTATAGTTTACCGTACGCCATGATCTCACCCACCAATGCTGACACAGCTTGGATGAAGGTCAGAATACCAGCCAGAGGACGCCGCTCCTGCCGCTCAAAAAAGAAACATCATTCAGCCGTCACAGCGTTGGAATTGGGAAAATATCTTCAATTTGTTAGCTCTCCATTTTTTTAACTCTGCCATGGCCGGTCCTCAGCCCGAGCTGCGAAAAGAGGAAGGTTGGGTGCTGGGACAGTAAACCAGCCCTGTAAAAAAAAGTGCCGCTATGTTTCGAGTGAAAGGAAGACGTTCACTGCACCTGGGACTGGACAAGTGTGGCTAGCAGAAGGTTTAACAGGGTAACATGGGAACGAGACTTATCATGATATGATATAGTATATATAGTTATATACGCCTATAGTTTACCGTACGCCGTGATCTCACCCACCAATGCTGACACAGCTTGGATGAAGGTCAGAATACCAGCCAGAGGACGCCGCTCCTGCCGCTCAAAAAAGAAACATCATTCAGCCGTCACAGCGTTGGAATTGGGAAAATATCTTCAATTTGTTAGCTCTCCATTTTTTTAACTCTGCCATGGCCGGTCCTCAGCCCGAGCTGCGAAAAGAGGAAGGTTGGGTGCTGGGACAGTAAACCAGCCCTGTAAAAAAAAGTGCCGCTATGTTTCGAGTGAAAGGAAGACGTTAACTGCACCTGGGACTGGACAAGTGTGGCTAGCAGAAGGTTTAACAGGGTAACATGGGAACGAGACTTATCATGATATGATATAGTATATATAGTTATATACGCCTATAGTTTACCGTACGCCATGATCTCACCCACCAATGCTGACACAGCTTGGATGAAGGTCAGAATACCAGCCAGAGGACGCCGCTCCTGCCGCTCAAAAAAGAAACATCATTCAGCCGTCACAGCGTTGGAATTGGGAAAATATCTTCAATTTGTTAGCTCTCCATTTTTTTAACTCTGCCATGGCCGGTCCTCAGCCCGAGCTGCGAAAAGAGGAAGGTTGGGTGCTGGGACAGTAAACCAGCCCTGTAAAAAAAAGTGCCGCTATGTTTCGAGTGAAAGGAAGACGTTCACTGCACCTGGGACTGGACAAGTGTGGCTAGCAGAAGGTTTAACAGGGTAACATGGGAACGAGACTTATCATGATATGATATAGTATATATAGTTATATACGCCTATAGTTTACCGTACGCCATGATCTCACCCACCAATGCTGACACAGCTTGGATGAAGGTCAGAATACCAGCCAGAGGACGCCGCTCCTGCCGCTCAAAAAAGAAACATCATTCAGCCGTCACTGCGTTGGAATTGGGAAAATATCTTCAATTTGTTAGCTCTCCATTTTTTTAACTCTGCCATGGCCGGTCCTCAGCCCGAGCTGCGAAAAGAGGAAGGTTGGGTGCTGGGACAGTAAACCAGCCCTGTAAAAAAAGTGCCGCTATGTTTCGAGTGAAAGGAAGACGTTCACTGCACCTGGGACTGGACAAGTGTGGCTAGCAGAAGGTTTAACAGGGTAACATGGGAACGAGACTTATCATGATATGATATAGTATATATAGTTATATACGCCTATAGTTTACCGTACGCCATGATCTCACCCACCAATGCTGACACAGCTTGGATGAAGGTCAGAATACCAGCCAGAGGACGCCGCTCCTGCCGCTCAAAAAAGAAACATCATTCAGCCGTCACAGCGTTGGAATTGGGAAAATATCTTCAATTTGTTAGCTCTCCATTTTTTTAACTCTGCCATGGCCGGTCCTCAGCCCGAGCTGCGAAAAGAGGAAGGTTGGGTGCTGGGACAGTAAACCAGCCCTGTAAAAAAAAGTGCCGCTATGTTTCGAGTGAAAGGAAGACGTTCACTGCACCTGGGACTGGACAAGTGTGGCTAGCAGAAGGTTTAACAGGGTAACATGGGAACGAGACTTATCATGATATGATATAGTATATATAGTTATATACGCCTATAGTTTACCGTACGCCATGATCTCACCCACCAATGCTGACACAGCTTGGATGAAGGTCAGAATACCAGCCAGAGGACGCCGCTCCTGCCGCTCAAAAAAGAAACATCATTCAGCCGTCACAGCGTTGGAATTGGGAAAATATCTTCAATTTGTTAGCTCTCCATTTTTTTAACTCTGCCATGGCCGGTCCTCAGCCCGAGCTGCGAAAAGAGGAAGGTTGGGTGCTGGGACAGTAAACCAGCCCTGTAAAAAAAAGTGCCGCTATGTTTCGAGTGAAAGGAAGACGTTCACTGCACCTGGGACTGGACAAGTGTGGCTAGCAGAAGGTTTAACAGGGTAACATGGGAACGAGACTTATCATGATATGATATAGTATATATAGTTATATACGCCTATAGTTTACCGTACGCCATGATCTCACCCACCAATGCTGACACAGCTTGGATGAAGGTCAGAATACCAGCCAGAGGACGCCGCTCCTGCCGCTCAAAAAAGAAACATCATTCAGCCGTCACAGCGTTGGAATTGGGAAAATATCTTCAATTTGTTAGCTCTCCATTTTTTTAACTCTGCCATGGCCGGTCCTCAGCCCGAGCTGCGAAAAGAGGAAGGTTGGGTGCTGGGACAGTAAACCAGCCCTGTAAAAAAAAGTGCCGCTATGTTTCGAGTGAAAGGGAAGACGTTCACTGCACCTGGGACTGGACAAGTGTGGCTAGCAGAAGGTTTAACAGGGTAACATGGGAACGAGACTTATCATGATATGATATAGTATATATAGTTATATACGCCTATAGTTTACCGTACGCCATGATCTCACCCACCAATGCTGACACAGCTTGGATGAAGGTCAGAATACCAGCCAGAGGACGCCGCTCCTGCCGCTCAAAAAAGAAACATCATTCAGCCGTCACAGCGTTGGAATTGGGAAAATATCTTCAATTTGTTAGCTCTCCATTTTTTTAACTCTGCCATGGCCGGTCCTCAGCCCGAGCTGCGAAAAGAGGAAGGTTGGGTGCTGGGACAGTAAACCAGCCCTGTAAAAAAAAGTGCCGCTATGTTTCAAGTGAAAGGAAGACGTTCACTGCACCTGGGACTGGACAAGTGTGGCTAGCAGAAGGTTTAACAGGGTAACATGGGAACGAGACTTATCATGATATGATATAGTATATATAGTTATATACGCCTATAGTTTACCGTACGCCATGATCTCACCCACCAATGCTGACACAGCTTGGATGAAGGTCAGAATACCAGCCAGAGGACGCCGCTCCTGCCGCTCAAAAAAGAAACATCATTCAGCCATCACAGCGTTGGAATTGGGAAAATATCTTCAATTTGTTAGCTCTCCATTTTTTTAACTCTGCCATGGCCGGTCCTCAGCCCGAGCTGCGAAAAGAGGAAGGTTGGGTGCTGGGACAGTAAACCAGCCCTGTAAAAAAAGTGCCGCTATGTTTCGAGTGAAAGGAAGACGTTCACTGCACCTGGGACTGGACAAGTGTGGCTAGCAGAAGGTTTAACAGGGTAACATGGGAACGAGACTTATCATGATATGATATAGTATATATAGTTATATACGCCTATAGTTTACCGTACGCCATGATCTCACCCACCAATGCTGACACAGCTTGGATGAAGGTCAGAATACCAGCCAGAGGACGCCGCTCCTGCCGCTCAAAAAAGAAACATCATTCAGCCGTCACAGCGTTGGAATTGGGAAAATATCTTCAATTTGTTAGCTCTCCATTTTTTTAACTCTGCCATGGCCGGTCCTTAGCCCGAGCTGCGAAGAGAAGAAGGTTGGGTGTTGGGACAGTAAACCAGCCCTGTAAAAAAAAGTGCCGCTATGTTTCGAGTGAAAGGAAGACGTTCACTGCACCTGGGACTGGACAAGTGTGGCTAGCACAAGGTTTAACAGGGTAACATGGGAACAAGACTTATCATGATATGATATAGTATATATAGTTATATACGCCTATAGTTTACCGTACGCCATGATCTCACCCACCAATGCTGACACAGCTTGGATGAAGGTCAGAATACCAGCCAGAGGACGCCGCTCCTGCCGCTCAAAAAAGAAACATCATTCAGCCGTCACAGCGTTGGAATTGGGAAAATATCTTCAATTTGTTAGCTCTCCATTTTTTTAACTCTGCCATGGCCGGTCCTCAGCCCGAGCTGCGAAAAGAGGAAGGTTGGGTGCTGGGACAGTAAACCAGCCCTGTAAAAAAAAAGTGCCGCTATGTTTCGAGTGAAAGGAAGACGTTCACTGCACCTGGGACTGGACAAGTGTGGCTAGCAGAAGGTTTAACAGGGTAACATGGGAACGAGACTTATCATGATATGATATAGTATATATAGTTATATACGCCTATAGTTTACCGTACGCCATGATCTCACCCACCAATGCTGACACAGCTTGGATGAAGGTCAGAATACCAGCCAGAGGACGCCGCTCCTGCCGCTCAAAAAAGAAACATCATTCAGCCGTCACAGCGTTGGAATTGGGAAAATATCTTCAATTTGTTAGCTCTCCATTTTTTTAACTCTGCCATGGCCGGTCCTCAGCCCGAGCTGCGAAAAGAGGAAGGTTGGGTGCTGGGACAGTAAACCAGCCCTGTAAAAAAAAGTGCCGCTATGTTTCGAGTGAAAGGAAGACGTTCACTGCACCTGGGACTGGACAAGTGTGGCTAGCAGAAGGTTTAACAGGGTAACATGGGAACGAGACTTATCATGATATGATATAGTATATATAGTTATATACGCCTATAGTTTGCCGTACGCCATGATCTCACCCACCAATGCTGACACAGCTTGGATGAAGGTCAGAATACCAGCCAGAGGACGCCGCTCCTGCCGCTCAAAAAAGAAACATCATTCAGCCGTCACAGCGTTGGAATTGGGAAAATATCTTCAATTTGTTAGCTCTCCATTTTTTTAACTCTGCCATGGCCGGTCCTCAGCCCGAGCTGCGAAAAGAGGAAGGTTGGGTGCTGGGACAGTAAACCAGCCCTGTAAAAAAAAGTGCCGCTATGTTTCGAGTGAAAGGAAGACGTTCACTGCACCTGGGACTGGACAAGTGTGGCTAGCAGAAGGTTTAACAGGGCAACATGTAAACGAGACTTATCATGATATGATATAGTATACAGTCATGGCCGAAATTGTTGGCACCCTTGATATTTTTCCTGAAAATCAAGTATTTCACACAAAAAAGGTATTGCATTAACACATGTTTTGCTATACACATGTTTATTCCCTTTGTATGTATTGGAACAAATATAAAACAGAGGCAGAAAAGCAAATATGACATAATGTCACACAAAACCCCAAAAATGGGCTGGACAAAAGTATTGGCACCCTTAACTTAATATTTGGTTGCACACCCTTTGGAAAACATAACTGAAATCAGTCGCTTCCTATAACCATCAATAAGCTTCTGACACCTCTCACCCGGAATTTTGGACCACTCTTCCTTTGCAAACAGCTCCAGGTCTCTCTTATTGGAAGGACACCTTTTCCCAACAGCAATTTTAAGATCTCTCCACAGGTGTTCAATGGGATTTAGATCTGGGCTCATTGCTGGCCACTTCAGAACTCTCCAGCGCTTCTTTGCCATCCATTTCTGAGTGCTTTTTGACGTATGTTTGGGGTCATTGTCCTGCTGGAAGACCCAGGATCTTGGACGCAAACCCAGCTTTCTGACACTGGGCCCTACAGTGCGACCCAAAATCCTTTGGTAATCCTCAGATTTCATGATGCCTTGCACACAGTCAAGGCACCCAGTGCCAGAGGCAGCAAAACAACCCCAAAACATCATTGAACCTCCACCATATTTTACCGTAGGTACTGTGTTTTGTTCTTTGTAGGCCTCATTCCGTTTTCGGTAAACAGTAGAATGATGTGCTTTACCGAAAAGCTCTATCTTGGTCTCATCTGTCCACAAGACGTTTTCCCAGAAGGCTTTTGGCTTACTCAAGTACATTTTGGCAAACTGTAGTCTTGCTTTTTTATGTCTCTGTGTCAGCAGTGGGGTCCTCCTGGGTCTCCTGCCATAGCGTTTCATTTCATTTAAATGTCGACGGATAGTTCGCGCTGACACTGATGCTCCCTGAGCCTGCAGGACAGCTTGAATGTCTTTGGAACATGTTTGGGGCTGCTTATCCACCATCCGGACTATTCTGCGTTGCAATCTTTCATCAATTTTCCTCATCCGTCCACGACCAGGGAGATTAGCTACAGTGCCATGGGTTGCAAACTTCTTGATAATGTTGCGCACTGTGGACAAAGGCAAATCTAGTTCTCTGGAGATGGACTTGTAACCTTGAGATTGTTGATATTTTGCCACAATTTTGGTTCTCAGGTCCTCAGACAGTTCTCGTCTCCTCTTTCTGTTGTCCATGCTTAGTGTGGCACAGACAGACACACAATGCAAAGGTTAAGTGAACGTCTCTCCTTTTTATCTGCTTTCAGGTGTGATTTCTATATTGCCCACACCTGTTACTTGCCCCAGGTGAGTTTACAGGAGCATCACATGCTTGTAACATTCTTATTTATCCGCAGTTGTGAAAGGGTGCCAATACTTTTGTCCAGCCCATTTTTGGAGGTTTGTGTGACATTATGTCGAATTTGCTTTCTTTCCTCCCTTTTTTTGTTTTGTCCCAATACACACAAAGGGAATAAACATGTGTATAGCAAAACATGTGTTAATGCAATACGTTTCGTGAGAAATACATGATTTCCTGGAGAAATATCAAGGGTGCCAACAATTTCGGCCATGACTGTATATAGTTATATACGCCTATAGTTTACCGTACGCCATGATCTCACCCACCAATGCTGACACAGCTTGGATGAAGGTCAGAATACCAGCCAGAGGACGCCGCTCCTGCCGCTCAAAAAAGAAACATCATTCAGCCGTTACAGCGTTGGAATTGGGAAAATATCTTCAATTTGTTAGCTCTCCATTTTTTTAACTCTGCCATGGCCGGTCCTCAGCCCGAGCTGCGAAAAGAGGAAGGTTGGGTGCTGGGACAGTAAACCAGCCCTGTAAAAAAAAGTGCCGCTATGTTTCGAGTGAAAGGAAGACGTTCACTGCACCTGGGACTGGACAAGTGTGGCTAGCAGAAGGTTTAACAGGGTAACATGGGAACGAGACTTATCATGATATGATATAGTATATATAGTTATATACGCCTATAGTTTACCGTACGCCATGATCTCACCCACCAATGCTGACACAGCTTGGATGAAGGTCAGAATACCAGCCAGAGGACGCCGCTCCTGCCGCTCAAAAAAGAAACATCATTCAGCCGTCACAGCGTTGGAATTGGGAAAATATCTTCAATTTGTTAGCTCTCCAATTTTTAACTCTGCCATGGCCGATCCTCAGCCCGAGCTGCGAAAAGAGGAAGGTTGGGTGCTGGGACAGTAAACCAGCCCTGTAAAAAAAAGTGCCGCTATGTTTCGAGTGAAAGGAAGACGTTCACTGCACCTGGGACTGGACAAGTGTGGCTAGCAGAAGGTTTAACAGGGTAACATGGGAACGAGACTTATCATGATATGATATAGTATATATAGTTATATACGCCTATAGTTTACCGTACGCCATGATCTCACCCACCAATGCTGACACAGCTTAGATGAAGGTCAGAATACCAGCCAGAGGACGCCGCTCCTGCCGCTCAAAAAAGAAACATCATTCAGCCGTCACAGCGTTGGAATTGGGAAAATATCTTCAATTTGTTAGCTCTCCATTTTTTTAACTCTGCCATGGCCGGTCCTCAGCCCGAGCTGCGAAAAGAGGAAGGTTGGGTGCTGGGACAGTAAACCAGCCCTGTAAAAAAAAGTGCCGCTATGTTTCGAGTGAAAGGAAGACGTTCACTGCACCTGGGACTGGACAAGTGTGGCTAGCAGAAGGTTTAACAGGGTAACATGGGAACGAGACTTATCATGATATGATATAGTATATATAGTTATATACGCCTATAGTTTACCGTACGCCATGATCTCACCCACCAATGCTGACACAGCTTGGATGAAGGTCAGAATACCAGCCAGAGGACGCCGCTCCTGCCGCTCAAAAAAGAAACATCATTCAGCCGTCACAGCGTTGGAATTGGGAAAATATCTTCAATTTGTTAGCTCTCCAATTTTTAACTCTGCCATGGCCGATCCTCAGCCCGAGCTGCGAAAAGAGGAAGGTTGGGTGCTGGGACAGTAAACCAGCCCTGTAAAAAAAAGTGCCGCTATGTTTCGAGTGAAAGGAAGACGTTCACTGCACCTGGGACTGGACAAGTGTGGCTAGCAGAAGGTTTAACAGGGTAACATGGGAACGAGACTTATCATGATATGATATAGTATATATAGTTATATACGCCTATAGTTTACCGTACGCCATGATCTCACCCACCAATGCTGACACAGCTTAGATGAAGGTCAGAATACCAGCCAGAGGACGCCGCTCCTGCCGCTCAAAAAAGAAACATCATTCAGCCGTCACAGCGTTGGAATTGGGAAAATATCTTCAATTTGTTAGCTCTCCATTTTTTTAACTCTGCCATGGCCGGTCCTCAGCCCGAGCTGCGAAAAGAGGAAGGTTGGGTGCTGGGACAGTAAACCAGCCCTGTAAAAAAAAGTGCCGCTATGTTTCGAGTGAAAGGAAGACGTTCACTGCACCTGGGACTGGACAAGTGTGGCTAGCAGAAGGTTTAACAGGGTAACATGGGAACGAGACTTATCATGATATGATATAGTATATATAGTTATATACGCCTATAGTTTACCGTACGCCATGATCTCACCCACCAATGCTGACACAGCTTAGATGAAGGTCAGAATACCAGCCAGAGGACGCCGCTCCTGCCGCTCAAAAAAGAAACATCATTCAGCCGTCACAGCGTTGGAATTGGGAAAATATCTTCAATTTGTTAGCTCTCCATTTTTTTAACTCTGCCATGGCCGGTCCTCAGCCCGAGCTGCGAAAAGAGGAAGGTTGGGTGCTGGGACAGTAAACCAGCCCTGTAAAAAAAAGTGCCGCTATGTTTCGAGTGAAAGGAAGACGTTCACTGCACCTGGGACTGGACAAGTGTGGCTAGCAGAAGGTTTAACAGGGTAACATGGGAACGAGACTTATCATGATATGATATAGTATATATAGTTATATACGCCTATAGTTTACCGTACGCCATGATCTCACCCACCAATGCTGACACAGCTTGGATGAAGGTCAGAATACCAGCCAGAGGACGCCGCTCCTGCCGCTCAAAAAAGAAACATCATTCAGCCGTCACAGCGTTGGAATTGGGAAAATATCTTCAATTTGTTAGCTCTCCATTTTTTTAACTCTGCCATGGCCGGTCCTCAGCCCGAGCTGCGAAAAGAGGAAGGTTGGGTGCTGGGACAGTAAACCAGCCCTGTAAAAAAAGTGCCGCTATGTTTTGAGTGAAAGGAAGACGTTCACTGCACCTGGGACTGGACAAGTGTGGCTAGCAGAAGGTTTAACAGGGTAACATGGGAACGAGACTTATCATGATATGATATAGTATATATAGTTATGTACGCCTATAGTTTACCGTACGCCATGATCTCACCCACCAATGCTGACACAGCTTGGATGAAGGTCAGAATACCAGCCAGAGGACGCCGCTCCTGCCGCTCAAAAAAGAAACATCATTCAGCCGTCACAGCGTTGGAATTGGGAAAATATCTTCAATTTGTTAGCTCTCCATTTTTTTAACTCTGCCATGGCCGGTCCTCAGCCCGAGCTGCGAAAAGAGGAAGGTTGGGTGCTGGGACAGTAAACCAGCCCTGTAAAAAAAAGTGCCGCTATGTTTCGAGTGAAAGGAAGACGTTCACTGCACCTGGGACTGGACAAGTGTGGCTAGCAGAAGGTTTAACAGGGTAACATGGGAACGAGACTTATCATGATATGATATAGTATATATAGTTATGTACGCCTATAGTTTACCGTACGCCATGATCTCACCCACCAATGCTGACACAGCTTGGATGAAGGTCAGAATACCAGCCAGAGGACGCCGCTCCTGCCGCTCAAAAAAGAAACATCATTCAGCCGTTACAGCGTTGGAATTGGGAAAATATCTTCAATTTGTTAGCTCTCCATTTTTTTAACTCTGCCATGGCCGGTCCTCAGCCCGAGCTGCGAAAAGAGGAAGGTTGGGTGCTGGGAGAGTAAACCAGCCCTGTAAAAAAAAGTGCCGCTATGTTTCGAGTGAAAGGAAGACGTTCACTGCACCTGGGACTGGACAAGTGTGGCTAGCAGAAGGTTTAACAGGGTAACATGGGAACGAGACTTATCATGATATGATATAGTATATATAGTTATGTACGCCTATAGTTTACCGTACGCCATGATCTCACCCACCAATGCTGACACAGCTTGGATGAAGGTCAGAATACCAGCCAGAGGACGCCGCTCCTGCCGCTCAAAAAAGAAACATCATTCAGCCGTCACAGCGTTGGAATTGGGAAAATATCTTCAATTTGTTAGCTCTCCATTTTTTTAACTCTGCCATGGCCGGTCCTCAGCCCGAGCTGCGAAAAGAGGAAGGTTGGGTGCTGGGACAGTAAACCAGCCCTGTAAAAAAAAGTGCCGCTATGTTTCGAGTGAAAGGAAGACGTTCACTGCACCTGGGACTGGACAAGTGTGGCTAGCAGAAGGTTTAACAGGGTAACATGGGAACAAGACTTATCATGATATGATATAGTATATATAGTTATATACGCCTATAGTTTACCGTACGCCATGATCTCACCCACCAATGCTGACACAGCTTGGATGAAGGTCAGAATACCAGCCAGAGGACGCCGCTCCTGCCGCTCAAAAAAGAAACATCATTCAGCCGTCACAGCGTTGGAATTGGGAAAATATCTTCAATTTGTTAGCTCTCCATTTTTTTAACTCTGCCATGGCCGGTCCTCAGCCCGAGCTGCGAAAAGAGGAAGGTTGGGTGCTGGGACAGTAAACCAGCCCTGTAAAAAAAAGTGCCGCTATGTTTCGAGTGAAAGGAAGACGTTCACTGCACCTGGGACTGGACAAGTGTGGCTAGCAGAAGGTTTAACAGGGTAACATGGGAACGAGACTTATCATGATATGATATAGTATATATAGTTATATACGCCTATAGTTTACCGTACGCCATGATCTCACCCACCAATGCTGACACAGCTTGGATGAAGGTCAGAATACCAGCCAGAGGACGCCGCTCCTGCCGCTCAAAAAAGAAACATCATTCAGCCGTCACAGCGTTGGAATTGGGAAAATATCTTCAATTTGTTAGCTCTCCATTTTTTTAACTCTGCCATGGCCGGTCCTCAGCCCGAGCTGCGAAAAGAGGAAGGTTGGGTGCTGGGACAGTAAACCAGCCCTGTAAAAAAAGTGCCGCTATGTTTTGAGTGAAAGGAAGACGTTCACTGCACCTGGGACTGGACAAGTGTGGCTAGCAGAAGGTTTAACAGGGTAACATGGGAACGAGACTTATCATGATATGATATAGTATATATAGTTATGTACGCCTATAGTTTACCGTACGCCATGATCTCACCCACCAATGCTGACACAGCTTGGATGAAGGTCAGAATACCAGCCAGAGGACGCCGCTCCTGCCGCTCAAAAAAGAAACATCATTCAGCCGTCACAGCGTTGGAATTGGGAAAATATCTTCAATTTGTTAGCTCTCCATTTTTTTAACTCTGCCATGGCCGGTCCTCAGCCCGAGCTGCGAAAAGAGGAAGGTTGGGTGCTGGGACAGTAAACCAGCCCTGTAAAAAAAAGTGCCGCTATGTTTCGAGTGAAAGGAAGACGTTCACTGCACCTGGGACTGGACAAGTGTGGCTAGCAGAAGGTTTAACAGGGTAACATGGGAACGAGACTTATCATGATATGATATAGTATATATAGTTATGTACGCCTATAGTTTACCGTACGCCATGATCTCACCCACCAATGCTGACACAGCTTGGATGAAGGTCAGAATACCAGCCAGAGGACGCCGCTCCTGCCGCTCAAAAAAGAAACATCATTCAGCCGTTACAGCGTTGGAATTGGGAAAATATCTTCAATTTGTTAGCTCTCCATTTTTTTAACTCTGCCATGGCCGGTCCTCAGCCCGAGCTGCGAAAAGAGGAAGGTTGGGTGCTGGGAGAGTAAACCAGCCCTGTAAAAAAAAGTGCCGCTATGTTTCGAGTGAAAGGAAGACGTTCACTGCCCCTGGGACTGGACAAGTGTGGCTAGCAGAAGGTTTAACAGGGTAACATGGGAACGAGACTTATCATGATATGATATAGTATATATAGTTATGTACGCCTATAGTTTACCGTACGCCATGATCTCACCCACCAATGCTGACACAGCTTGGATGAAGGTCAGAATACCAGCCAGAGGACGCCGCTCCTGCCGCTCAAAAAAGAAACATCATTCAGCCGTCACAGCGTTGGAATTGGGAAAATATCTTCAATTTGTTAGCTCTCCATTTTTTTAACTCTGCCATGGCCGGTCCTCAGCCCGAGCTGCGAAAAGAGGAAGGTTGGGTGCTGGGACAGTAAACCAGCCCTGTAAAAAAAAGTGCCGCTATGTTTCGAGTGAAAGGAAGACGTTCACTGCACCTGGGACTGGACAAGTGTGGCTAGCAGAAGGTTTAACAGGGTAACATGGGAACGAGACTTATCATGATATGATATAGTATATATAGTTATATACGCCTATAGTTTACCGTACGCCATGATCTCACCCACCAATGCTGACACAGCTTGGATGAAGGTCAGAATACCAGCCAGAGGACGCCGCTCCTGCCGCTCAAAAAAGAAACATCATTCAGCCGTCACAGCGTTGGAATTGGGAAAATATCTTCAATTTGTTAGCTCTCCATTTTTTTAACTCTGCCATGGCCGGTCCTCAGCCCGAGCTGCGAAAAGAGGAAGGTTGGGTGCTGGGACAGTAAACCAGCCCTGTAAAAAAAAGTGCCGCTATGTTTCGAGTGAAAGGAAGACGTTCACTGCACCTGGGACTGGACAAGTGTGGCTAGCAGAAGGTTTAACAGGGTAACATGGGAACGAGACTTATCATGATATGATATAGTATATATAGTTATATACGCCTATAGTTTACCGTACGCCATGATCTCACCCACCAATGCTGACACAGCTTGGATGAAGGTCAGAATACCAGCCAGAGGACGCCGCTCCTGCCGCTCAAAAAAGAAACATCATTCAGCCGTCACAGCGTTGGAATTGGGAAAATATCTTCAATTTGTTAGCTCTCCATTTTTTTAACTCTGCCATGGCCGGTCCTCAGCCCGAGCTGCGAAAAGAGGAAGGTTGGGTGCTGGGACAGTAAACCAGCCCTGTAAAAAAAAGTGCCGCTATGTTTCGAGTGAAAGGAAGACGTTCACTGCACCTGGGACTGGACAAGTGTGGCTAGCAGAAGGTTTAACAGGGTAACATGGGAACGAGACTTATCATGATATGATATAGTATATATAGTTATATACGCCTATAGTTTACCGTACGCCATGATCTCACCCACCAATGCTGACACAGCTTGGATGAAGGTCAGAATACCAGCCAGAGGACGCCGCTCCTGCCGCTCAAAAAAGAAACATCATTCAGCCGTCACAGCGTTGGAATTGGGAAAATATCTTCAATTTGTTAGCTCTCCATTTTTTTAACTCTGCCATGGCCGGTCCTCAGCCCGAGCTGCGAAAAGAGGAAGGTTGGGTGCTGGGACAGTAAACCAGCCCTGTAAAAAAAAGTGCCGCTATGTTTCGAGTGAAAGGAAGACGTTCACTGCACCTGGGACTGGACAAGTGTGGCTAGCAGAAGGTTTAACAGGGTAACATGGGAACGAGACTTATCATGATATGATATAGTATATATAGTTATATACGCCTATAGTTTACCGTACGCCATGATCTCACCCACCAATGCTGACACAGCTTGGATGAAGGTCAGAATACCAGCCAGAGGACGCCGCTCCTGCCGCTCAAAAAAGAAACATCATTCAGCCGTCACAGCGTTGGAATTGGGAAAATATCTTCAATTTGTTAGCTCTCCATTTTTTTAACTCTGCCATGGCCGGTCCTCAGCCCGAGCTGCGAAAAGAGGAAGGTTGGGTGCTGGGACAGTAAACCAGCCCTGTAAAAAAAGTGCCGCTATGTTTCGAGTGAAAGGAAGACGTTCACTGCACCTGGGACTGGACAAGTGTGGCTAGCAGAAGGTTTAACAGGGTAACATGGGAACGAGACTTATCATGATATGATATAGTATATATAGTTATATACGCCTATAGTTTACCGTACGCCATGATCTCACCCACCAATGCTGACACAGCTTGGATGAAGGTCAGAATACCAGCCAGAGGACGCCGCTCCTGCCGCTCAAAAAAGAAACATCATTCAGCCGTCACAGCGTTGGAATTGGGAAAATATCTTCAATTTGTTAGCTCTCCATTTTTTTAACTCTGCCATGGCCGGTCCTCAGCCCGAGCTGCGAAAAGAGGAAGGTTGGGTGCTGGGACAGTAAACCAGCCCTGTAAAAAAAAGTGCCGCTATGTTTCGAGTGAAAGGAAGACGTTCACTGCACCTGGGACTGGACAAGTGTGGCTAGCAGAAGGTTTAACAGGGTAACATGGGAACGAGACTTATCATGATATGATATAGTATATATAGTTATATACGCCTATAGTTTACCGTACGCCATGATCTCACCCACCAATGCTGACACAGCTTGGATGAAGGTCAGAATACCAGCCAGAGGACGCCGCTCCTGCCGCTCAAAAAAGAAACATCATTCAGCCGTCACAGCGTTGGAATTGGGAAAATATCTTCAATTTGTTAGCTCTCCATTTTTTTAACTCTGCCATGGCCGGTCCTCAGCCCGAGCTGCGAAAAGAGGAAGGTTGGGTGCTGGGACAGTAAACCAGCCCTGTAAAAAAAAGTGCCGCTATGTTTCGAGTGAAAGGAAGACGTTCACTGCACCTGGGACTGGACAAGTGTGGCTAGCAGAAGGTTTAACAGGGTAACATGGGAACGAGACTTATCATGATATGATATAGTATATATAGTTATATACGCCTATAGTTTACCGTACGCCATGATCTCACCCACCAATGCTGACACAGCTTGGATGAAGGTCAGAATACCAGCCAGAGGACGCCGCTCCTGCCGCTCAAAAAAGAAACATCATTCAGCCGTCACAGCGTTGGAATTGGGAAAATATCTTCAATTTGTTAGCTCTCCATTTTTTTAACTCTGCCATGGCCGGTCCTCAGCCCGAGCTGCGAAAAGAGGAAGGTTGGGTGCTGGGACAGTAAACCAGCCCTGTAAAAAAAAGTGCCGCTATGTTTCGAGTGAAAGGAAGACGTTCACTGCACCTGGGACTGGACAAGTGTGGCTAGCAGAAGGTTTAACAGGGTAACATGGGAACGAGACTTATCATGATATGATATAGTATATATAGTTATATACGCCTATAGTTTACCGTACGCCATGATCTCACCCACCAATGCTGACACAGCTTGGATGAAGGTCAGAATACCAGCCAGAGGACGCCGCTCCTGCCGCTCAAAAAAGAAACATCATTCAGCCGTCACAGCGTTGGAATTGGGAAAATATCTTCAATTTGTTAGCTCTCCATTTTTTTAACTCTGCCATGGCCGGTCCTCAGCCCGAGCTGCGAAAAGAGGAAGGTTGGGTGCTGGGACAGTAAACCAGCCCTGTAAAAAAAAGTGCCGCTATGTTTCAAGTGAAAGGAAGACGTTCACTGCACCTGGGACTGGACAAGTGTGGCTAGCAGAAGGTTTAACAGGGTAACATGGGAACGAGACTTATCATGATATGATATAGTATATATAGTTATATACGCCTATAGTTTACCGTACGCCATGATCTCACCCACCAATGCTGACACAGCTTGGATGAAGGTCAGAATACCAGCCAGAGGACGCCGCTCCTGCCGCTCAAAAAAGAAACATCATTCAGCCATCACAGCGTTGGAATTGGGAAAATATCTTCAATTTGTTAGCTCTCCATTTTTTTAACTCTGCCATGGCCGGTCCTCAGCCCGAGCTGCGAAAAGAGGAAGGTTGGGTGCTGGGACAGTAAACCAGCCCTGTAAAAAAAGTGCCGCTATGTTTCGAGTGAAAGGAAGACGTTCACTGCACCTGGGACTGGACAAGTGTGGCTAGCAGAAGGTTTAACAGGGTAACATGGGAACGAGACTTATCATGATATGATATAGTATATATAGTTATATACGCCTATAGTTTACCGTACGCCATGATCTCACCCACCAATGCTGACACAGCTTGGATGAAGGTCAGAATACCAGCCAGAGGACGCCGCTCCTGCCGCTCAAAAAAGAAACATCATTCAGCCGTCACAGCGTTGGAATTGGGAAAATATCTTCAATTTGTTAGCTCTCCATTTTTTTAACTCTGCCATGGCCGGTCCTTAGCCCGAGCTGCGAAGAGAGGAAGGTTGGGTGTTGGGACAGTAAACCAGCCCTGTAAAAAAAAGTGCCGCTATGTTTCGAGTGAAAGGAAGACGTTCACTGCACCTGGGACTGGACAAGTGTGGCTAGCAGAAGGTTTAACAGGGTAACATGGGAACAAGACTTATCATGATATGATATAGTATATATAGTTATATACGCCTATAGTTTACCGTACGCCATGATCTCACCCACCAATGCTGACACAGCTTGGATGAAGGTCAGAATACCAGCCAGAGGACGCCGCTCCTGCCGCTCAAAAAATAAACATCATTCAGCCGTCACAGCGTTGGAATTGGGAAAATATCTTCAATTTGTTAGCTCTCCATTTTTTTAACTCTGCCATGGCCGGTCCTCAGCCCGAGCTGCGAAAAGAGGAAGGTTGGGTGCTGGGACAGTAAACCAGCCCTGTAAAAAAAAAGTGCCGCTATGTTTCGAGTGAAAGGAAGACGTTCACTGCACCTGGGACTGGACAAGTGTGGCTAGCAGAAGGTTTAACAGGGTAACATGGGAACGAGACTTATCATGATATGATATAGTATATATAGTTATATACGCCTATAGTTTACCGTACGCCATGATCTCACCCACCAATGCTGACACAGCTTGGATGAAGGTCAGAATACCAGCCAGAGGACGCCGCTCCTGCCGCTCAAAAAAGAAACATCATTCAGCCGTCACAGCGTTGGAATTGGGAAAATATCTTCAATTTGTTAGCTCTCCATTTTTTTTAACTCTGCCATGGCCGGTCCTCAGCCCGAGCTGCGAAAAGAGGAAGGTTGGGTGCTGGGACAGTAAACCAGCCCTGTAAAAAAAAGTGCCGCTATGTTTCGAGTGAAAGGAAGACGTTCACTGCACCTGGGACTGGACAAGTGTGGCTAGCAGAAGGTTTAACAGGGTAACATGGGAACGAGACTTATCATGATATGATATAGTATATATAGTTATATACGCCTATAGTTTGCCGTACGCCATGATCTCACCCACCAATGCTGACACAGCTTGGATGAAGGTCAGAATACCAGCCAGAGGACGCCGCTCCTGCCGCTCAAAAAAGAAACATCATATAGCCGTCACAGCGTTGGAATTGGGAAAATATCTTCAATTTGTTAGCTCTCCATTTTTTTAACTCTGCCATGGCCGGTCCTCAGCCCGAGCTGCGAAAAGAGGAAGGTTGGGTGCTGGGACAGTAAACCAGCCCTGTAAAAAAAAAGTGCCGCTATGTTTCGAGTGAAAGGAAGACGTTCACTGCACCTGGGACTGGACAAGTGTGGCTAGCAGAAGGTTTAACAGGGTAACATGGGAACGAGACTTATCATGATATGATATAGTATATATAGTTATATACGCCTATAGTTTACCGTACGCCATGATCTCACCCACCAATGCTGACACAGCTTGGATGAAGGTCAGAATACCAGCCAGAGGACGCCGCTCCTGCCGCTCAAAAAAGAAACATCATTCAGCCGTCACAGCGTTGGAATTGGGAAAATATCTTCAATTTGTTAGCTCTCCATTTTTTTAACTCTGCCATGGCCGGTCCTCAGCCCGAGCTGAGAAAAGAGGAAGGTTGGGTGCTGGGACAGTAAACCAGCCCTGTAAAAAAAAGTGCTGCTATGTTTCGAGTGAAAGGAAGACGTTCACTGCACCTGGGACTGGACAAGTGTGGCTAGCAGAAGGTTTAACAGGGCAACATGGGAACGAGACTTATCATGATATGATATAGTATATATAGTTATATACGCCTATAGTTTACCATATGCCATGATCTCACCCACCAATGCTGACACAGCTTGGATGAAGGTCAGAATACCAGCCAGAGGACGCCGCTCCTGCCGCTCAAAAAAGAAACATCATTCAGCCGTCACAGCGTTGGAATTGGGAAAATATCTTCAATTTGTTAGCTCTCCATTTTTTTAACTCTGCCATGGCCGGTCCTCAGCCCGAGCTGCGAAAAGAGGAAGGTTGGGTGCTGGGACAGTAAACCAGCCCTGTAAAAAAAAGTGCCGCTATGTTTCGAGTGAAAGGAAGACGTTCACTGCACCTGGGACTGGACAAGTGTGGCTAGCAGAAGGTTTAACAGGGTAACATGGGAACGAGACTTATCATGATATGATATAGTATATATAGTTATATACGCCTATAGTTTACCGTACGCCATGATCTCACCCACCAATGCTGACACAGCTTGGATGAAGGTCAGAATACCAGCCAGAGGACGCCGCTCCTGCCGCTCAAAAAAGAAACATCATTCAGCCGTCACAGCGTTGGAATTGGGAAAATATCTTCAATTTGTTAGCTCTCCAATTTTTAACTCTGCCATGGCCGGTCCTCAGCCCGAGCTGCGAAAAGAGGAAGGTTGGGTGCTGGGACAGTAAACCAGCCCTGTAAAAAAAAGTGCCGCTATGTTTCGAGTGAAAGGAAGACGTTCACTGCACCTGGGACTGGACAAGTGTGGCTAGCAGAAGGTTTAACAGGGTAACATGGGAACGAGACTTATCATGATATGATATAGTATATATAGTTATATACGCCTATAGTTTACCGTACGCCATGATCTCACCCACCAATGCTGACACAGCTTAGATGAAGGTCAGAATACCAGCCAGAGGACGCCGCTCCTGCCGCTCAAAAAAGAAACATCATTCAGCCGTCACAGCGTTGGAATTGGGAAAATATCTTCAATTTGTTAGCTCTCCATTTTTTTAACTCTGCCATGGCCGGTCCTTAGCCCGAGCTGCGAAGAGAGGAAGGTTGGGTGTTGGGACAGTAAACCAGCCCTGTAAAAAAAAGTGCCGCTATGTTTCGAGTGAAAGGAAGACGTTCACTGCACCTGGGACTGGACAAGTGTGGCTAGCAGAAGGTTTAACAGGGTAACATGGGAACAAGACTTATCATGATATGATATAGTATATATAGTTATATACGCCTATAGTTTACCGTACGCCATGATCTCACCCACCAATGCTGACACAGCTTGGATGAAGGTCAGAATACCAGCCAGAGGACGCCGCTCCTGCCGCTCAAAAAATAAACATCATTCAGCCGTCACAGCGTTGGAATTGGGAAAATATCTTCAATTTGTTAGCTCTCCATTTTTTTAACTCTGCCATGGCCGGTCCTCAGCCCGAGCTGCGAAAAGAGGAAGGTTGGGTGCTGGGACAGTAAACCAGCCCTGTAAAAAAAAAGTGCCGCTATGTTTCGAGTGAAAGGAAGACGTTCACTGCACCTGGGACTGGACAAGTGTGGCTAGCAGAAGGTTTAACAGGGTAACATGGGAACGAGACTTATCATGATATGATATAGTATATATAGTTATATACGCCTATAGTTTGCCGTACGCCATGATCTCACCCACCAATGCTGACACAGCTTGGATGAAGGTCAGAATACCAGCCAGAGGACGCCGCTCCTGCCGCTCAAAAAAGAAACATCATATAGCCGTCACAGCGTTGGAATTGGGAAAATATCTTCAATTTGTTAGCTCTCCATTTTTTTAACTCTGCCATGGCCGGTCCTCAGCCCGAGCTGCGAAAAGAGGAAGGTTGGGTGCTGGGACAGTAAACCAGCCCTGTAAAAAAAAAGTGCCGCTATGTTTCGAGTGAAAGGAAGACGTTCACTGCACCTGGGACTGGACAAGTGTGGCTAGCAGAAGGTTTAACAGGGTAACATGGGAACGAGACTTATCATGATATGATATAGTATATATAGTTATATACGCCTATAGTTTACCGTACGCCATGATCTCACCCACCAATGCTGACACAGCTTGGATGAAGGTCA
This sequence comes from Staurois parvus, assembly GCF_062004578.1. Lineage (NCBI taxonomy): Eukaryota > Metazoa > Chordata > Amphibia > Anura > Ranidae > Staurois > Staurois parvus. The sequence continues at coordinate 1,166,285 of NW_028318848.1, read as the reverse complement.
GAATACCAGCCAGAGGACGCCGCTCCTGCCGCTCAAAAAAGAAACATCATTCAGCCGTCACAGCGTTGGAATTGGGAAAATATCTTCAATTTGTTAGCTCTCCATTTTTTTAACTCTGCCATGGCCGGTCCTCAGCCCGAGCTGCGAAAAGAGGAAGGTTGGGTGCTGGGACAGTAAACCAGCCCTGTAAAAAAAAGTGCTGCTATGTTTCGAGTGAAAGGAAGACGTTCACTGCACCTGGGACTGGACAAGTGTGGCTAGCAGAAGGTTTAACAGGGCAACATGGGAACGAGACTTATCATGATATGATATAGTATATATAGTTATATACGCCTATAGTTTACCATATGCCATGATCTCACCCACCAATGCTGACACAGCTTGGATGAAGGTCAGAATACCAGCCAGAGGACGCCGCTCCTGCCGCTCAAAAAAGAAACATCATTCAGCCGTCACAGCGTTGGAATTGGGAAAATATCTTCAATTTGTTAGCTCTCCATTTTTTTAACTCTGCCATGGCCGGTCCTCAGCCCGAGCTGCGAAAAGAGGAAGGTTGGGTGCTGGGACAGTAAACCAGCCCTGTAAAAAAAAGTGCCGCTATGTTTCGAGCGAAAGGAAGACGTTCACTGCACCTGGGACTGGACAAGTGTGGCTAGCAGAAGGTTTAACAGGGTAACATGGGAACGAGACTTATCATGATATGATATAGTATATATAGTTATATACGCCTATAGTTTACCATACGCCATGATCTCACCCACCAATGCTGACACAGCTTGGATGAAGGTCAGAATACCAGCCAGAGGACGCCGCTCCTGCCGCTCAAAAAAGAAACATCATTCAGCCGTCACAGCGTTGGAATTGGGAAAATATCTTCAATTTGTTAGCGCTCCATTTTTTTAACTCTGCCATGGCCGGTCCTCAGCCCGAGCTGCGAAAAGAGGAAGGTTGGGTGCTGGGACAGTAAACCAGCCCTGTAAAAAAAAGTGCCGCTATGTTTCGAGTGAAAGGAAGACATTCACTGCACCTGGGACTGGACAAGTGTGGCTAGCAGAAGGTTTAACAGGGTAACATGGGAACGAGACTTATCATGATATGATATAGTATATATAGTTATGTACGCCTATAGTTTACCGTACGCCATGATCTCACCCACCAATGCTGACACAGCTTGGATGAAGGTCAGAATACCAGCCAGAGGACGCCGCTCCTGCCGCTCAAAAAAGAAACATCATTCAGCCGTCACAGCGTTGGAATTGGGAAAATATCTTCAATTTGTTAGCTCTCCATTTTTTTAACTCTGCCATGGCCGGTCCTCAGCCCGAGCTGCGAAAAGAGGAAGGTTGGGTGCTGGGACAGTAAACCAGCCCTGTAAAAAAAAGTGCCGCTATGTTTCGAGTGAAAGGAAGACGTTCACTGCACCTGGGACTGGACAAGTGTGGCTAGCAGAAGGTTTAACAGGGTAACATGGGAACGAGACTTATCATGATATGATATAGTATATATAGTTATATACACCTATAGTTTACCGTACGCCATGATCTCACCCACCAATGCTGACACAGCTTGGATGAAGGTCAGAATACCAGCCAGAGGACGCCGCTCCTGCAGCTCAAAAAAGAAACATCATTCAGCCGTCACAGCGTTGGAATTGGGAAAATATCTTCAATTTGTTAGCTCTCCATTTTTTTAACTCTGCCATGGCCGGTCCTCAGCCCGAGCTGCGAAAAGAGGAAGGTTGGGTGCTGGGACAGTAAACCAGCCCTGTAAAAAAAAGTGCCGCTATGTTTCGAGTGAAAGGAAGACGTTCACTGCACCTGGGACTGGACAAGTGTGGCTAGCAGAAGGTTTAACAGGGTAACATGGGAACGAGACTTATCATGATATGATATAGTATATATAGTTATGTACGCCTATAGTTTACCGTACGCCATGATCTCACCCACCAATGCTGACACAGCTTGGATGAAGGTCAGAATACCAGCCAGAGGACGCCGCTCCTGCCGCTCAAAAAAGAAACATCATTCAGCCGTCACAGCGTTGGAATTGGGAAAATATCTTCAATTTGTTAGCTCTCCATTTTTTTAACTCTGCCATGGCCGGTCCTCAGCCCGAGCTGCGAAAAGAGGAAGGTTGGGTGCTGGGACAGTAAACCAGCCCTGTAAAAAAAAGTGCCGCTATGTTTCGAGTGAAAGGAAGACGTTCACTGCACCTGGGACTGGACAAGTGTGGCTAGCAGAAGGTTTAACAGGGTAACATGGGAACGAGACTTATCATGATATGATATAGTATATATAGTTATGTACGCCTATAGTTTACCGTACGCCATGATCTCACCCACCAATGCTGACACAGCTTGGATGAAGGTCAGAATACCAGCCAGAGGACGCCGCTCCTGCCGCTCAAAAAAGAAACATCATTCAGCCGTCACAGTGTTGGAATTGGGAAAATATCTTCAATTTGTTAGCTCTCCATTTTTTTAACTCTGCCATGGCCGGTCCTCAGCCCGAGCTGCGAAAAGAGGAAGGTTGGGTGCTGGGACAGTAAACCAGCCCTGTAAAAAAAAGTGCCGCTATGTTTCGAGTGAAAGGAAGACGTTCACTGCACCTGGGACTGGACAAGTGTGGCTAGCAGAAGGTTTAACAGGGTAACATGGGAACGAGACTTATCATGATATGATATAGTATATATAGTTATGTACGCCTATAGTTTACCGTACGCCATGATCTCACCCACCAATGCTGACACAGCTTGGATGAAGGTCAGAATACCAGCCAGAGGACGCCGCTCCTGCCGCTCAAAAAAGAAACATCATTCAGCCGTCACAGCGTTGGAATTGGGAAAATATCTTCAATTTGTTAGCTCTCCATTTTTTTAACTCTGCCATGGCCGGTCCTCAGCCCGAGCTGCGAAAAGAGGAAGGTTGGGTGCTGGGACAGTAAACCAGCCCTGTAAAAAAAAGTGCCGCTATGTTTCGAGTGAAAGGAAGACGTTCACTGCACCTGGGACTGGACAAGTGTGGCTAGCAGAAGGTTTAACAGGGTAACATGGGAACGAGACTTATCATGATATGATATAGTATATATAGTTATGTACGCCTATAGTTTACCGTACGCCATGATCTCACCCACCAATGCTGACACAGCTTGGATGAAGGTCAGAATACCAGCCAGAGGACGCCGCTCCTGCCGCTCAAAAAAGAAACATCATTCAGCCGTCACAGCGTTGGAATTGGGAAAATATCTTCAATTTGTTAGCTCTCCATTTTTTTAACTCTGCCATGGCCGGTCCTCAGCCCGAGCTGCGAAAAGAGGAAGGTTGGGTGCTGGGACAGTAAACCAGCCCTGTAAAAAAAGTGCCGCTATGTTTCGAGTGAAAGGAAGACGTTCACTGCACCTGGGACTGGACAAGTGTGGCTAGCAGAAGGTTTAACAGGGTAACATGGGAACGAGACTTATCATGATATGATATAGTATATATAGTTATATACGCCTATAGTTTACCGTACGCCATGATCTCACCCACCAATGCTGACACAGCTTGGATGAAGGTCAGAATACCAGCCAGAGGACGCCGCTCCTGCCGCTCAAAAAAGAAACATCATTCAGCCGTCACAGCGTTGGAATTGGGAAAATATCTTCAATTTGTTAGCTCTCCATTTTTTTAACTCTGCCATGGCCGGTCCTTAGCCCGAGCTGCGAAGAGAGGAAGGTTGGGTGCTGGGACAGTAAACCAGCCCTGTAAAAAAAAGTGCCGCTATGTTTCGAGTGAAAGGAAGACGTTCACTGCACCTGGGACTGGACAAGTGTGGCTAGCAGAAGGTTTAACAGGGTAACATGGGAACGAGACTTATCATGATATGATATAGTATATATAGTTATATACACCTATAGTTTACCGTACGCCATGATCTCACCCACCAATGCTGACACAGCTTGGATGAAGGTCAGAATACCAGCCAGAGGACGCCGCTCCTGCCGTTCAAAAAAGAAACATCATTCAGCCGTCACAGCGTTGGAATTGGGAAAATATCTTCAATTTGTTAGCTCTCCATTTTTTTAACTCTGCCATGGCCGGTCCTCAGCCCGAGCTGCGAAAAGAGGAAGGTTGGGTGCTGGGACAGTAAACCAGCCCTGTAAAAAAAAGTGCCGCTATGTTTCGAGTGAAAGGAAGACGTTCACTGCACCTGGGACTGGACAAGTGTGGCTAGCAGAAGGTTTAACAGGGTAACATGGGAACGAGACTTATCATGATATGATATAGTATATATAGTTATGTACGCCTATAGTTTACCGTACGCCATGATCTCACCCACCAATGCTGACACAGCTTGGATGAAGGTCAGAATACCAGCCAGAGGACGCCGCTCCTGCCGCTCAAAAAAGAAACATCATTCAGCCGTCACAGCGTTGGAATTGGGAAAATATCTTCAATTTGTTAGCTCTCCATTTTTTTAACTCTGCCATGGCCGGTCCTCAGCCCGAGCTGCGAAAAGAGGAAGGTTGGGTGCTGGGACAGTAAACCAGCCCTGTAAAAAAAAGTGCCGCTATGTTTCGAGTGAAAGGAAGACGTTCACTGCACCTGGGACTGGACAAGTGTGGCTAGCAGAAGGTTTAACAGGGTAACATGGGAACGAGACTTATCATGATATGATATAGTATATATAGTTATATACGCCTATAGTTTACCGTACGCCATGATCTCACCCACCAATGCTGACACAGCTTGGATGAAGGTCAGAATACCAGCCAGAGGACGCCGCTCCTGCCGCTCAAAAAAGAAACATCATTCAGCCGTCACAGCGTTGGAATTGGGAAAATATCTTCAATTTGTTAGCTCTCCATTTTTTTAACTCTGCCATGGCCGGTCCTCAGCCCGAGCTGCGAAAAGAGGAAGGTTGGGTGCTGGGACAGTAAACCAGCCCTGTAAAAAAAAGTGCCGCTATGTTTCGAGTGAAAGGAAGACGTTCACTGCACCTGGGACTGGACAAGTGTGGCTAGCAGAAGGTTTAACAGGGTAACATGGGAACGAGACTTATCATGATATGATATAGTATATATAGTTATGTACGCCTATAGTTTACCGTACGCCATGATCTCACCCACCAATGCTGACACAGCTTGGATGAAGGTCAGAATACCAGCCAGAGGACGCCGCTCCTGCCGCTCAAAAAAGAAACATCATTCAGCCGTCACAGCGTTGGAATTGGGAAAATATCTTCAATTTGTTAGCTCTCCATTTTTTTAACTCTGCCATGGCCGGTCCTCAGCCCGAGCTGCGAAAAGAGGAAGGTTGGGTGCTGGGACAGTAAACCAGCCCTGTAAAAAAAAGTGCCGCTATGTTTCGAGTGAAAGGAAGACGTTCACTGCACCTGGGACTGGACAAGTGTGGCTAGCAGAAGGTTTAACAGGGTAACATGGGAACGAGAGTTATCATGATATGATATAGTATATATAGTTATATACGCCTATAGTTTACCGTACGCCATGATCTCACCCACCAATGCTGACACAGCTTGGATGAAGATCAGAATACCAGCCAGAGGACGCCGCTCCTGCCGCTCAAAAAAGAAACATCATTCAGCCGTCACAGCGTTGGAATTGGGAAAATATCTTCAATTTGTTAGCTCTCCATTTTTTTAACTCTGCCATGGCCGGTCCTCAGCCCGAGCTGCGAAAAGAGGAAGGTTGGGTGCTGGGACAGTAAACCAGCCCTGTAAAAAAAAGTGCCGCTATGTTTCGAGTGAAAGGAAGACGTTCACTGCACCTGGGACTGGACAAGTGTGGCTAGCAGAAGGTTTAACAGGGTAACATGGGAACGAGACTTATCATGATATGATATAGTATATATAGTTATATACGCCTATAGTTTACCGTACGCCATGATCTCACCCACCAATGCTGACACAGCTTGGATGAAGGTCAGAATACCAGCCAGAGGACGCCGCTCCTGCCGCTCAAAAAAGAAACATCATTCAGCCGTCACAGCGTTGGAATTGGGAAAATATCTTCAATTTGTTAGCTCTCCATTTTTTTAACTCTGCCATGGCCGGTCCTAAGCCCGTGCTGAGAAAAGAGGAAGGTTGGGTGCTGGGACAGTAAACCAGCCCTGTAAAAAAAAGTGCCGCTATGTTTCGAGTGAAAGGAAGAGGTTCACTGCACCTGGGACTGGACAAGTGTGGCTAGCAGAAGGTTTAACAGGGTAACATGGGAATGAGACTTATCATGATATGATATAGTATATATAGTTATATACGCCTATAGTTTACCGTACGCCATGATCTCACCCACCAATGCTGACACAGCTTGGATGAAGGTCAGAATACCAGCCAGAGGACGCCGCTCCTGCCGCTCAAAAAAGAAACATCATTCAGCCGTCACAGCGTTGGAATTGGGAAAATATCTTCAATTTGTTAGCTCTCCATTTTTTTAACTCTGCCATGGCCGGTCCTCAGCCCGTGCTGTGAAAAGAGGAAGGTTGGGTGCTGGGACAGTAAACCAGCCCTGTAAAAAAAAGTGCCGCTATGTTTCGAGTGAAAGGAAGACGTTCACTGCACCTGGGACTGGACAAGTGTGGCTAGCAGAAGGTTTAACAGGGTAACATGGGAACGAGACTTATCATGATATGATATAGTATATATAGTTATATACGCCTATAGTTTACCGTACGCCATGATCTCACCCACCAATGCTGACACAGCTTGGATGAAGGTCAGAATACCAGCCAGAGGACGCCGCTCCTGCCGCTCAAAAAAGAAACATCATTCAGCCGTCACAGCGTTGGAATTGGGAAAATATCTTCAATTTGTTAGCTCTCCATTTTTTTAACTCTGCCATGGCCGGTCCTCAGCCCGAGCTGTGAAAAGAGGAAGGTTGGGTGCTGGGACAGTAAACCAACCCTGTAAAAATAAGTGCCGCTATGTTTCGAGTGAAAGGAAGACGTTCACTGCACCTGGGACTGGACAAGTGTGGCTAGCAGAAGGTTTAACAGGGTAACATGGGAACGAGACTTATCATGATATGATATAGTGTATATATAGTTATATACGCTTATAGTTTACCGTACGCCATGATCTCACCCACCAATGCTGACACAGCTTGGATGAAGGTCAGAATACCAGCCAGAGGACGCCGCTCCTGCCGCTCAAAAAAGAAACATCATTCAGCCGTCACAGCGTTGGAATTGGGAAAATATCTTCAATTTGTTAGCTCTCCATTTTTTTAACTCTGCCATGGCCGGTCCTAAGCCCGTGCTGAGAAAAGAGGAAGGTTGGGTGCTGGGACAGTAAACCAGCCCTGTAAAAAAAAGTGCCGCTATGTTTCGAGTGAAAGGAAGACGTTCACTGCACCTGGGACTGGACAAGTGTGGCTAGCAGAAGGTTTAACAGGGTAACATGGGAACGAGACTTATCATGATATGATATAGTATATATAGTTATATACGCCTATAGTTTACCGTACGCCATGATCTCACCCACCAATGCTGACACAGCTTGGATGAAGGTCAGAATACCAGCCAGAGGACGCCGCTCCTGCCGCTCAAAAAAGAAACATCATTCAGCCGTCACAGCGTTGGAATTGGGAAAATATGTTCAATTTGTTAGCTCTCCATTTTTTTAACTCTGCCATGGCCGGTCCTCAGCCCGTGCTGTGAAAAGAGGAAGGTTGGGTGCTGGGACAGTAAACCAGCCCTGTAAAAAAAAGTGCCGCTATGTTTCGAGTGAAAGGAAGACGTTCACTGCACCTGGGACTGGACAAGTGTGGCTAGCAGAAGGTTTAACAGGGTAACATGGGAACGAGACTTATCATGATATGATATAGTATATATAGTTATATACGCCTATAGTTTACCGTACGCCATGATCTCACCCACCAATGCTGACACAGCTTGGATGAAGGTCAGAATACCAGCCAGAGGACGCCGCTCCTGCCGCTCAAAAAAGAAACATCATTCAGCCGTCACAGCATTGGAATTGGGAAAATATCTTCAATTTGTTAGCTCTCCTTTTTTTTAACTCTGCCATGGCCGGTCCTCAGCCCGTGCTGCGAAAAGAGGAAGGTTGGGTGCTGGGACAGTAAACCAGCCCTGTAAAAAAAAAAATGCCGCTATGTTTCGAGTGAAAGGAAGACGTTCACTGCACCTGGGACTGGACAAGTGTGGCTAGCAGAAGGTTTAACAGGGTAACATGGGAACGAGACTTATCATGATATGATATAGTATATATAGTTATATACGCCTATAGTTTACCGTACGCCATGATCTCACCCACCAATGCTGACACAGCTTGGATGAAGGTCAGAATACCAGCCAGAGGATGCCGCTCCTGCCGCTCAAAAAAGAAACATCATTCAGCCGTCACAGCGTTGGAATTGGGAAAATATCTTCAATTTGTTAGCTCTCCATTTTTTTAACTCTGCCATGGCCGGTCCTCAGCCCGAGCTGCGAAAAGAGGAAGGTTGGGTGCTGGGACAGTAAACCAGCCCTGTAAAAAAAAGTGCCGCTATGTTTCGAGTGAAAGGAAGACGTTCACTGCACCTGGGACTGGACAAGTGTGGCTAGCAGAAGGTTTAACAGGGTAACATGGGAACGAGACTTATCATGATATGATATAGTATATATAGTTATATACGCCTATAGTTTACCGTACGCCATGATCTCACCCACCAATGCTGACACAGCTTGGATGAAGGTCAGAATACCAGCCAGAGGACGCCGCTCCTGCCGCTCAAAAAAGAAACATCATTCAGCCGTCACAGCGTTGGAATTGGGAAAATATGTTCAATTTGTTAGCTCTCCATTTTTTTAACTCTGCCATGGCCGGTCCTCAGCCCGTGCTGTGAAAAGAGGAAGGTTGGGTGCTGGGACAGTAAACCAGCCCTGTAAAAAAAAGTGCCGCTATGTTTCGAGTGAAAGGAAGACGTTCACTGCACCTGGGACTGGACAAGTGTGGCTAGCAGAAGGTTTAACAGGGTAACATGGGAACGAGACTTATCATGATATGATATAGTATATATAGTTATATACGCCTATAGTTTACCGTACGCCATGATCTCACCCACCAATGCTGACACAGCTTGGATGAAGGTCAGAATACCAGCCAGAGGACGCCGCTCCTGCCGCTCAAAAAAGAAACATCATTCAGCCGTCACAGCATTGGAATTGGGAAAATATCTTCAATTTGTTAGCTCTCCTTTTTTTTAACTCTGCCATGGCCGGTCCTCAGCCCGTGCTGCGAAAAGAGGAAGGTTGGGTGCTGGGACAGTAAACCAGCCCTGTAAAAAAAAAAATGCCGCTATGTTTCGAGTGAAAGGAAGACGTTCACTGCACCTGGGACTGGACAAGTGTGGCTAGCAGAAGGTTTAACAGGGTAACATGGGAACGAGACTTATCATGATATGATATAGTATATATAGTTATATACGCCTATAGTTTACCGTACGCCATGATCTCACCCACCAATGCTGACACAGCTTGGATGAAGGTCAGAATACCAGCCAGAGGACGCCGCTCCTGCCGCTCAAAAAAGAAACATCATTCAGCCGTCACAGCGTTGGAATTGGGAAAATATCTTCAATTTGTTAGCTCTCCATTTTTTTAACTCTGCCATGGCCGGTCCTCAGCCCGAGCTGCGAAAAGAGGAAGGTTGGGTGCTGGGACAGTAAACCAGCCCTGTAAAAAAAAGTGCCGCTATGTTTCGAGTGAAAGGAAGACGTTCACTGCACCTGGGACTGGACAAGTGTGGCTAGCAGAAGGTTTAACAGGGTAACATGGGAACGAGACTTATCATGATATGATATAGTATATATAGTTATATACGCCTATAGTTTACCGTACGCCATGATCTCACCCACCAATGCTGACACAGCTTGGATGAAGGTCAGAATACCAGCCAGAGGACGCCGCTCCTGCCGCTCAAAAAAGAAACATCATTCAGCCGTCACAGCATTGGAATTGGGAAAATATCTTCAATTTGTTAGCTCTCCATTTTTTTTAACTCTGCCATGGCCGGTCCTCAGCCCGAGCTGCGAAAAGAGGAAGGTTGGGTGCTGGGACAGTAAACCATACCTGTAAAAAAAAGTGCCGCTATGTTTCGAGTGAAAGGGAGACGTTCACTGCACCTGGGACTGGACAAGTGTGGCTAGCAGAAGGTTTAACAGGGTAACATGGGAACGAGACTTATCATGATATGATATAGTGTATATATAGTTATATATGCCTATAGTTTACCGTACGCCATGATCTCACCCACCAATGCTGACACAGCTTGGATGAAGGTCAGAATACCAGCCAGAGGACGCCGCTCCTGCCGCTCAAAAAAGAAACATCATTCAGCCGTCACAGCGTTGGAATTGGGAAAATATCTTCAATTTGTTAGCTCTCCATTTTTTTAACTCTGCCATGGCCGGTCCTCAGCCCGAGCTGCGAAAAGAGGAAGGTTGGGTGCTGGGACAGTAAACCAGCCCTGTAAAAAAAAGTGCCGCTATGTTTCGAGTGAAAGGAAGACGTTCACTGCACCTGGGACTGGACAAGTGTGGCTAGCAGAAGGTTTAACAGGGTAACATGGGAACGAGACTTATCATGATATGATATAGTGTATATATAGTTATATACGCCTATAGTGTACCGTACGCCATGATCTCACCCACCAATGCTGACACAGCTTGGATGAAGGTCAGAATACAAGACATAGAACGCCGCTCCTGCCGCTCAAAAAAGAAACATCATTCAGCCGTCACAGCGTTGGAATTGGGAAAATATCTTCAATTTGTTAGCTCTCCATTTTTTTAACTCTGCCATGGCCGGTCCTCAGCCCGAGCTGCGAAAAGAGGAAGGTTGGGTGCTGGGACAGTAAACCAGCCCTGTAAAAAAAGTGCCGCTATGTTTCGAGTGAAAGGAAGACGTTCACTGCACCTGGGACTGGACAAGTGTGGCTAGCAGAAGGTTTAACAGGGTAACATGGGAACGAGACTTATCATGATATGATATAGTGTATATATAGTTATATACGCCTATAGTTTACCGTACGCCATGATCTCACCCACCAATGCTGACACAGCTTGGATGAAGGTCAGAATACCAGCCAGAGGACGCCGCTCCTGCCGCTCAAAAAAGAAACATCATTCAGCCGTCAAAGCGTTGGAATTGGGAAAATATCTTCAATTTGTTAGCTCTCCATTTTTTTAACTCTGCCATGGCCGGTCCTCAGCCCGAGCTGCGAAAAGAGGAAGGTTGGGTGCTGGGACAGTAAACCAGCCCTGTAAAAAAAAGTGCCACTATATTTCGAGTGAAAGGAAGACGTTCACTGCACCTGGGACTGGACAATTCCTCCCCGTCAGCTACAGCGTGGGGCAGGGGCGAGGACTCCAATGCTGTTAAGGCAAGAAAACATAAGCCATGCCTACTCAAAGCTTATTGGTGACAGAAAAGAGGCGGGGCCTGATCTAAATTCTGCTTGAGAGGCAGCAAATCAGGTGCGTGGCGTGAAAGCAGAGCTCTTGAGGCTCAATCTGCGATTGGCCAATTATATAGCGGTTGTGTTTGGGTGATCATACAGAAATTCCTCCCCGTCAGCTGCAGCTTTGGGGACGGGGTGGGGACTCTGAGGCTGTTAAGGTAAGAAAACATAAGCCACACCTACTCAACCTCACAGCACTCGGCGTTCCAGGGATGACCAGCGATCAGCAGACAGGGAACCTCACGGCACTCGGCGTTCCAGGGATGACCAGAAATCAGCAGACACGGATGACCAGCGATCTGCAGACAGGGAACCTCATGGTATGTGGCGTTCCAGGGACGACCAGCGATCAGCAGACAGGGACAACCAGCGATCAACCACGGCTCTCAGGTAGGGACACGGCATGCTTGCAGGGGCTCGGCAGGGTCTTGGCCGTGGGGTCTGTTTAATCTGAATTGCCTTGTTTAATGTGAACTGCCTTGTTTAATGTGAACTGCCTTGTTTAATGTGAACTGCCTTGTTTAATCTGAACTGCCGTTGAGCTGAACTTCCTTGTTTGAGCTGAACTGCCTTGTTTGAGCTGAACTGCCTTGTTTGAGATGAACTGCCTTGTTTGAGATGAACTGCCTTGTTTAATTTGAGCTGGCTTTTTTAATCTGAGCTGCCTTGTTTAATCTGAATTTGCGTTGAGCTAAACTACCTTTATTTAATATGAACTGCCTTTGAGCTGAACTGCCTTGTTTAATCTGAACTTCTTCTGAGCTGAACTGCCATGTTTAATCTGAACTGCCATGTTTAATATGAACTGCCATGTTTAATCTGAACTGCCATGTTTAATCTGAACTGCCTTGTGTAATCTGAACTGCTTTTGAGCTGAACTGTCTTGTTTTAATCTAAACTGCCGTTGAGCTGAACTGCCTTTAAGCTGAACTGCCTTGTTTAATGTGAACTGCCTTGTTTAATGTGAACTGCCTAGTTTAATCTGAACTGCCGTTGAGCTGAACTGCCTTGTTTATTATGAACTGCTGTTGAGCTGAACTACCTTGATTGAGTTGAACTGCTTTGTTTAAGCTGAACTGCCGTTGAGCTTAACTGCTTTGTTTAATCTGAACTGCCGTTGACCTCACCCACCAATGCTAACACAGCTTGGATGAAGGTCAAAATGCTAGCAAGAGGACGCCGCTCCTCCCGCTCAAAAAATAAATATTATTCAGCAGTCACAGTGTTGGAATTGGGAAAATATCTTCAATTTGTTAGCTTTCAATTTTTTTAACTCTGCTATGGCCGGTCCTAAGCCCGTGCTGCAAAAAGAGGAAGGTTGGGTGCTAGGACAGTAAACCAGCCCTTGAAAAAAAGTGCCACTATATTTCGAGTGAAAGGAAGATGTTCACTGGACCTGGGACTGGACAATTCCTCCCCGTCAGCTACAGCGTGGGTGAGGGGCGAGGACTCCAATGCTGTTAAGGCAAGAAAACATAAGCCATGCCTACTCAAAGCTTATTGGTGACAGAAAAGAGGCGGGGCCTGATCTAAGTTCCGCTTGAGAGGCAGCAAATCAGGTGCGTGGCGTGAAAGCGGAGCTCTTGAGGCTCAATCTGCGATTGGCCAACTATATAGCGGTTGTGTTTGGGTGATCATACAGAAATTCCTCCCCGTCAGCTGCAGCGTAGGGGACGGGGTGGGGGCTCTGAGGCTGTTAAGGTAAGAAAACATAAGCCACGCCTACTCAACCTCACAGCACTCAGCGTTCCAGGGATGACCAGCGATCAGCAGACAGGGAACCTCACAGCACTCGGCATTCCAGGGACGACCAGCAATCAGCAGACACGGATGACCAGCGATCTGCAGACAGGGAACCTCATGGTACGTGGTGTTCCAGGGACGACCAGCGATCAGCAGACAGGGACAACCAGCGATCAACCACGGCTCTCAGGTAGGGACACGGCATGCTTGCAGGGGCTCGGCAGGGTCTTGGCCGTGGGGTCTGTTTAATCTGAATTGCCTTGTTTAATGTGAACTGCCTTGTTTAATGTGAACTGCCTTGTTTAATGTGAACTGCCTTGTTTAATGTGAGCTGCCTTGTTTAATCTGAGCTGAACTTCCTTGTTTGAGCTGAACTGCCTTGTTTGAGCTGTACTGCCTTGTTTGAGCTGAACTGTCTTGTTTGAGCTGAACTGCCTTGTTTGAGCTGAACTGCCTTGTTTGAGTTGAACTGCCTTGTTTGAGCTGAACTGCCTTGTTTGAGCTGAACTGCCTTGTTTGAGCTGAACTGCCTTGTTTGAGCTGAACTGCCTTGTTTAATTTGAGCTGAACTGCCTTGTTTAATTTGAGCTGAACTGCCTTGTTAAATTTGAGCTGCCTTGTTTAATCTGAATTTGCGTTGAGCTAAACTGCCTTATTTAATATGAACTGCCTTTGAGCTTAACTGCCTTGTTAAATCCGAACTGCATTGTTTAATCTGAACTCCTTCTGAGCTGAACTGCCATGTTTAATGTGAACTGCCATGTTTAATGTGAACTGCCATGTTTAATGTGAACTGCGTTGTTTAATCTAAACTGCCTTGTTTAATCTGAACTGCCGTTGAGCTGAACTGCCTTTTGAGCTGAACTGCCTTGTTTAATGTGATCTGCCTTGTTTAATGTGATCTGCCTTGTTTAATGTGAACTGCCTTGTTTAATGTGAACTGCCTTGTTAAATCTGAACTGCCGTTCAGCTGAACTGCCTAGCTTAATCTAAACTGCCGTTGAGCTGAACTGCCTTGATTTAATCTAAACTGCCGTTGAAATGAACTGCCTTGATTAAATGTGAATTGCCTTGTTTAATATGAACTGCCTTGTTTAATGTGAACTGCCGTTGAGCTGAACTGCCTTGTTTAATGTGAACTGCCTCATTTAACCCCATTTGCGCTGGCGACACACAAATGTGCGGCCTCCGGGTGTCTGGACCTAGACGCCGAGCAGCCACACATTTGCGTTCAAGTAACAAAAAACATATGTGCTGAGAGCGCGCACCCTGCACGCTCCCAGCACACGCGTGGTACTCACGGAAAGGTCCCGGTCCGCTCTTTCGATCAGGAACTTTCCCGATCATGTGACCGCCATGATGACAAGTCACGGCGGTCACATGATCCCTAAACTGCTTTGTTTAAGCTGAAGTGCCGTTGAGCTTAACTGCTTTGTTTAATCTGAACTGCCGTTGACCTCACCCACCAATGCTGACACAGGAAGACGTTCACTGCACCTGGGACTGGACAAGTGTGGCTAGCAGAAGGTTTAACAGGGTAACATGGGAACGAGACTTATCATGATATGATATAGTATATATAGTTATATACGCCTATAGTTTACCTTACGCCATCATCTCACCCACCAATGCTGACACAGCTTGGATGAAGGTCAGAATACCAGCCAGAGGACGCCGCACCTGCCGCTCCAAAAGGAAACACTATTCAGCCGTCACAACGTTGGAATTGGGAAAATATCTTCAATTTGTTAGCTTTCCATTTTTTTTAACTCTGCCATGGCCGGTCCTAAGCCCGTGCTGCGAAAAGAGGAAGGTTGGGTGCTGGGACAGTAAACCAGCCCTGTAAAAAAAAGTGCCGCTATGTTTCGAGTGAAAGGAAGACGTTCACTGCACCTGGGACTGGACAAGTGTGGCTAGCAGAAGGTTTAACAGGGTAACATGGGAACGAGACTTATCATGATATGATATAGTATATATAGTTATATACGCCTATAGTTTACCGTACGCCATGATCTCACCCACCAATGCTGACACAGCTTGGATGAAGGTCAGAATACCAGCCAGAGGACGCCGCTCCTGCCGCTCCAAAAAGAAACATCATTCAGCCGTCACAGCGTTGGAATTGGGAAAATATCTTCAATGTGTTAGCTCTCCATTTTTTTAACTCTGCCATGGCCGGTCCTAAGCCCGTGCTGCGAAAAGAGGAAGGTTGGGTGCTGGGACAGTAAACCAGCCCTGTAAAAAAAAGTGCCGCTATGTTTCGAGTGAAAGAAAGACGTTCACTGCACCTGGGACTGGACAAGTGTGGCTAGCAGAAGGTTTAACAGGGTAACATGGGAACGAGACTTATCATGATATGATATAGTATATATAGTTATATACGCCTATAGTTTACCGTACGCCATGATCTCACCCACCAATGCTGACACAGCTTGGATGAAGGTCAGAATACCAGCCAGAGGACGCCGCTCCTGCCGCTCCAAACAGAAACATCATTCAGCCGTCACAGCGTTGGAATTGGGAAAATATCTTCAATGTGTTAGCTCTCCATTTTTTTAACTCTGCCATGGCCGGTCCTAAGCCCGTGCTGCGAAAAGAGGAAGGTTGGGTGCTGGGACAGTAAACTAGCCCTGTAAAAAAAAGTGTCGCTATGTTTCGAGTGAAAGGAAGACGTTCACTGCACCTGGGACTGGACAAGTGTGGCTAGCAGAAGGTTTAACAGGGTAACATGGGAACGAGACTTATCATGATATGATATAGTATATATAGTTTTATACGCCTATAGTTTACCGTACGCCATGATCTCACCCACCAATGCTGACATAGCTTGGATGAAGGTCAGAATACCAGCCAGAGGACGCCGCTCCTGCCGCTCCAATAAGAAACACCATTCAGCCGTCACAGCGTTGGAATTGGGAAAATATCTTCAATGTGTTAGCTCTCCATTTTTTTAACTCTGCCATGGCCGGTCCTAAGCCCGTGCTGCGAAAAGAGGAAGGTTGGGTGCTGGGACAGTAAACCAGCCCTGTAAAAAAAAGTGCCGCTATGTTTCGAGTGAAAGGAAGACGTTCACTGCACCTGGGACTGGACAAGTGTGGCTAGCAGAAGGTTTAACAGGGTAACATGGGAACGAGACTTATCATGATATGATATAGTATATATAGTTATATACGCCTATAGTTTACTGTACGCCATGATCTCACCCACCAATGCTGACACAGCTTGGATGAAGGTCAGAATACCAGCCAGAGGACGCCGCTCCTGCCGCTCCAAAAAGAAACATCATTCAGCCGTCACAGCGTTGGAATTGGGAAAATATCTTCAATGTGTTAGCTCTCCATTTTTTTAACTCTGCCATGGCCGGTCCTAAGTCCGTGCTGCGAAAAGAGGAAGGTTGGGTGCTGGGACAGTAAACCAGCCCTGTAAAAAAAAGTGCCGCTATGTTTCGAGTGAAAGGAAGACGTTCACTGCACCTGGGACTGGACAAGTGTGGCTAGCAGAAGGTTTAACAGGGTAACATGGGAACGAGACTTATCATGATATGATATAGTATATATAGTTATATACGCCTATAGTTTACCGTACGCCATGATCTCACCCACCAATGCTGACACAGCTTGGATGAAGGTCAGAATACCAGCCAGAGGACGCCGCTCCTGCCGCTCCAAAAAGAAACATCATTCAGCCGTCACAGCGTTGGAATTGGGAAAATATCTTCAATGTGTTAGCTCTCCATTTTTTTAACTCTGCCATAGCCGGTCCTAAGCCCGTGCTGCGAAAAGAGGAAGGTTGGGTGCTGGGACAGTAAACCAGCCCTGTAAAAATAAGTGCCGCTATGTTTCGAGTGAAAGGAAGACGTTCACTGCACCTGGGACTGGACAAGTGTGGCTAGCAGAAGGTTTAACAGGGTAACATGGGAACGAGACTTATCATGATATGATATAGTATATATAGTTATATACGCCTATAGTTTACCGTACGCCATGATCTCACCCACCAATGCTGACACAGCTTGGATGAAGGTCAGAATACCAGCCAGAGGACGCTGCTCCTGCCGCTCCAAAAAGAAACATCATTCAGCCGTCACAGCGTTGGAATTGGGAAAATATCTTCAATGTGTTAGCTCTCCATTTTTTTAACTCTGCCATGGCCGGTCCTAAGCCCGTGCTGCGAAAAGAGGAAGGTTGGGTGCTGGGACAGTAAACCAGCCCTGTAAAAATAAGTGCCGCTATGTTTCGAGTGAAAGGAAGACGTTCACTGCACCTGGGACTGGACAAGTGTGGCTAGCAGAAGGTTTAACAGGGTAACATGGGAACGAGACTTATCATGATATGATATAGTATATATAGTTATATACGCCTATAGTTTACCGTACGCCATGATCTCACCCACCAATGCTGACACAGCTTGGATGAAGGTCAGAATACCAGCCAGAGGACGCCGCTCCTGCCGCTCCAAAAAGAAACATCATTCAGCCGTCACAGCGTTGGAATTGGGAAAATATCTTCAATGTGTTAGCTCTCCATTTTTTTAACTCTGCCATGGCTGGTCCTAAGCCCGTGCTGCGAAAAGAGGAAGGTTGGGTGCTGGGACAGTAAACCAGCCCTGTAAAAAAAAGTGCCGCTATGTTTCGAGTGAAAGGAAGACGTTCACTGCACCTGGGACTGGACAAGTGTGGCTAGCAGAAGGTTTAACAGGGTAACATGGGAACGAGACTTATCATGATATGATATAGTATATATAGTTATATACGCCTATAGTTTACCGTACGCCATGATCTCACCCACCAATGCTGACACAGCTTGGATGAAGGTCAGAATACCAACCAGAGGACGCCGCTCCTGCCGCTCCAAAAAGAAACATTATTCAGCAGTCACAGCGTTGGACTTGGGAAAATGTCTTCAATTTGTTAGCTTTTCATTTTTTTTAACTCTGCCATGGCCGGTCCTAAGCCCGTGCTGCGAAAAGAGGAAGGTTGGGTGCTAGGACAGTAAACCAGCCCTGTAAAAAAAGTGTCGCTATCTCTTGAGTGAAAGGAAGACGTTCACTGCACCTGGGACTGGACAATTCCTCCCCAACTGCTACAGCGTGGGGGAGGGGCGAGGACTCCAATGCTGTTAAGGCAAGAAAACATAAGCCATGCCTACTCCGCTTGAGAGTCAGCAAATCAGGTGCATGGCGTGAAAGCGGAGCTCTTGAGGCTCAATCTGCGATTGGCCAACTATATAGCGGTAGTGTTTGGATGATCATACAGAAATTCCTCCCCATCAGCTGCAGCGTAGGGGACGGGGTGGGGACTATGAGGCTGTTTATACAAGAAAATATAAGCCATGCCTTCTCAACCTCACAGCACTTGGTTTTCCAGGGATGACCAGCGATCAGCAGACACGGATGACCAGCGATCTGCAGACAGGGAACCTCATGGTACTCAGCGATCCAGGGACGACAAGCGATCAGCAGACAGGGACAACCAGCGATCAACCACAGCTCTCAGGTAGGGACACGGCAGGCTTGCAGGGGCTCAGCAGGGTCCTGGCCGTGGGGTCTGTTTAATCTGAATTGACTTGTTTAATGTGAAATGCCTTGTTTAATGTGAACTGCCTTGTTTAATGTGAACTGCCTTGTTTAATGTGAGCTGCCTTGCTTAATCTGAGCTGAACTTCCTTGTTTGAGCTGAACTTCCTTGTTTGAGCTGAACTGCCTTGTTTGAGCTGTACTGCCTTGTTTGAGCTGAACTGTCTTGTTTGAGCTGAACTGCCTTGTTTGAGCTGAACTGCCTTGTTTGAGTTGAACTGCCTTGTTTGAGTTGAACTGCCTTGTTTGAGCTGAACTGCCTTGTTTGAGCTGAACTGCCTTGTTTAATTTGAGCTGAACTGCCTTGTTTAATTTGAGCTGAACTGCCTTGTTTATTTTGAGCTGCCTTGTTTAATCTGAATTTGCGTTGAGCTAAACTGCCTTATTTAATATGAACTGCCTTTGAGCTTAACTGCCTTGTTAAATCCGAACTGCATTGTTTAATCTGAACTCCTTCTGAGCTGAACTGCCATGTTTAATGTGAACTGCCATGTTTAATGTGAACTGCCATGTTTAATGTGAACTGCGTTGTTTAATCTAAACTGCCTTGTTTAATCTGAACTGCCGTTGAGCTGAACTGCCTTTTGAGCTGAACTGCCTTGTTTAATGTGATCTTCCTTGTTTAATGTGATCTTCCTTGTTTAATGTGATCTGCCTTGTTTAATGTGAACTGCCTTGTTTAATGTGAACTGCCTTGTTTAATGTGAACTGCCTTGTTAAATCTGAACTGCCGTTCAGCTGAACTGCCTAGCTTAATCTAAACTGCCGTTGAGCTGAACTGCCTTGATTTAATCTAAACTGCCATTGAAATGAACTGCCTTGATTTAATGTGAACTGCCTTGTTTAATATGAACTGCCTTGTTTAATGTGAACTGCCGTTGAGCTGAACTGCCTTGTTTAATGTGAACTGCCTCATTTAACCCCATTTGCGCTGGCGACACACAAATGTGCGGCCTCCGGGTGTCTGGACCTAGATGCCGAGCAGCCACACATTTGCGTTCAAGTAACAAAAAACATATGTGCTGAGAGCGCGCACCCTGCACGCTCCCAGCACACGCGTGGTACTCACGGAAAGGTCCCGGTCCGCTCTTTCGATCAGGAACTTTCCCGATCATGTGACCGCCATGATGACAAGTCACGGCGGTCACATGATCCCTAAACTGCTTTGTTTAAGCTGAAGTGCCGTTGAGCTTAACTGCTTTGTTTAATCTGAACTGCCGTTGACCTCACCCACCAATGCTGACACAGGAAGACGTTCACTGCACCTGGGACTGGACAAGTGTGGCTAGCAGAAGGTTTAACAGGGTAACATGGGAACGAGACTTATCATGATATGATATAGTATATATAGTTATATACGCCTATAGTTTACCTTACGCCATCATCTCACCCACCAATGCTGACACAGCTTGGATGAAGGTCAGAATACCAGCCAGAGGACGCCGCACCTGCCGCTCCAAAAGGAAACACTATTCAGCCGTCACAACGTTGGAATTGGGAAAATATCTTCAATTTGTTAGCTTTCCATTTTTTTTAACTCTGCCATGGCCGGTCCTAAGCCCGTGCTGCAAAAAGAGGAAGGTTGGGTGCTGGGACAGTAAACCAGCCCTGTAAAAAAAAGTGCCGCTATGTTTCGAGTGAAAGGAAGACGTTCTCTGCACCTGGGACTGGACAAGTGTGGCTAGCAGAAGGTTTAACAGGGTAACATGGGAACGAGACTTATCATGATATGATATAGTATATACAGTTATATACGCCTATAGTTTACCGTACGCCATGATCTCACCCACTAATGCTGACACAGCTTGGATGAAGGTCAGAATACCAGCCAGAGGATGCCGCTCCTGCCGCTCCAAAAAGAAACATCATTCAGCCGTCACAGCGTTGGAATTGGGAAAATATCTTCAATGTGTTAGCTCTCCATTTTTTTAACTCTGCCATGGCCGGTCCTAAGCCCGTGCTGCGAAAAGAGGAAGGTTGGGTGCTGGGACAGTAAACCAGCCCTGTAAAAAAAAGTGCCGCTATGTTTCGAGTGAAAGGAAGACGTTCACTGCACCTGGGACTGGACAAGTGTGGCTAGCAGAAGGTTTAACAGGGTAACATGGGAACGAGACTTATCATGATATGATATAGTATATATAGTTATATACGCCTATAGTTTACCGTACGCCATGATCTCACCCACCAATGCTGACACAGCTTGGATGAAGGTCAGAATACCAGCCAGAGGACGCCGCTCCTGCCGCTCCAATAAGAAACATCATTCAGCCGTCACAGCGTTGGAATTGGGAAAATATCTTCAATGTGTTAGCTCTCCATTTTTTTAACTCTGCCATGGCCGGTCCTAAGCCCGTGCTGCGAAAAGAGAAAGGTTGGGTGCTGGGACAGTAAACCAGCCCTGTAAAAAAAAGTGCCGCTATGTTTCGAGTGAAAGGAAGACGTTCACTGCACCTGGGACTGGACAAGTGTGGCTAGCAGAAGGTTTAACAGGGTAACATGGGAACGAGACTTATCATGATATGATATAGTATATATAGTTATATACGCCTATAGTTTACCGTACGCCATGATCTCACCCACCAATGCTGACACAGCTTGGATGAAGGTCAGAATACCAGCCAGAGGACGCCGCTCCTGCCGCTCCAAAAAGAAACATCATTCAGCCGTCACAGCGTTGGAATTGGGAAAATATCTTCAATGTGTTAGCTCTCCATTTTTTTTAACTCTGCCATGGCCGGTCCTAAGCCCGTGCTGCGAAAAGAGGAAGGTTGGGTGCTGGGACAGTAAACCAGCCCTGTAAAAAAAAGTGCCGCTATGTTTCGAGTGAAAGGAAGACGTTCACTGCACCTGGGACTGGACAAGTGTGGCTAGCAGAAGGTTTAACAGGGTAACATGGGAACGAGACTTATCATGATATGATATAGTATATATAGTTATATACGCCTATAGTTTACCGTACGCCATGATCTCACCCACCAATGCTGACACAGGTTGGATGAAGGTCAGAATACCAGCCAGAGGACGCCGCTCCTGCCGCTCCAAAAAGAAACATCATTCAGCCGTCACAGCGTTGGAATTGGGAAAATATCTTCAATGTGTTAGCTCTCCATTTTTTTAACTCTGCCATGGCCGGTCCTAAGCCCGTGCTGCGAAAAGAGGAAGGTTGGGTGCTGGGACAGTAAACCAGCCCTGTAAAAAAAAGTGCCGCTATGTTTCGAGTGAAAGGAAGACGTTCACTGCACCTGGGACTGGACAAGTGTGGCTAGCAGAAGGTTTAACAGGGTAACATGGGAACGAGACTTATCATGATATGATATAGTATATATAGTTATATACGCCTATAGTTTACCGTACGCCATGATCTCACCCACCAATGCTGACACAGCTTGGATGAAGGTCAGAATACCAGCCAGAGGACGCCGCTCCTGCCGCTCCAAAAAGAAACATCACTCAGCCGTCACAGCGTTGGAATTGGGAAAATATCTTCAATGTGTTAGCTCTCCATTTTTTTAACTCTGCCATGGCCGGTCCTAAGCCCGTGCTGCGAAAAGAGGAAGGTTGGGTGCTGGGACAGTAAACCAGCCCTGTAAAAAAAAGTGCCGCTATGTTTCGAGTGAAAGGAAGACGTTCACTGCACCTGGGACTGGACAAGTGTGGCTAGCAGAAGGTTTAACAGGGTAACATGGGAACGAGACTAATCATGATATGATATAGTATATATAGTTATATACGCCTATAGTTTACCGTTCGCCATGATCTCACCCACCAATGCTGACACAGCTTGGATGAAGGTCAGAATAGCAGCCAGAGGACGCCGCTCCTGCCGCTCCAAAAAGAAACATCATTCAGCCGTCACAGCGTTGGAATTGGGAAAATATCTTCAATGTGTTAGCTCTCCATTTTTTTAACTCTGCCATGGCCGGTCCTAAGCCCGTACTGCGAAAAGAGGAAGGTTGGGTGCTGGGACAGTAAACCAGCCCTGTAAAAAAAAGTGCCGCTATGTTTCGAGTGAAAGGAAGACGTTCACTGCACCTGGGACTGGACAAGTGTGGCTAGCAGAAGGTTTAACAGGGTAACATGGGAACGAGACTAATCATGATATGATATAGTATATATAGTTATATACGCCTATAGTTTACCGTACACCATGATCTCACCCACCAATGCTGACACTGCTTGGATGAAGGTCAGAATACCAGCCAGAGGACGCCGCTCCTGCCGCTCCAAAAAGAAACATCATTCAGCCGTCACAGCGTTGGAATTGGGAAAATATCTTCAATGTGTTAGCTCTCCATTTTTTTAACTCTGCCATGGCTGGTCCTAAGCCCGAGCTGCGAAAAGAGGAAGGTTGGGTGCTGGGACAGTAAACCAGCCCTGTAAAAAAAAGTGCCGCTATGTTTCGAGTGAAAGGAAGACGTTCACTGCACCTGGGACTGGACAAGTGTGGCTAGCAGAAGGTTTAACAGGGTAACATGGGAACGAGACTTATCATGATATGATATAGTATATATAGTTATATACGCCTATAGTTTACCGTACGCCATCATCTCACCCACCAATGCTGACACAGCTTGGATGAAGGTCAGAATACCAGCCAGAGGACGCCGCACCTGCTGCTCCAAAAGGAAACACTATTCAGCCGTCACAACGTTGGAATTGGGAAAATATCTTCAATGTGTTAGCTCTCCATTTTTTTTTAACTCTGCCATGGCCGGTCCTAAGCCCGTGCTGCGAAAAGAGGAAGGTTGGGTGCTGGGACAGTAAACCAGCCCTGTAAAAAAAAGTGCCGCTATGTTTCGAGTGAAAGGAAGACGTTCTCTGCACCTGGGACTGGACAAGTGTGGCTAGCAGAAGGTTTAACAGGGTAACATGGGAACGAGACTTATCATGATATGATATAGTATATACAGTTATATACGCCTATAGTTTACCGTACGCCATGATCTCACCCACTAATGCTGACACAGCTTGGATGAAGGTCAGAATACCAGCCAGAGGATGCCGCTCCTGCCGCTCCAAAAAGAAACATCATTCAGCCGTCACAGCGTTGGAATTGGGAAAATATCTTCAATGTGTTAGCTCTCCATTTTTTTAACTCTGCCATGGCCGGTCCTAAGCCCGTGCTGCGAAAAGAGGAAGGTTGGGTGCTGGGACAGTAAACCAGCCCTGTAAAAAAAAGTGCCGCTATGTTTCGAGTGAAAGGAAGACGTTCACTGCACCTGGGACTGGACAAGTGTGGCTAGCAGAAGGTTTAACAGGGTAACATGGGAACGAGACTTATCATGATATGATATAGTATATATAGTTATATACGCCTATAGTTTACCGTACGCCATGATCTCACCCACCAATGCTGACACAGCTTGGATGAAGGTCAGAATACCAGCCAGAGGATGCCGCACCTGCCGCTCCAAAAGGAAACACTATTCAGCCGTCACAACGTTGGAATTGGGAAAATATCTTCAATTTGTTAGCTTTCCATTTTTTTTAACTCTGCCATGGCCGGTCCTAAGCCCGTGCTGCAAAAAGAGGAAGGTTGGGTGCTGGGACAGTAAACCAGCCCTGTAAAAAAAGTGCCGCTATGTTTCGAGTGAAAGGAAGACGTTCTCTGCACCTGGGACTGGACAAGTGTGGCTAGCAGAAGGTTTAACAGGGTAACATGGGAACGAGACTTATCATGATATGATATAGTATATACAGTTATATACGCCTATAGTTTACCGTACGCCATGATCTCACCCACTAATGCTGACACAGCTTGGATGAAGGTCAGAATACCAGCCAGAGGATGCCGCTCCTGCCGCTCCAAAAAGAAACATCATTCAGCCGTCACAGCGTTGGAATTGGGAAAATATCTTCAATGTGTTAGCTCTCCATTTTTTTAACTCTGCCATGGCCGGTCCTAAGCCCGTGCTGCGAAAAGAGGAAGGTTGGGTGCTGGGACAGTAAACCAGCCCTGTAAAAAAAAGTGCCGCTATGTTTCGAGTGAAAGGAAGACGTTCACTGCACCTGGGACTGGACAAGTGTGGCTAGCAGAAGGTTTAACAGGGTAACATGGGAACGAGACTTATCATGATATGATATAGTATATATAGTTATATACGCCTATAGTTTACCGTACGCCATGATCTCACCCACCAATGCTGACACAGCTTGGATGAAGGTCAGAATACCAGCCAGAGGACGCCGCTCCTGCCGCTCCAAAAAGAAACATCATTCAGCCGTCACAGCGTTGGAATTGGGAAAATATCTTCAATGTGTTAGCTCTCCATTTTTTTAACTCTGCCATGGCCGGTCCTAAGCCCGTGCTGCGAAAAGAGGAAGGTTGGGTGCTGGGACAGTAAACCAGCCCTGTAAAAAAAAAGTGCCGCTATGTTTCGAGTGAAAGGAAGACGTTCACTGCACCTGGGACTGGACAAGTGTGGCTAGCAGAAGGTTTAACAGGGTAACATGGGAACGAGACTTATCATGATATGATATAGTATATATAGTTATATACGCCTATAGTTTACCGTACGCCATGATCTCACCCACCAATGCTGACACAGCTTGGATGAAGGTCAGAATACCAGCCAGAGGACGCCGCTCCTGCCGCTCCAAAAAGAAACATCATTCAGCCGTCACAGCGTTGGAATTGGGAAAATATCTTCAATGTGTTAGCTCTCCATTTTTTTTAACTCTGCCATGGCCGGTCCTAAGCCCGTGCTGCGAAAAGAGGAAGGTTGGGTGCTGGGACAGTAAACCAGCCCTGTAAAAAAAAGTGCCGCTATGTTTCGAGTGAAAGGAAGACGTTCACTGCACCTGGGACTGGACAAGTGTGGCTAGCAGAAGGTTTAACAGGGTAACATGGGAACGAGACTTATCATGATATGATATAGTATATATAGTTATATACGCCTATAGTTTACCGTACGCCATGATCTCACCCACCAATGCTGACACAGCTTGGATGAAGGTCAGAATACCAGCCAGAGGACGCCGCTCCTGCCGCTCCAAAAAGAAACATCATTCAGCCGTCACAGCGTTGGAATTGGGAAAATATCTTCAATGTGTTAGCTCTCCATTTTTTTAACTCTGCCATGGCCGGTCCTAAGCCCGTGCTGCGAAAAGAGGAAGGTTGGGTGCTGGGACAGTAAACCAGCCCTGTAAAAAAAAAGTGCCGCTATGTTTCGAGTGAAAGGAAGACGTTCACTGCACCTGGGACTGGACAAGTGGGGCTAGCAGAAGGTTTAACAGGGTAACATGGGAACGAGACTAATCATGATATGATATAGTATATATAGTTATATACGCCTATAGTTTACCGTACGCCATGATCTCACCCACCAATGCTGACACAGCTTGGATGAAGGTCAGAATAGCAGCCAGAGGACGCCGCTCCTGCCGCTCCAAAAAGAAACATCATTCAGCCGTCACAGCGTTGGAATTGGGAAAATATCTTCAATGTGTTAGCTCTCCATTTTTTTAACTCTGCCATGGCCGGTCCTAAGCCCGTACTGCGAAAAGAGGAAGGTTGGGTGCTGGGACAGTAAACCAGCCCTGTAAAAAAAAGTGCCGCTATGTTTCGAGTTAAAGGAAGACGTTCACTGCACCTGGGACTGGACAAGTGTGGCTAGCAGAAGGTTTAACAGGGTAACATGGGAACGAGACTAATCATGATATGATATAGTATATATAGTTATATACGCCTATAGTTTACCGTACACCATGATCTCACCCACCAATGCTGACACTGCTTGGATGAAGGTCAGAATACCAGCCAGAGGACGCCGCTCCTGCCGCTCCAAAAAGAAACATCATTCAGCCGTCACAGCGTTGGAATTGGGAAAATATCTTCAATGTGTTAGCTCTCCATTTTTTTAACTCTGCCATGGCTGGTCCTAAGCCCGAGCTGCGAAAAGAGGAAGGTTGGGTGCTGGGACAGTAAACCAGCCCTGTAAAAAAAAGTGCCGCTATGTTTCGAGTGAAAGGAAGACGTTCACTGCACCTGGGACTGGACAAGTGTGGCTAGCAGAAGGTTTAACAGGGTAACATGGGAACGAGACTTATCATGATATGATATAGTATATATAGTTATATACGCCTATAGTTTACCGTACGCCATCATCTCACCCACCAATGCTGACACAGCTTGGATGAAGGTCAGAATACCAGCCAGAGGACGCCGCACCTGCTGCTCCAAAAGGAAACACTATTCAGCCGTCACAACGTTGGAATTGGGAAAATATCTTCAATGTGTTAGCTCTCCATTTTTTTTTAACTCTGCCATGGCCGGTCCTAAGCCCGTGCTGCGAAAAGAGGAAGGTTGGGTGCTGGGACAGTAAACCAGCCCTGTAAAAAAAAGTGCCGCTATGTTTCGAGTGAAAGGAAGACGTTCTCTGCACCTGGGACTGGACAAGTGTGGCTAGCAGAAGGTTTAACAGGGTAACATGGGAACGAGACTTATCATGATATGATATAGTATATACAGTTATATACGCCTATAGTTTACCGTACGCCATGATCTCACCCACTAATGCTGACACAGCTTGGATGAAGGTCAGAATACCAGCCAGAGGATGCCGCTCCTGCCGCTCCAAAAAGAAACATCATTCAGCCGTCACAGCGTTGGAATTGGGAAAATATCTTCAATGTGTTAGCTCTCCATTTTTTTAACTCTGCCATGGCCGGTCCTAAGCCCGTGCTGCGAAAAGAGGAAGGTTGGGTGCTGGGACAGTAAACCAGCCCTGTAAAAAAAAGTGCCGCTATGTTTCGAGTGAAAGGAAGACGTTCACTGCACCTGGGACTGGACAAGTGTGGCTAGCAGAAGGTTTAACAGGGTAACATGGGAACGAGACTTATCATGATATGATATAGTATATATAGTTATATACGCCTATAGTTTACCGTACGCCATGATCTCACCCACCAATGCTGACACAGCTTGGATGAAGGTCAGAATACCAGCCAGAGGATGCCGCACCTGCCGCTCCAAAAGGAAACACTATTCAGCCGTCACAACGTTGGAATTGGGAAAATATCTTCAATTTGTTAGCTTTCCATTTTTTTTAACTCTGCCATGGCCGGTCCTAAGCCCGTGCTGCAAAAAGAGGAAGGTTGGGTGCTGGGACAGTAAACCAGCCCTGTAAAAAAAGTGCCGCTATGTTTCGAGTGAAAGGAAGACGTTCTCTGCACCTGGGACTGGACAAGTGTGGCTAGCAGAAGGTTTAACAGGGTAACATGGGAACGAGACTTATCATGATATGATATAGTATATACAGTTATATACGCCTATAGTTTACCGTACGCCATGATCTCACCCACTAATGCTGACACAGCTTGGATGAAGGTCAGAATACCAGCCAGAGGATGCCGCTCCTGCCGCTCCAAAAAGAAACATCATTCAGCCGTCACAGCGTTGGAATTGGGAAAATATCTTCAATGTGTTAGCTCTCCATTTTTTTAACTCTGCCATGGCCGGTCCTAAGCCCGTGCTGCGAAAAGAGGAAGGTTGGGTGCTGGGACAGTAAACCAGCCCTGTAAAAAAAAGTGCCGCTATGTTTCGAGTGAAAGGAAGACGTTCACTGCACCTGGGACTGGACAAGTGTGGCTAGCAGAAGGTTTAACAGGGTAACATGGGAACGAGACTTATCATGATATGATATAGTATATATAGTTATATACGCCTATAGTTTACCGTACGCCATGATCTCACCCACCAATGCTGACACAGCTTGGATGAAGGTCAGAATACCAGCCAGAGGACGCCGCTCCTGCCGCTCCAAAAAGAAACATCATTCAGCCGTCACAGCGTTGGAATTGGGAAAATATCTTCAATGTGTTAGCTCTCCATTTTTTTAACTCTGCCATGGCCGGTCCTAAGCCCGTGCTGCGAAAAGAGGAAGGTTGGGTGCTGGGACAGTAAACCAGCCCTGTAAAAAAAAAGTGCCGCTATGTTTCGAGTGAAAGGAAGACGTTCACTGCACCTGGGACTGGACAAGTGTGGCTAGCAGAAGGTTTAACAGGGTAACATGGGAACGAGACTTATCATGATATGATATAGTATATATAGTTATATACGCCTATAGTTTACCGTACGCCATGATCTCACCCACCAATGCTGACACAGCTTGGATGAAGGTCAGAATACCAGCCAGAGGACGCCGCTCCTGCCGCTCCAAAAAGAAACATCATTCAGCCGTCACAGCGTTGGAATTGGGAAAATATCTTCAATGTGTTAGCTCTCCATTTTTTTTAACTCTGCCATGGCCGGTCCTAAGCCCGTGCTGCGAAAAGAGGAAGGTTGGGTGCTGGGACAGTAAACCAGCCCTGTAAAAAAAAGTGCCGCTATGTTTCGAGTGAAAGGAAGACGTTCACTGCACCTGGGACTGGACAAGTGTGGCTAGCAGAAGGTTTAACAGGGTAACATGGGAACGAGACTTATCATGATATGATATAGTATATATAGTTATATACGCCTATAGTTTACCGTACGCCATGATCTCACCCACCAATGCTGACACAGCTTGGATGAAGGTCAGAATACCAGCCAGAGGACGCCGCTCCTGCCGCTCCAAAAAGAAACATCATTCAGCCGTCACAGCGTTGGAATTGGGAAAATATCTTCAATGTGTTAGCTCTCCATTTTTTTAACTCTGCCATGGCCGGTCCTAAGCCCGTGCTGCGAAAAGAGGAAGGTTGGGTGCTGGGACAGTAAACCAGCCCTGTAAAAAAAAAGTGCCGCTATGTTTCGAGTGAAAGGAAGACGTTCACTGCACCTGGGACTGGACAAGTGGGGCTAGCAGAAGGTTTAACAGGGTAACATGGGAACGAGACTTATCATGATATGATATAGTATATATAGTTATATACGCCTATAGTTTACCGTACGCCATGATCTCACCCACCAATGCTGACACAGCTTGGATGAAGGTCAGAATACCAGCCAGAGGACGCCGCTCCTGCCGCTCCAAAAAGAAACATCATTCAGCCGTCACAGCGTTGGAATTGGGAAAATATCTTCAATGTGTTAGCTCTCCATTTTTTTAACTCTGCCATGGCCGGTCCTAAGCCCGTGCTGCGAAAAGAGGAAGGTTGGGTGCTGGGACAGTAAACCAGCCCTGTAAAAAAAAGTGCCGCTATGTTTCGAGTGAAAGGAAGACGTTCACTGCACCTGGGACTGGACAAGTGTGGCTAGCAGAAGGTTTAACAGGGTAACATGGGAACGAGACTAATCATGATATGATATAGTATATATAGTTATATACGCCTATAGTTTACCGTACGCCATGATCTCACCCACCAATGCTGACACAGCTTGGATGAAGGTCAGAATACCAGCCAGAGGACGCCGCTCCTGCCGCTCCAAAAAGAAACATCATTCAGCCGTCACAGCGTTGGAATTGGGAAAATATCTTCAATGTGTTAGCTCTCCATTTTTTTAACTCTGCCATGGCCGGTCCTAAGCCCGTGCTGCGAAAAGAGGAAGGTTGGGTGCTGGGACAGTAAACCAGCCCTGTAAAAAAAAGTGCCGCTATGTTTCGAGTGAAAGGAAGACGTTCACTGCACCTGGGACTGGACAAGTGTGGCTAGCAGAAGGTTTAACAGGGTAACATGGGAACGAGACTAATCATGATATGATATAGTATATATAGTTATATACGCCTATAGTTTACCGTACGCCATGATCTCACCCACCAATGCTGACACAGCTTGGATGAAGGTCAGAATACCAGCCAGAGGACGCCGCTCCTGCCGCTCCAAAAAGAAACATCATTCAGCCGTCACAGCGTTGGAATTGGGAAAATATCTTCAATGTGTTAGCTCTCCATTTTTTTTTAACTCGGCCATGGCCGGTCCTAAGCCCGTGCTGCGAAAAGAGGAAGGTTGGGTGCTGGGACAGTAAACCAGCCCTGTAAAAAAAAGTGCCGCTATGTTTCGAGTGAAAGGAAGACGTCCACTGCACCTGGGACTGGACAAGTGTGGCTAGCAGAAGGTTTAACAGGGTAACATGGGAACGAGACTTATCATGATATGATATAGTATATATAGTTATATACGCCTATAGTTTAACGTACGCCATGATCTCACCCACCAATGCTGACACAGCTTGGATGAAGGTCAGAATACCAGCCAGAGGATGCCGCTCCTGCCGCTCCAAAAAGAAACATCATTCAGCCGTCACAGCGTTGGAATTGAGAAAATATCTTCAATGTGTTAGCTCTCCATTTTTTTAACTCTGCCATGGCCGGTCCTAAGCCCGTGCTGCGAAAAGAGGAAGGTTGGGTGCTGGGACAGTAAACCAGCCCTGTAAAGAAAAGTGCCGCTATGTTTCGAGTGAAAGGAAGACGTTCACTGCACCTGGGACTGGACAAGTGTGGCTAGCAGAAGGTTTAACAGGGTAACATGGGAACGAGACTAATCATGATATGATATAGTATATATAGTTATATACGCCTATAGTTTACCGTACGCCATGATCTCACCCACCAATGCTGACACAGCTTGGATGAAGGTCAGAATACCAGCCAGAGGACGCCGCTCCTGCCGCTCCAAAAAGAAACATCATTCAGCCGTCACAGCGTTGGAATTGGGAAAATATCTTCAATGTGTTAGCTCTCCATTTTTTTTTAACTCGGCCATGGCCGGTCCTAAGCCCGTGCTGCGAAAAGAGGAAGGTTGGGTGCTGGGACAGTAAACCAGCCCTGTAAAAAAAAGTGCCGCTATGTTTCGAGTGAAAGGAAGACGTCCACTGCACCTGGGACTGGACAAGTGTGGCTAGCAGAAGGTTTAACAGGGTAACATGGGAACGAGACTTATCATGATATGATATAGTATATATAGTTATATACGCCTATAGTTTAACGTACGCCATGATCTCACCCACCAATGCTGACACAGCTTGGATGAAGGTCAGAATACCAGCCAGAGGACGCCGCTCCTGCCGCTCCAAAAAGAAACATCATTCAGCCGTCACAGCGTTGGAATTGGGAAAATATCTTCAATGTGTTAGCTCTCCATTTTTTTAACTCTGCCATGGCCGGTCCTAAGCCCGTGCTGCGAAAAGAGGAAGGTTGGGTGCTGGGACAGTAAACCAGCCCTGTAAAGAAAAGTGCCGCTATGTTTCGAGTGAAAGGAAGACGTTCACTGCACCTGGGACTGGACAAGTGTGGCTAGCAGAAGGTTTAACAGGGTAACATGGGAACGAGACTTATCATGATATGATATAGTATATATAGTTATATACGCCTATAGTTTACCGTACGCCATGATGTCACCCACCAATGCTGACACAGCTTGGATGAAGGTCAGAATACCAGCCAGAGGACGCCGCTCCTGCCGCTCCAAAAAGAAACATCATTCAGCCGTCACAGCGTTGGAATTGGGAAAATATCTTCAATGTGTTAGCTCTCCATTTTTTTAACTCTACCATGGCCGGTCCTAAGCCCGTGGTGCGAAAAGAGGAAGGTTGGGTGCTGGGACATTAAACCAGCCCTGTAAAAAAAAGTGCCGCTATCTTTCGAGTGAAAGGAAGACGTTCACTGCACCTGGGACTGGACAAGTGTGGCTAGCAGAAGGTTTAACAGGGTAACATGGGAACGAGACTTATCATGATATGATATAGTATATATAGTTATATACGCCTATAGTTTACCGTACGCCATGATCTCACCCACCAATGCTGACACAGCTTGGATGAAGGTCAGAATACCAGCCAGAGGACGCCGCTCCTGCCGCTCAAAAAAGAAACATCATTCAGCCGTCACAGCGTTGGAATTGGGAAAATATCTTCAATTTGTTAGCTCTCCATTTTTTTAACTCTGCCATGGCCGGTCCTCAGCCCGAGCTGCGAAAAGAGGAAGGTTGGGGGCTGGGACAGTAAACCAGCCCTGTAAAAAAAACTGCCGCTATGTTTCGAGTGAAAGGAAGACGTTCACTGCACCTGGGACTGGACAAGTGTGGCTAGCAGAAGGTTTAACAGGGTAACATGGGAACGAGACTTATCATGATATGATATAGTATATATAGTTATGTACGCCTATAGTTTACCGTACGCCATGATCTCACCCACCAATGCTGACACAGCTTGGATGAAGGTCAGAATACCAGCCAGAGGACGCCGCTCCTGCCGCTCAAAAAAGAAACATCATTCAGCCGTCACAGCGTTGGAATTGGGAAAATATCTTCAATTTGTTAGCTCTCCATTTTTTTAACTCTGCCATGGCCGGTCCTCAGCCCGAGCTGCGAAAAGAGGAAGGTTGGGTGCTGGGACAGTAAACCAGCCCTGTAAAAAAAAGTGCCGCTATGTTTCGAGTGAAAGGAAGACGTTCACTGCACCTGGGACTGGACAAGTGTGGCTAGCAGAAGGTTTAACAGGGTAACATGGGAACGAGAGTTATCATGATATGATATAGTATATATAGTTATATACGCCTATAGTTTACCGTACGCCATGATCTCACCCACCAATGCTGACACAGCTTGGATGAAGATCAGAATACCAGCCAGAGGACGCCGCTCCTGCCGCTCAAAAAAGAAACATCATTCAGCCGTCACAGCGTTGGAATTGGGAAAATATCTTCAATTTGTTAGCTCTCCATTTTTTTAACTCTGCCATGGCCGGTCCTCAGCCCGAGCTGCGAAAAGAGGAAGGTTGGGTGCTGGGACAGTAAACCAGCCCTGTAAAAAAAAGTGCCGCTATGTTTCGAGTGAAAGGAAGACGTTCACTGCACCTGGGACTGGACAAGTGTGGCTAGCAGAAGGTTTAACAGGGTAACATGGGAACGAGACTTATCATGATATGATATAGTATATATAGTTATATACGCCTATAGTTTACCGTACGCCATGATCTCACCCACCAATGCTGACACAGCTTGGATGAAGGTCAGAATACCAGCCAGAGGACGCCGCTCCTGCCGCTCAAAAAAGAAACATCATTCAGCCGTCACAGCATTGGAATTGGGAAAATATCTTCAATTTGTTAGCTCTCCATTTTTTTAACTCTGCCATGGCCGGTCCTCAGCCCGAGCTGCGAAAAGAGGAAGGTTGGGTGCTGGGACAGTAAACCAGCCCTGTAAAAAAAAGTGCCGCTATGTTTCGAGTGAAAGGAAGACGTTCACTGCACCTGGGACTGGACAAGTGTGGCTAGCAGAAGGTTTAACAGGGTAACATGGGAACGAGACTTATCATGATATGATATAGTATATATAGTTATATACGCCTATAGTTTACCGTACGCCATGATCTCACCCACCAATGCTGACACAGCTTGGATGAAGGTCAGAATACCAGCCAGAGGACGCCGCTCCTGCCGCTCAAAAAAGAAACATCATTCAGCCGTCACAGCGTTGGAATTGGGAAAATATCTTCAATTTGTTAGCTCTCCATTTTTTTAACTCTGCCATGGCCGGTCCTCAGCCCGTGCTGAGAAAAGAGGAAGGTTGGGTGCTGGGACAGTAAACCAGCCCTGTAAAAAAAAGTGCCGCTATGTTTCGAGTGAAAGGAAGAGGTTCACTGCACCTGGGACTGGACAAGTGTGGCTAGCAGAAGGTTTAACAGGGTAACATGGGAATGAGACTTATCATGATATGATATAGTATATATAGTTATATACGCCTATAGTTTACCGTACGCCATGATCTCACCCACCAATGCTGACACAGCTTGGATGAAGATCAGAATACCAGCCAGAGGGCGCCGCTCCTGCCGCTCAAAAAAGAAACATCATTCAGCCGTCACAGCGTTGGAATTGGGAAAATATCTTCAATTTGTTAGCTCTCCATTTTTTTAACTCTGCCATGGCCGGTCCTCAGCCCGTGCTGTGAAAAGAGGAAGGTTGGGTGCTGGGACAGTAAACCAGCCCTGTAAAAAAAAGTGCCGCTATGTTTCGAGTGAAAGGAAGACGTTCACTGCACCTGGGACTGGACAAGTGTGGCTAGCAGAAGGTTTAACAGGGTAACATGGGAACGAGACTTATCATGATATGATATAGTATATATAGTTATATACGCCTATAGTTTACCGTACGCCATGATCTCACCCACCAATGCTGACACAGCTTGGATGAAGGTCAGAATACCAGCCAGAGGACGCCGCTCCTGCCGCTCAAAAAAGAAACATCATTCAGCCGTCACAGCATTGGAATTGGGAAAATATCTTCAATTTGTTAGCTCTCCATTTTTTTAACTCTGCCATGGCCGGTCCTCAGCCCGAGCTGCGAAAAGAGGAAGGTTGGGTGCTGGGACAGTAAACCAGCCCTGTAAAAAAAAGTGCCGCTATGTTTCGAGTGAAAGGAAGACGTTCACTGCACCTGGGACTGGACAAGTGTGGCTAGCAGAAGGTTTAACAGGGTAACATGGGAACGAGACTTATCATGATATGATATAGTATATATAGTTATATACGCCTATAGTTTACCGTACGCCATGATCTCACCCACCAATGCTGACACAGCTTGGATGAAGGTCAGAATACCAGCCAGAGGACGCCGCTCCTGCCGCTCAAAAAAGAAACATCATTCAGCCGTCACAGCGTTGGAATTGGGAAAATATCTTCAATTTGTTAGCTCTCCATTTTTTTAACTCTGCCATGGCCGGTCCTAAGCCCGTGCTGAGAAAAGAGGAAGGTTGGGTGCTGGGACAGTAAACCAGCCCTGTAAAAAAAAGTGCCGCTATGTTTCGAGTGAAAGGAAGAGGTTCACTGCACCTGGGACTGGACAAGTGTGGCTAGCAGAAGGTTTAACAGGGTAACATGGGAATGAGACTTATCATGATATGATATAGTATATATAGTTATATACGCCTATAGTTTACCGTACGCCATGATCTCACCCACCAATGCTGACACAGCTTGGATGAAGGTCAGAATACCAGCCAGAGGACGCCGCTCCTGCCGCTCAAAAAAGAAACATCATTCAGCCGTCACAGCGTTGGAATTGGGAAAATATCTTCAATTTGTTAGCTCTCCATTTTTTTAACTCTGCCATGGCCGGTCCTCAGCCCGTGCTGTGAAAAGAGGAAGGTTGGGTGCTGGGACAGTAAACCAGCCCTGTAAAAAAAAGTGCCGCTATGTTTCGAGTGAAAGGAAGACGTTCACTGCACCTGGGACTGGACAAGTGTGGCTAGCAGAAGGTTTAACAGGGTAACATGGGAACGAGACTTATCATGATATGATATAGTATATATAGTTATATACGCCTATAGTTTACCGTACGCCATGATCTCACCCACCAATGCTGACACAGCTTGGATGAAGGTCAGAATACCAGCCAGAGGACGCCGCTCCTGCCGCTCAAAAAAGAAACATCATTCAGCCGTCACAGCGTTGGAATTGGGAAAATATCTTCAATTTGTTAGCTCTCCATTTTTTTAACTCTGCCATGGCCGGTCCTCAGCCCGAGCTGTGAAAAGAGGAAGGTTGGGTGCTGGGACAGTAAACCAACCCTGTAAAAATAAGTGCCGCTATGTTTCGAGTGAAAGGAAGACGTTCACTGCACCTGGGACTGGACAAGTGTGGCTAGCAGAAGGTTTAACAGGGTAACATGGGAACGAGACTTATCATGATATGATATAGTGTATATATAGTTATATACGCTTATAGTTTACCGTACGCCATGATCTCACCCACCAATGCTGACACAGCTTGGATGAAGGTCAGAATACCAGCCAGAGGACGCCGCTCCTGCCGCTCAAAAAAGAAACATCATTCAGCCGTCACAGCGTTGGAATTGGGAAAATATCTTCAATTTGTTAGCTCTCCATTTTTTTAACTCTGCCATGGCCGGTCCTAAGCCCGTGCTGAGAAAAGAGGAAGGTTGGGTGCTGGGACAGTAAACCAGCCCTGTAAAAAAAAGTGCCGCTATGTTTCGAGTGAAAGGAAGACGTTCACTGCACCTGGGACTGGACAAGTGTGGCTAGCAGAAGGTTTAACAGGGTAACATGGGAACGAGACTTATCATGATATGATATAGTATATATAGTTATATACGCCTATAGTTTACCGTACGCCATGATCTCACCCACCAATGCTGACACAGCTTGGATGAAGGTCAGAATACCAGCCAGAGGACGCCGCTCCTGCCGCTCAAAAAAGAAACATCATTCAGCCGTCACAGCGTTGGAATTGGGAAAATATGTTCAATTTGTTAGCTCTCCATTTTTTTAACTCTGCCATGGCCGGTCCTCAGCCCGTGCTGTGAAAAGAGGAAGGTTGGGTGCTGGGACAGTAAACCAGCCCTGTAAAAAAAAGTGCCGCTATGTTTCGAGTGAAAGGAAGACGTTCACTGCACCTGGGACTGGACAAGTGTGGCTAGCAGAAGGTTTAACAGGGTAACATGGGAACGAGACTTATCATGATATGATATAGTATATATAGTTATATACGCCTATAGTTTACCGTACGCCATGATCTCACCCACCAATGCTGACACAGCTTGGATGAAGGTCAGAATACCAGCCAGAGGACGCCGCTCCTGCCGCTCAAAAAAGAAACATCATTCAGCCGTCACAGCATTGGAATTGGGAAAATATCTTCAATTTGTTAGCTCTCCTTTTTTTTAACTCTGCCATGGCCGGTCCTCAGCCCGTGCTGCGAAAAGAGGAAGGTTGGGTGCTGGGACAGTAAACCAGCCCTGTAAAAAAAAAAATGCCGCTATGTTTCGAGTGAAAGGAAGACGTTCACTGCACCTGGGACTGGACAAGTGTGGCTAGCAGAAGGTTTAACAGGGTAACATGGGAACGAGACTTATCATGATATGATATAGTATATATAGTTATATACGCCTATAGTTTACCGTACGCCATGATCTCACCCACCAATGCTGACACAGCTTGGATGAAGGTCAGAATACCAGCCAGAGGATGCCGCTCCTGCCGCTCAAAAAAGAAACATCATTCAGCCGTCACAGCGTTGGAATTGGGAAAATATCTTCAATTTGTTAGCTCTCCATTTTTTTAACTCTGCCATGGCCGGTCCTCAGCCCGAGCTGCGAAAAGAGGAAGGTTGGGTGCTGGGACAGTAAACCAGCCCTGTAAAAAAAAGTGCCGCTATGTTTTGAG
The DNA here is from genome assembly GCF_062004578.1 of Staurois parvus. NCBI lineage: Eukaryota > Metazoa > Chordata > Amphibia > Anura > Ranidae > Staurois > Staurois parvus. The sequence goes on along the minus strand of NW_028318848.1, from coordinate 1,128,476 downwards.
TGAAAGGAAGACGTTCACTGCACCTGGGACTGGACAAGTGTGGCTAGCAGAAGGTTTAACAGGGTAACATGGGAACGAGACTTATCATGATATGATATAGTATATATAGTTATATACGCCTATAGTTTACCGTACGCCATGATCTCACCCACCAATGCTGACACAGCTTGGATGAAGGTCAGAATACCAGCCAGAGGACGCCGCTCCTGCCGCTCAAAAAAGAAACATCATTCAGCCGTCACAGCGTTGGAATTGGGAAAATATGTTCAATTTGTTAGCTCTCCATTTTTTTAACTCTGCCATGGCCGGTCCTCAGCCCGTGCTGTGAAAAGAGGAAGGTTGGGTGCTGGGACAGTAAACCAGCCCTGTAAAAAAAAGTGCCGCTATGTTTCGAGTGAAAGGAAGACGTTCACTGCACCTGGGACTGGACAAGTGTGGCTAGCAGAAGGTTTAACAGGGTAACATGGGAACGAGACTTATCATGATATGATATAGTATATATAGTTATATACGCCTATAGTTTACCGTACGCCATGATCTCACCCACCAATGCTGACACAGCTTGGATGAAGGTCAGAATACCAGCCAGAGGACGCCGCTCCTGCCGCTCAAAAAAGAAACATCATTCAGCCGTCACAGCATTGGAATTGGGAAAATATCTTCAATTTGTTAGCTCTCCTTTTTTTTAACTCTGCCATGGCCGGTCCTCAGCCCGTGCTGCGAAAAGAGGAAGGTTGGGTGCTGGGACAGTAAACCAGCCCTGTAAAAAAAAAAATGCCGCTATGTTTCGAGTGAAAGGAAGACGTTCACTGCACCTGGGACTGGACAAGTGTGGCTAGCAGAAGGTTTAACAGGGTAACATGGGAACGAGACTTATCATGATATGATATAGTATATATAGTTATATACGCCTATAGTTTACCGTACGCCATGATCTCACCCACCAATGCTGACACAGCTTGGATGAAGGTCAGAATACCAGCCAGAGGACGCCGCTCCTGCCGCTCAAAAAAGAAACATCATTCAGCCGTCACAGCGTTGGAATTGGGAAAATATCTTCAATTTGTTAGCTCTCCATTTTTTTAACTCTGCCATGGCCGGTCCTCAGCCCGAGCTGCGAAAAGAGGAAGGTTGGGTGCTGGGACAGTAAACCAGCCCTGTAAAAAAAAGTGCCGCTATGTTTCGAGTGAAAGGAAGACGTTCACTGCACCTGGGACTGGACAAGTGTGGCTAGCAGAAGGTTTAACAGGGTAACATGGGAACGAGACTTATCATGATATGATATAGTATATATAGTTATATACGCCTATAGTTTACCGTACGCCATGATCTCACCCACCAATGCTGACACAGCTTGGATGAAGGTCAGAATACCAGCCAGAGGACGCCGCTCCTGCCGCTCAAAAAAGAAACATCATTCAGCCGTCACAGCATTGGAATTGGGAAAATATCTTCAATTTGTTAGCTCTCCATTTTTTTTAACTCTGCCATGGCCGGTCCTCAGCCCGAGCTGCGAAAAGAGGAAGGTTGGGTGCTGGGACAGTAAACCATACCTGTAAAAAAAAGTGCCGCTATGTTTCGAGTGAAAGGGAGACGTTCACTGCACCTGGGACTGGACAAGTGTGGCTAGCAGAAGGTTTAACAGGGTAACATGGGAACGAGACTTATCATGATATGATATAGTGTATATATAGTTATATATGCCTATAGTTTACCGTACGCCATGATCTCACCCACCAATGCTGACACAGCTTGGATGAAGGTCAGAATACCAGCCAGAGGACGCCGCTCCTGCCGCTCAAAAAAGAAACATCATTCAGCCGTCACAGCGTTGGAATTGGGAAAATATCTTCAATTTGTTAGCTCTCCATTTTTTTAACTCTGCCATGGCCGGTCCTCAGCCCGAGCTGCGAAAAGAGGAAGGTTGGGTGCTGGGACAGTAAACCAGCCCTGTAAAAAAAAGTGCCGCTATGTTTCGAGTGAAAGGAAGACGTTCACTGCACCTGGGACTGGACAAGTGTGGCTAGCAGAAGGTTTAACAGGGTAACATGGGAACGAGACTTATCATGATATGATATAGTGTATATATAGTTATATACGCCTATAGTGTACCGTACGCCATGATCTCACCCACCAATGCTGACACAGCTTGGATGAAGGTCAGAATACAAGACATAGAACGCCGCTCCTGCCGCTCAAAAAAGAAACATCATTCAGCCGTCACAGCGTTGGAATTGGGAAAATATCTTCAATTTGTTAGCTCTCCATTTTTTTAACTCTGCCATGGCCGGTCCTCAGCCCGAGCTGCGAAAAGAGGAAGGTTGGGTGCTGGGACAGTAAACCAGCCCTGTAAAAAAAGTGCCGCTATGTTTCGAGTGAAAGGAAGACGTTCACTGCACCTGGGACTGGACAAGTGTGGCTAGCAGAAGGTTTAACAGGGTAACATGGGAACGAGACTTATCATGATATGATATAGTGTATATATAGTTATATACGCCTATAGTTTACCGTACGCCATGATCTCACCCACCAATGCTGACACAGCTTGGATGAAGGTCAGAATACCAGCCAGAGGACGCCGCTCCTGCCGCTCAAAAAAGAAACATCATTCAGCCGTCAAAGCGTTGGAATTGGGAAAATATCTTCAATTTGTTAGCTCTCCATTTTTTTAACTCTGCCATGGCCGGTCCTCAGCCCGAGCTGCGAAAAGAGGAAGGTTGGGTGCTGGGACAGTAAACCAGCCCTGTAAAAAAAGTGCCACTATATTTCGAGTGAAAGGAAGACGTTCACTGCACCTGGGACTGGACATTTCCTCCCCGTCAGCTACAGCGTGGGGCAGGGGCGAGGACTCCAATGCTGTTAAGGCAAGAAAACATAAGCCATGCCTACTCAAAGCTTATTGGTGACAGAAAAGAGGCGGGGCCTGATCTAAATTCTGCTTGAGAGGCAGCAAATCAGGTGCGTGGCGTGAAAGCAGAGCTCTTGAGGCTCAATCTGCGATTGGCCAATTATATAGCGGTTGTGTTTGGGTGATCATACAGAAATTCCTCCCCGTCAGCTGCAGCTTTGGGGACGGGGTGGGGACTCTGAGGCTGTTAAGGTAAGAAAACATAAGCCACACCTACTCAACCTCACAGCACTCGGCGTTCCAGGGATGACCAGCGATCAGCAGACAGGGAACCTCACGGCACTCCGCGTTCCAGGGATGACCAGAAATCAGCAGACACGGATGACCAGCGATCTGCAGACAGGGAACCTCATGGTATGTGGCGTTCCAGGGACGACCAGCGATCAGCAGACAGGGACAACCAGCGATCAACCACGGCTCTCAGGTAGGGACACGGCATGCTTGCAGGGGCTCGGCAGGGTCTTGGCCGTGGGGTCTGTTTAATCTGAATTGCCTTGTTTAATGTGAACTGCCTTGTTTAATGTGAACTGCCTTGTTTAATGTGAACTGCCTTGTTTAATCTGAACTGCCGTTGAGCTGAACTTCCTTGTTTGAGCTGAACTGCCTTGTTTGAGCTGAACTGCCTTGTTTGAGATGAACTGCCTTGTTTGAGATGAACTGCCTTGTTTAATTTGAGCTGGCTTTTTTAATCTGAGCTGCCTTGTTTAATCTGAATTTGCGTTGAGCTAAACTACCTTTATTTAATATGAACTGCCTTTGAGCTGAACTGCCTTGTTTAATCTGAACTTCTTCTGAGCTGAACTGCCATGTTTAATCTGAACTGCCATGTTTAATATGAACTGCCATGTTTAATCTGAACTGCCATGTTTAATCTGAACTGCCTTGTGTAATCTGAACTGCTTTTGAGCTGAACTGTCTTGTTTTAATCTAAACTGCCGTTGAGCTGAACTGCCTTTAAGCTGAACTGCCTTGTTTAATGTGAACTGCCTTGTTTAATGTGAACTGCCTAGTTTAATCTGAACTGCCGTTGAGCTGAACTTCCTTGTTTATTATGAACTGCTGTTGAGCTGAACTACCTTGATTGAGTTGAACTGCTTTGTTTAAGCTGAACTGCCGTTGAGCTTAACTGCTTTGTTTAATCTGAACTGCCGTTGACCTCACCCACCAATGCTAACACAGCTTGGATGAAGGTCAAAATGCTAGCAAGAGGACGCCGCTCCTCCCGCTCAAAAAATAAATATTATTCAGCAGTCACAGTGTTGGAATTGGGAAAATATCTTCAATTTGTTAGCTTTCAATTTTTTTAACTCTGCTATGGCCGGTCCTAAGCCCGTGCTGCAAAAAGAGGAAGGTTGGGTGCTAGGACAGTAAACCAGCCCTTGAAAAAAAGTGCCACTATATTTCGAGTGAAAGGAAGATGTTCACTGGACCTGGGACTGGACAATTCCTCCCCGTCAGCTACAGCGTGGGTGAGGGGCGAGGACTCCAATGCTGTTAAGGCAAGAAAACATAAGCCATGCCTACTCAAAGCTTATTGGTGACAGAAAAGAGGCGGGGCCTGATCTAAGTTCCGCTTGAGAGGCAGCAAATCAGGTGCGTGGCGTGAAAGCGGAGCTCTTGAGGCTCAATCTGCGATTGGCCAACTATATAGCGGTTGTGTTTGGGTGATCATACAGAAATTCCTCCCCGTCAGCTGCAGCGTAGGGGACGGGGTGGGGGCTCTGAGGCTGTTAAGGTAAGAAAACATAAGCCACGCCTACTCAACCTCACAGCACTCAGCGTTCCAGGGATGACCAGCGATCAGCAGACAGGGAACCTCACAGCACTCGGCATTCCAGGGACGACCAGCAATCAGCAGACACGGATGACCAGCGATCTGCAGACAGGGAACCTCATGGTACGTGGTGTTCCAGGGACGACCAGCGATCAGCAGACAGGGACAACCAGCGATCAACCACGGCTCTCAGGTAGGGACACGGCATGCTTGCAGGGGCTCGGCAGGGTCTTGGCCGTGGGGTCTGTTTAATCTGAATTACCTTGTTTAATGTGAACTGCCTTGTTTAATGTGAACTGCCTTGTTTAATGTGAACTGCCTTGTTTAATGTGAGCTGCCTTGTTTAATCTGAGCTGAACTTCCTTGTTTGAGCTGAACTGCCTTGTTTGAGCTGTACTGCCTTGTTTGAGCTGAACTGTCTTGTTTGAGCTGAACTGCCTTGTTTGAGCTGAACTGCCTTGTTTGAGTTGAACTGCCTTGTTTGAGCTGAACTGCCTTGTTTGAGCTGAACTGCCTTGTTTGAGCTGAACTGCCTTGTTTGAGCTGAACTGCCTTGTTTAATTTGAGCTGAACTGCCTTGTTTAATTTGAGCTGAACTGCCTTGTTAAATTTGAGCTGCCTTGTTTAATCTGAATTTGCGTTGAGCTAAACTGCCTTATTTAATATGAACTGCCTTTGAGCTTAACTGCCTTGTTAAATCCGAACTGCATTGTTTAATCTGAACTCCTTCTGAGCTGAACTGCCATGTTTAATGTGAACTGCCATGTTTAATGTGAACTGCCATGTTTAATGTGAACTGCGTTGTTTAATCTAAACTGCCTTGTTTAATCTGAACTGCCGTTGAGCTGAACTGCCTTTTGAGCTGAACTGCCTTGTTTAATGTGATCTGCCTTGTTTAATGTGATCTGCCTTGTTTAATGTGAACTGCCTTGTTTAATGTGAACTGCCTTGTTAAATCTGAACTGCCGTTCAGCTGAACTGCCTAGCTTAATCTAAACTGCCGTTGAGCTGAACTGCCTTGATTTAATCTAAACTGCCGTTGAAATGAACTGCCTTGATTAAATGTGAATTGCCTTGTTTAATATGAACTGCCTTGTTTAATGTGAACTGCCGTTGAGCTGAACTGCCTTGTTTAATGTGAACTGCCTCATTTAACCCCATTTGCGCTGGCGACACACAAATGTGCGGCCTCCGGGTGTCTGGACCTAGACGCCGAGCAGCCACACATTTGCGTTCAAGTAACAAAAAACATATGTGCTGAGAGCGCGCACCCTGCACGCTCCCAGCACACGCGTGGTACTCACGGAAAGGTCCCGGTCCGCTCTTTCGATCAGGAACTTTCCCGATCATGTGACCGCCATGATGACAAGTCACGGCGGTCACATGATCCCTAAACTGCTTTGTTTAAGCTGAAGTGCCGTTGAGCTTAACTGCTTTGTTTAATCTGAACTGCCGTTGACCTCACCCACCAATGCTGACACAGGAAGACGTTCACTGCACCTGGGACTGGACAAGTGTGGCTAGCAGAAGGTTTAACAGGGTAACATGGGAACGAGACTTATCATGATATGATATAGTATATATAGTTATATACGCCTATAGTTTACCTTACGCCATCATCTCACCCACCAATGCTGACACAGCTTGGATGAAGGTCAGAATACCAGCCAGAGGACGCCGCACCTGCCGCTCCAAAAGGAAACACTATTCAGCCGTCACAACGTTGGAATTGGGAAAATATCTTCAATTTGTTAGCTTTCCATTTTTTTTAACTCTGCCATGGCCGGTCCTAAGCCCGTGCTGCGAAAAGAGGAAGGTTGGGTGCTGGGACAGTAAACCAGCCCTGTAAAAAAAAGTGCCGCTATGTTTCGAGTGAAAGGAAGACGTTCACTGCACCTGGGACTGGACAAGTGTGGCTAGCAGAAGGTTTAACAGGGTAACATGGGAACGAGACTTATCATGATATGATATAGTATATATAGTTATATACGCCTATAGTTTACCGTACGCCATGATCTCACCCACCAATGCTGACACAGCTTGGATGAAGGTCAGAATACCAGCCAGAGGACGCCGCTCCTGCCGCTCCAAAAAGAAACATCATTCAGCCGTCACAGCGTTGGAATTGGGAAAATATCTTCAATGTGTTAGCTCTCCATTTTTTTAACTCTGCCATGGCCGGTCCTAAGCCCGTGCTGCGAAAAGAGGAAGGTTGGGTGCTGGGACAGTAAACCAGCCCTGTAAAAAAAAGTGCCGCTATGTTTCGAGTGAAAGAAAGACGTTCACTGCACCTGGGACTGGACAAGTGTGGCTAGCAGAAGGTTTAACAGGGTAACATGGGAACGAGACTTATCATGATATGATATAGTATATATAGTTATATACGCCTATAGTTTACCGTACGCCATGATCTCACCCACCAATGCTGACACAGCTTGGATGAAGGTCAGAATACCAGCCAGAGGACGCCGCTCCTGCCGCTCCAAACAGAAACATCATTCAGCCGTCACAGCGTTGGAATTGGGAAAATATCTTCAATGTGTTAGCTCTCCATTTTTTTAACTCTGCCATGGCCGGTCCTAAGCCCGTACTGCGAAAAGAGGAAGGTTGGGTGCTGGGACAGTAAACCAGCCCTGTAAAAAAAAGTGCCGCTATGTTTCGAGTGAAAGGAAGACGTTCACTGCACCTGGGACTGGACAAGTGTGGCTAGCAGAAGGTTTAACAGGGTAACATGGGAACGAGACTAATCATGATATGATATAGTATATATAGTTATATACGCCTATAGTTTACCGTACACCATGATCTCACCCACCAATGCTGACACTGCTTGGATGAAGGTCAGAATACCAGCCAGAGGACGCCGCTCCTGCCGCTCCAAAAAGAAACATCATTCAGCCGTCACAGCGTTGGAATTGGGAAAATATCTTCAATGTGTTAGCTCTCCATTTTTTTAACTCTGCCATGGCTGGTCCTAAGCCCGAGCTGCGAAAAGAGGAAGGTTGGGTGCTGGGACAGTAAACCAGCCCTGTAAAAAAAAGTGCCGCTATGTTTCGAGTGAAAGGAAGACGTTCACTGCACCTGGGACTGGACAAGTGTGGCTAGCAGAAGGTTTAACAGGGTAACATGGGAACGAGACTTATCATGATATGATATAGTATATATAGTTATATACGCCTATAGTTTACCGTACGCCATCATCTCACCCACCAATGCTGACACAGCTTGGATGAAGGTCAGAATACCAGCCAGAGGACGCCGCACCTGCTGCTCCAAAAGGAAACACTATTCAGCCGTCACAACGTTGGAATTGGGAAAATATCTTCAATGTGTTAGCTCTCCATTTTTTTTTAACTCTGCCATGGCCGGTCCTAAGCCCGTGCTGCGAAAAGAGGAAGGTTGGGTGCTGGGACAGTAAACCAGCCCTGTAAAAAAAAGTGCCGCTATGTTTCGAGTGAAAGGAAGACGTTCTCTGCACCTGGGACTGGACAAGTGTGGCTAGCAGAAGGTTTAACAGGGTAACATGGGAACGAGACTTATCATGATATGATATAGTATATACAGTTATATACGCCTATAGTTTACCGTACGCCATGATCTCACCCACTAATGCTGACACAGCTTGGATGAAGGTCAGAATACCAGCCAGAGGATGCCGCTCCTGCCGCTCCAAAAAGAAACATCATTCAGCCGTCACAGCGTTGGAATTGGGAAAATATCTTCAATGTGTTAGCTCTCCATTTTTTTAACTCTGCCATGGCCGGTCCTAAGCCCGTGCTGCGAAAAGAGGAAGGTTGGGTGCTGGGACAGTAAACCAGCCCTGTAAAAAAAAGTGCCGCTATGTTTCGAGTGAAAGGAAGACGTTCACTGCACCTGGGACTGGACAAGTGTGGCTAGCAGAAGGTTTAACAGGGTAACATGGGAACGAGACTTATCATGATATGATATAGTATATATAGTTATATACGCCTATAGTTTACCGTACGCCATGATCTCACCCACCAATGCTGACACAGCTTGGATGAAGGTCAGAATACCAGCCAGAGGATGCCGCACCTGCCGCTCCAAAAGGAAACACTATTCAGCCGTCACAACGTTGGAATTGGGAAAATATCTTCAATTTGTTAGCTTTCCATTTTTTTTAACTCTGCCATGGCCGGTCCTAAGCCCGTGCTGCAAAAAGAGGAAGGTTGGGTGCTGGGACAGTAAACCAGCCCTGTAAAAAAAGTGCCGCTATGTTTCGAGTGAAAGGAAGACGTTCTCTGCACCTGGGACTGGACAAGTGTGGCTAGCAGAAGGTTTAACAGGGTAACATGGGAACGAGACTTATCATGATATGATATAGTATATACAGTTATATACGCCTATAGTTTACCGTACGCCATGATCTCACCCACTAATGCTGACACAGCTTGGATGAAGGTCAGAATACCAGCCAGAGGATGCCGCTCCTGCCGCTCCAAAAAGAAACATCATTCAGCCGTCACAGCGTTGGAATTGGGAAAATATCTTCAATGTGTTAGCTCTCCATTTTTTTAACTCTGCCATGGCCGGTCCTAAGCCCGTGCTGCGAAAAGAGGAAGGTTGGGTGCTGGGACAGTAAACCAGCCCTGTAAAAAAAAGTGCCGCTATGTTTCGAGTGAAAGGAAGACGTTCACTGCACCTGGGACTGGACAAGTGTGGCTAGCAGAAGGTTTAACAGGGTAACATGGGAACGAGACTTATCATGATATGATATAGTATATATAGTTATATACGCCTATAGTTTACCGTACGCCATGATCTCACCCACCAATGCTGACACAGCTTGGATGAAGGTCAGAATACCAGCCAGAGGACGCCGCTCCTGCCGCTCCAAAAAGAAACATCATTCAGCCGTCACAGCGTTGGAATTGGGAAAATATCTTCAATGTGTTAGCTCTCCATTTTTTTAACTCTGCCATGGCCGGTCCTAAGCCCGTGCTGCGAAAAGAGGAAGGTTGGGTGCTGGGACAGTAAACCAGCCCTGTAAAAAAAAAGTGCCGCTATGTTTCGAGTGAAAGGAAGACGTTCACTGCACCTGGGACTGGACAAGTGTGGCTAGCAGAAGGTTTAACAGGGTAACATGGGAACGAGACTTATCATGATATGATATAGTATATATAGTTATATACGCCTATAGTTTACCGTACGCCATGATCTCACCCACCAATGCTGACACAGCTTGGATGAAGGTCAGAATACCAGCCAGAGGACGCCGCTCCTGCCGCTCCAAAAAGAAACATCATTCAGCCGTCACAGCGTTGGAATTGGGAAAATATCTTCAATGTGTTAGCTCTCCATTTTTTTTAACTCTGCCATGGCCGGTCCTAAGCCCGTGCTGCGAAAAGAGGAAGGTTGGGTGCTGGGACAGTAAACCAGCCCTGTAAAAAAAAGTGCCGCTATGTTTCGAGTGAAAGGAAGACGTTCACTGCACCTGGGACTGGACAAGTGTGGCTAGCAGAAGGTTTAACAGGGTAACATGGGAACGAGACTTATCATGATATGATATAGTATATATAGTTATATACGCCTATAGTTTACCGTACGCCATGATCTCACCCACCAATGCTGACACAGCTTGGATGAAGGTCAGAATACCAGCCAGAGGACGCCGCTCCTGCCGCTCCAAAAAGAAACATCATTCAGCCGTCACAGCGTTGGAATTGGGAAAATATCTTCAATGTGTTAGCTCTCCATTTTTTTAACTCTGCCATGGCCGGTCCTAAGCCCGTGCTGCGAAAAGAGGAAGGTTGGGTGCTGGGACAGTAAACCAGCCCTGTAAAAAAAAAGTGCCGCTATGTTTCGAGTGAAAGGAAGACGTTCACTGCACCTGGGACTGGACAAGTGGGGCTAGCAGAAGGTTTAACAGGGTAACATGGGAACGAGACTTATCATGATATGATATAGTATATATAGTTATATACGCCTATAGTTTACCGTACGCCATGATCTCACCCACCAATGCTGACACAGCTTGGATGAAGGTCAGAATACCAGCCAGAGGACGCCGCTCCTGCCGCTCCAAAAAGAAACATCATTCAGCCGTCACAGCGTTGGAATTGGGAAAATATCTTCAATGTGTTAGCTCTCCATTTTTTTAACTCTGCCATGGCCGGTCCTAAGCCCGTGCTGCGAAAAGAGGAAGGTTGGGTGCTGGGACAGTAAACCAGCCCTGTAAAAAAAAGTGCCGCTATGTTTCGAGTGAAAGGAAGACGTTCACTGCACCTGGGACTGGACAAGTGTGGCTAGCAGAAGGTTTAACAGGGTAACATGGGAACGAGACTAATCATGATATGATATAGTATATATAGTTATATACGCCTATAGTTTACCGTACGCCATGATCTCACCCACCAATGCTGACACAGCTTGGATGAAGGTCAGAATACCAGCCAGAGGACGCCGCTCCTGCCGCTCCAAAAAGAAACATCATTCAGCCGTCACAGCGTTGGAATTGGGAAAATATCTTCAATGTGTTAGCTCTCCATTTTTTTAACTCTGCCATGGCCGGTCCTAAGCCCGTGCTGCGAAAAGAGGAAGGTTGGGTGCTGGGACAGTAAACCAGCCCTGTAAAAAAAAGTGCCGCTATGTTTCGAGTGAAAGGAAGACGTTCACTGCACCTGGGACTGGACAAGTGTGGCTAGCAGAAGGTTTAACAGGGTAACATGGGAACGAGACTAATCATGATATGATATAGTATATATAGTTATATACGCCTATAGTTTACCGTACGCCATGATCTCACCCACCAATGCTGACACAGCTTGGATGAAGGTCAGAATACCAGCCAGAGGACGCCGCTCCTGCCGCTCCAAAAAGAAACATCATTCAGCCGTCACAGCGTTGGAATTGGGAAAATATCTTCAATGTGTTAGCTCTCCATTTTTTTTTAACTCGGCCATGGCCGGTCCTAAGCCCGTGCTGCGAAAAGAGGAAGGTTGGGTGCTGGGACAGTAAACCAGCCCTGTAAAAAAAAGTGCCGCTATGTTTCGAGTGAAAGGAAGACGTCCACTGCACCTGGGACTGGACAAGTGTGGCTAGCAGAAGGTTTAACAGGGTAACATGGGAACGAGACTTATCATGATATGATATAGTATATATAGTTATATACGCCTATAGTTTAACGTACGCCATGATCTCACCCACCAATGCTGACACAGCTTGGATGAAGGTCAGAATACCAGCCAGAGGATGCCGCTCCTGCCGCTCCAAAAAGAAACATCATTCAGCCGTCACAGCGTTGGAATTGAGAAAATATCTTCAATGTGTTAGCTCTCCATTTTTTTAACTCTGCCATGGCCGGTCCTAAGCCCGTGCTGCGAAAAGAGGAAGGTTGGGTGCTGGGACAGTAAACCAGCCCTGTAAAGAAAAGTGCCGCTATGTTTCGAGTGAAAGGAAGACGTTCACTGCACCTGGGACTGGACAAGTGTGGCTAGCAGAAGGTTTAACAGGGTAACATGGGAACGAGACTAATCATGATATGATATAGTATATATAGTTATATACGCCTATAGTTTACCGTACGCCATGATCTCACCCACCAATGCTGACACAGCTTGGATGAAGGTCAGAATACCAGCCAGAGGACGCCGCTCCTGCCGCTCCAAAAAGAAACATTATTCAGCAGTCACAGCGTTGGACTTGGGAAAATGTCTTCAATTTGTTAGCTTTCCATTTTTTTTAACTCTGCCATGGCCGGTCCTAAGCCCGTGCTGCGAAAAGAGGAAGGTTGGGTGCTAGGACAGTAAACCAGCCCTGTAAAAAAAGTGTCGCTATCTCTTGAGTGAAAGGAAGACGTTCACTGCACCTGGGACTGGACAATTCCTCCCCAACTGCTACAGCGTGGGGGAGGGGCGAGGACTCCAATGCTGTTAAGGCAAGAAAACATAAGCCATGCCTACTCCGCTTGAGAGTCAGCAAATCAGGTGCATGGCGTGAAAGCGGAGCTCTTGAGGCTCAATCTGCGATTGGCCAACTATATAGCGGTAGTGTTTGGATGATCATACAGAAATTCCTCCCCATCAGCTGCAGCGTAGGGGACGGGGTGGGGACTATGAGGCTGTTTATACAAGAAAATATAAGCCATGCCTTCTCAACCTCACAGCACTTGGTTTTCCAGGGATGACCAGCGATCAGCAGACACGGATGACCAGCGATCTGCAGACAGGGAACCTCATGGTACTCAGCGATCCAGGGACGACAAGCGATCAGCAGACAGGGACAACCAGCGATCAACCACAGCTCTCAGGTAGGGACACGGCAGGCTTGCAGGGGCTCAGCAGGGTCCTGGCCGTGGGGTCTGTTTAATCTGAATTGACTTGTTTAATGTGAAATGCCTTGTTTAATGTGAACTGCCTTGTTTAATGTGAACTGCCTTGTTTAATGTGAGCTGCCTTGCTTAATCTGAGCTGAACTTCCTTGTTTGAGCTGAACTTCCTTGTTTGAGCTGAACTGCCTTGTTTGAGCTGTACTGCCTTGTTTGAGCTGAACTGTCTTGTTTGAGCTGAACTGCCTTGTTTGAGCTGAACTGCCTTGTTTGAGTTGAACTGCCTTGTTTGAGTTGAACTGCCTTGTTTGAGCTGAACTGCCTTGTTTGAGCTGAACTGCCTTGTTTAATTTGAGCTGAACTGCCTTGTTTAATTTGAGCTGAACTGCCTTGTTTATTTTGAGCTGCCTTGTTTAATCTGAATTTGCGTTGAGCTAAACTGCCTTATTTAATATGAACTGCCTTTGAGCTTAACTGCCTTGTTAAATCCGAACTGCATTGTTTAATCTGAACTCCTTCTGAGCTGAACTGCCATGTTTAATGTGAACTGCCATGTTTAATGTGAACTGCCATGTTTAATGTGAACTGCGTTGTTTAATCTAAACTGCCTTGTTTAATCTGAACTGCCGTTGAGCTGAACTGCCTTTTGAGCTGAACTGCCTTGTTTAATGTGATCTTCCTTGTTTAATGTGATCTTCCTTGTTTAATGTGATCTGCCTTGTTTAATGTGAACTGCCTTGTTTAATGTGAACTGCCTTGTTTAATGTGAACTGCCTTGTTAAATCTGAACTGCCGTTCAGCTGAACTGCCTAGCTTAATCTAAACTGCCGTTGAGCTGAACTGCCTTGATTTAATCTAAACTGCCATTGAAATGAACTGCCTTGATTTAATGTGAACTGCCTTGTTTAATATGAACTGCCTTGTTTAATGTGAACTGCCGTTGAGCTGAACTGCCTTGTTTAATGTGAACTGCCTCATTTAACCCCATTTGCGCTGGCGACACACAAATGTGCGGCCTCCGGGTGTCTGGACCTAGATGCCGAGCAGCCACACATTTGCGTTCAAGTAACAAAAAACATATGTGCTGAGAGCGCGCACCCTGCACGCTCCCAGCACACGCGTGGTACTCACGGAAAGGTCCCGGTCCGCTCTTTCGATCAGGAACTTTCCCGATCATGTGACCGCCATGATGACAAGTCACGGCGGTCACATGATCCCTAAACTGCTTTGTTTAAGCTGAAGTGCCGTTGAGCTTAACTGCTTTGTTTAATCTGAACTGCCGTTGACCTCACCCACCAATGCTGACACAGGAAGACGTTCACTGCACCTGGGACTGGACAAGTGTGGCTAGCAGAAGGTTTAACAGGGTAACATGGGAACGAGACTTATCATGATATGATATAGTATATATAGTTATATACGCCTATAGTTTACCTTACGCCATCATCTCACCCACCAATGCTGACACAGCTTGGATGAAGGTCAGAATACCAGCCAGAGGACGCCGCACCTGCCGCTCCAAAAGGAAACACTATTCAGCCGTCACAACGTTGGAATTGGGAAAATATCTTCAATTTGTTAGCTTTCCATTTTTTTTAACTCTGCCATGGCCGGTCCTAAGCCCGTGCTGCAAAAAGAGGAAGGTTGGGTGCTGGGACAGTAAACCAGCCCTGTAAAAAAAAGTGCCGCTATGTTTCGAGTGAAAGGAAGACGTTCTCTGCACCTGGGACTGGACAAGTGTGGCTAGCAGAAGGTTTAACAGGGTAACATGGGAACGAGACTTATCATGATATGATATAGTATATACAGTTATATACGCCTATAGTTTACCGTACGCCATGATCTCACCCACTAATGCTGACACAGCTTGGATGAAGGTCAGAATACCAGCCAGAGGATGCCGCTCCTGCCGCTCCAAAAAGAAACATCATTCAGCCGTCACAGCGTTGGAATTGGGAAAATATCTTCAATGTGTTAGCTCTCCATTTTTTTAACTCTGCCATGGCCGGTCCTAAGCCCGTGCTGCGAAAAGAGGAAGGTTGGGTGCTGGGACAGTAAACCAGCCCTGTAAAAAAAAGTGCCGCTATGTTTCGAGTGAAAGGAAGACGTTCACTGCACCTGGGACTGGACAAGTGTGGCTAGCAGAAGGTTTAACAGGGTAACATGGGAACGAGACTTATCATGATATGATATAGTATATATAGTTATATACGCCTATAGTTTACCGTACGCCATGATCTCACCCACCAATGCTGACACAGCTTGGATGAAGGTCAGAATACCAGCCAGAGGACGCCGCTCCTGCCGCTCCAATAAGAAACATCATTCAGCCGTCACAGCGTTGGAATTGGGAAAATATCTTCAATGTGTTAGCTCTCCATTTTTTTAACTCTGCCATGGCCGGTCCTAAGCCCGTGCTGCGAAAAGAGAAAGGTTGGGTGCTGGGACAGTAAACCAGCCCTGTAAAAAAAAGTGCCGCTATGTTTCGAGTGAAAGGAAGACGTTCACTGCACCTGGGACTGGACAAGTGTGGCTAGCAGAAGGTTTAACAGGGTAACATGGGAACGAGACTTATCATGATATGATATAGTATATATAGTTATATACGCCTATAGTTTACCGTACGCCATGATCTCACCCACCAATGCTGACACAGCTTGGATGAAGGTCAGAATACCAGCCAGAGGACGCCGCTCCTGCCGCTCCAAAAAGAAACATCATTCAGCCGTCACAGCGTTGGAATTGGGAAAATATCTTCAATGTGTTAGCTCTCCATTTTTTTTAACTCTGCCATGGCCGGTCCTAAGCCCGTGCTGCGAAAAGAGGAAGGTTGGGTGCTGGGACAGTAAACCAGCCCTGTAAAAAAAAGTGCCGCTATGTTTCGAGTGAAAGGAAGACGTTCACTGCACCTGGGACTGGACAAGTGTGGCTAGCAGAAGGTTTAACAGGGTAACATGGGAACGAGACTTATCATGATATGATATAGTATATATAGTTATATACGCCTATAGTTTACCGTACGCCATGATCTCACCCACCAATGCTGACACAGGTTGGATGAAGGTCAGAATACCAGCCAGAGGACGCCGCTCCTGCCGCTCCAAAAAGAAACATCATTCAGCCGTCACAGCGTTGGAATTGGGAAAATATCTTCAATGTGTTAGCTCTCCATTTTTTTAACTCTGCCATGGCCGGTCCTAAGCCCGTGCTGCGAAAAGAGGAAGGTTGGGTGCTGGGACAGTAAACCAGCCCTGTAAAAAAAAGTGCCGCTATGTTTCGAGTGAAAGGAAGACGTTCACTGCACCTGGGACTGGACAAGTGTGGCTAGCAGAAGGTTTAACAGGGTAACATGGGAACGAGACTTATCATGATATGATATAGTATATATAGTTATATACG
Organism: Staurois parvus; assembly: GCF_062004578.1. Lineage (NCBI taxonomy): Eukaryota > Metazoa > Chordata > Amphibia > Anura > Ranidae > Staurois > Staurois parvus. The sequence goes on along the minus strand of NW_028318848.1, from coordinate 1,112,108 downwards.
CCTATAGTTTACCGTACGCCATGATCTCACCCACCAATGCTGACACAGCTTGGATGAAGGTCAGAATACCAGCCAGAGGACGCCGCTCCTGCCGCTCCAAAAAGAAACATCATTCAGCCGTCACAGCGTTGGAATTGGGAAAATATCTTCAATGTGTTAGCTCTCCATTTTTTTAACTCTGCCATGGCCGGTCCTAAGCCCGTGCTGCGAAAAGAGGAAGGTTGGGTGCTGGGACAGTAAACCAGCCCTGTAAAAAAAAGTGCCGCTATGTTTCGAGTGAAAGGAAGACGTTCACTGCACCTGGGACTGGACAAGTGTGGCTAGCAGAAGGTTTAACAGGGTAACATGGGAACGAGACTAATCATGATATGATATAGTATATATAGTTATATACGCCTATAGTTTACCGTTCGCCATGATCTCACCCACCAATGCTGACACAGCTTGGATGAAGGTCAGAATAGCAGCCAGAGGACGCCGCTCCTGCCGCTCCAAAAAGAAACATCATTCAGCCGTCACAGCGTTGGAATTGGGAAAATATCTTCAATGTGTTAGCTCTCCATTTTTTTAACTCTGCCATGGCCGGTCCTAAGCCCGTACTGCGAAAAGAGGAAGGTTGGGTGCTGGGACAGTAAACCAGCCCTGTAAAAAAAAGTGCCGCTATGTTTCGAGTGAAAGGAAGACGTTCACTGCACCTGGGACTGGACAAGTGTGGCTAGCAGAAGGTTTAACAGGGTAACATGGGAACGAGACTAATCATGATATGATATAGTATATATAGTTATATACGCCTATAGTTTACCGTACACCATGATCTCACCCACCAATGCTGACACTGCTTGGATGAAGGTCAGAATACCAGCCAGAGGACGCCGCTCCTGCCGCTCCAAAAAGAAACATCATTCAGCCGTCACAGCGTTGGAATTGGGAAAATATCTTCAATGTGTTAGCTCTCCATTTTTTTAACTCTGCCATGGCTGGTCCTAAGCCCGAGCTGCGAAAAGAGGAAGGTTGGGTGCTGGGACAGTAAACCAGCCCTGTAAAAAAAAGTGCCGCTATGTTTCGAGTGAAAGGAAGACGTTCACTGCACCTGGGACTGGACAAGTGTGGCTAGCAGAAGGTTTAACAGGGTAACATGGGAACGAGACTTATCATGATATGATATAGTATATATAGTTATATACGCCTATAGTTTACCGTACGCCATCATCTCACCCACCAATGCTGACACAGCTTGGATGAAGGTCAGAATACCAGCCAGAGGACGCCGCACCTGCTGCTCCAAAAGGAAACACTATTCAGCCGTCACAACGTTGGAATTGGGAAAATATCTTCAATGTGTTAGCTCTCCATTTTTTTTTAACTCTGCCATGGCCGGTCCTAAGCCCGTGCTGCGAAAAGAGGAAGGTTGGGTGCTGGGACAGTAAACCAGCCCTGTAAAAAAAAGTGCCGCTATGTTTCGAGTGAAAGGAAGACGTTCTCTGCACCTGGGACTGGACAAGTGTGGCTAGCAGAAGGTTTAACAGGGTAACATGGGAACGAGACTTATCATGATATGATATAGTATATACAGTTATATACGCCTATAGTTTACCGTACGCCATGATCTCACCCACTAATGCTGACACAGCTTGGATGAAGGTCAGAATACCAGCCAGAGGATGCCGCTCCTGCCGCTCCAAAAAGAAACATCATTCAGCCGTCACAGCGTTGGAATTGGGAAAATATCTTCAATGTGTTAGCTCTCCATTTTTTTAACTCTGCCATGGCCGGTCCTAAGCCCGTGCTGCGAAAAGAGGAAGGTTGGGTGCTGGGACAGTAAACCAGCCCTGTAAAAAAAAGTGCCGCTATGTTTCGAGTGAAAGGAAGACGTTCACTGCACCTGGGACTGGACAAGTGTGGCTAGCAGAAGGTTTAACAGGGTAACATGGGAACGAGACTTATCATGATATGATATAGTATATATAGTTATATACGCCTATAGTTTACCGTACGCCATGATCTCACCCACCAATGCTGACACAGCTTGGATGAAGGTCAGAATACCAGCCAGAGGATGCCGCACCTGCCGCTCCAAAAGGAAACACTATTCAGCCGTCACAACGTTGGAATTGGGAAAATATCTTCAATTTGTTAGCTTTCCATTTTTTTTAACTCTGCCATGGCCGGTCCTAAGCCCGTGCTGCAAAAAGAGGAAGGTTGGGTGCTGGGACAGTAAACCAGCCCTGTAAAAAAAGTGCCGCTATGTTTCGAGTGAAAGGAAGACGTTCTCTGCACCTGGGACTGGACAAGTGTGGCTAGCAGAAGGTTTAACAGGGTAACATGGGAACGAGACTTATCATGATATGATATAGTATATACAGTTATATATGCCTATAGTTTACCGTACGCCATGATCTCACCCACTAATGCTGACACAGCTTGGATGAAGGTCAGAATACCAGCCAGAGGATGCCGCTCCTGCCGCTCCAAAAAGAAACATCATTCAGCCGTCACAGCGTTGGAATTGGGAAAATATCTTCAATGTGTTAGCTCTCCATTTTTTTAACTCTGCCATGGCCGGTCCTAAGCCCGTGCTGCGAAAAGAGGAAGGTTGGGTGCTGGGACAGTAAACCAGCCCTGTAAAAAAAAGTGCCGCTATGTTTCGAGTGAAAGGAAGACGTTCACTGCACCTGGGACTGGACAAGTGTGGCTAGCAGAAGGTTTAACAGGGTAACATGGGAACGAGACTTATCATGATATGATATAGTATATATAGTTATATACGCCTATAGTTTACCGTACGCCATGATCTCACCCACCAATGCTGACACAGCTTGGATGAAGGTCAGAATACCAGCCAGAGGACGCCGCTCCTGCCGCTCCAAAAAGAAACATCATTCAGCCGTCACAGCGTTGGAATTGGGAAAATATCTTCAATGTGTTAGCTCTCCATTTTTTTAACTCTGCCATGGCCGGTCCTAAGCCCGTGCTGCGAAAAGAGGAAGGTTGGGTGCTGGGACAGTAAACCAGCCCTGTAAAAAAAAAGTGCCGCTATGTTTCGAGTGAAAGGAAGACGTTCACTGCACCTGGGACTGGACAAGTGTGGCTAGCAGAAGGTTTAACAGGGTAACATGGGAACGAGACTTATCATGATATGATATAGTATATATAGTTATATACGCCTATAGTTTACCGTACGCCATGATCTCACCCACCAATGCTGACACAGCTTGGATGAAGGTCAGAATACCAGCCAGAGGACGCCGCTCCTGCCGCTCCAAAAAGAAACATCATTCAGCCGTCACAGCGTTGGAATTGGGAAAATATCTTCAATGTGTTAGCTCTCCATTTTTTTTAACTCTGCCATGGCCGGTCCTAAGCCCGTGCTGCGAAAAGAGGAAGGTTGGGTGCTGGGACAGTAAACCAGCCCTGTAAAAAAAAGTGCCGCTATGTTTCGAGTGAAAGGAAGACGTTCACTGCACCTGGGACTGGACAAGTGTGGCTAGCAGAAGGTTTAACAGGGTAACATGGGAACGAGACTTATCATGATATGATATAGTATATATAGTTATATACGCCTATAGTTTACCGTACGCCATGATCTCACCCACCAATGCTGACACAGCTTGGATGAAGGTCAGAATACCAGCCAGAGGACGCCGCTCCTGCCGCTCCAAAAAGAAACATCATTCAGCCGTCACAGCGTTGGAATTGGGAAAATATCTTCAATGTGTTAGCTCTCCATTTTTTTAACTCTGCCATGGCCGGTCCTAAGCCCGTGCTGCGAAAAGAGGAAGGTTGGGTGCTGGGACAGTAAACCAGCCCTGTAAAAAAAAAGTGCCGCTATGTTTCGAGTGAAAGGAAGACGTTCACTGCACCTGGGACTGGACAAGTGGGGCTAGCAGAAGGTTTAACAGGGTAACATGGGAACGAGACTAATCATGATATGATATAGTATATATAGTTATATACGCCTATAGTTTACCGTACGCCATGATCTCACCCACCAATGCTGACACAGCTTGGATGAAGGTCAGAATAGCAGCCAGAGGACGCCGCTCCTGCCGCTCCAAAAAGAAACATCATTCAGCCGTCACAGCGTTGGAATTGGGAAAATATCTTCAATGTGTTAGCTCTCCATTTTTAACTCTGCCATGGCCGGTCCTAAGCCCGTACTGCGAAAAGAGGAAGGTTGGGTGCTGGGACAGTAAACCAGCCCTGTAAAAAAAAGTGCCGCTATGTTTCGAGTGAAAGGAAGACGTTCACTGCACCTGGGACTGGACAAGTGTGGCTAGCAGAAGGTTTAACAGGGTAACATGGGAACGAGACTAATCATGATATGATATAGTATATATAGTTATATACGCCTATAGTTTACCGTACACCATGATCTCACCCACCAATGCTGACACTGCTTGGATGAAGGTCAGAATACCAGCCAGAGGACGCCGCTCCTGCCGCTCCAAAAAGAAACATCATTCAGCCGTCACAGCGTTGGAATTGGGAAAATATCTTCAATGTGTTAGCTCTCCATTTTTTTAACTCTGCCATGGCTGGTCCTAAGCCCGAGCTGCGAAAAGAGGAAGGTTGGGTGCTGGGACAGTAAACCAGCCCTGTAAAAAAAAGTGCCGCTATGTTTCGAGTGAAAGGAAGACGTTCACTGCACCTGGGACTGGACAAGTGTGGCTAGCAGAAGGTTTAACAGGGTAACATGGGAACGAGACTTATCATGATATGATATAGTATATATAGTTATATACGCCTATAGTTTACCGTACGCCATCATCTCACCCACCAATGCTGACACAGCTTGGATGAAGGTCAGAATACCAGCCAGAGGACGCCGCACCTGCTGCTCCAAAAGGAAACACTATTCAGCCGTCACAACGTTGGAATTGGGAAAATATCTTCAATGTGTTAGCTCTCCATTTTTTTTTAACTCTGCCATGGCCGGTCCTAAGCCCGTGCTGCGAAAAGAGGAAGGTTGGGTGCTGGGACAGTAAACCAGCCCTGTAAAAAAAAGTGCCGCTATGTTTCGAGTGAAAGGAAGACGTTCTCTGCACCTGGGACTGGACAAGTGTGGCTAGCAGAAGGTTTAACAGGGTAACATGGGAACGAGACTTATCATGATATGATATAGTATATACAGTTATATACGCCTATAGTTTACCGTACGCCATGATCTCACCCACTAATGCTGACACAGCTTGGATGAAGGTCAGAATACCAGCCAGAGGATGCCGCTCCTGCCGCTCCAAAAAGAAACATCATTCAGCCGTCACAGCGTTGGAATTGGGAAAATATCTTCAATGTGTTAGCTCTCCATTTTTTTAACTCTGCCATGGCCGGTCCTAAGCCCGTGCTGCGAAAAGAGGAAGGTTGGGTGCTGGGACAGTAAACCAGCCCTGTAAAAAAAAGTGCCGCTATGTTTCGAGTGAAAGGAAGACGTTCACTGCACCTGGGACTGGACAAGTGTGGCTAGCAGAAGGTTTAACAGGGTAACATGGGAACGAGACTTATCATGATATGATATAGTATATATAGTTATATACGCCTATAGTTTACCGTACGCCATGATCTCACCCACCAATGCTGACACAGCTTGGATGAAGGTCAGAATACCAGCCAGAGGATGCCGCACCTGCCGCTCCAAAAGGAAACACTATTCAGCCGTCACAACGTTGGAATTGGGAAAATATCTTCAATTTGTTAGCTTTCCATTTTTTTTAACTCTGCCATGGCCGGTCCTAAGCCCGTGCTGCAAAAAGAGGAAGGTTGGGTGCTGGGACAGTAAACCAGCCCTGTAAAAAAAGTGCCGCTATGTTTCGAGTGAAAGGAAGACGTTCTCTGCACCTGGGACTGGACAAGTGTGGCTAGCAGAAGGTTTAACAGGGTAACATGGGAACGAGACTTATCATGATATGATATAGTATATACAGTTATATACGCCTATAGTTTACCGTACGCCATGATCTCACCCACTAATGCTGACACAGCTTGGATGAAGGTCAGAATACCAGCCAGAGGATGCCGCTCCTGCCGCTCCAAAAAGAAACATCATTCAGCCGTCACAGCGTTGGAATTGGGAAAATATCTTCAATGTGTTAGCTCTCCATTTTTTTAACTCTGCCATGGCCGGTCCTAAGCCCGTGCTGCGAAAAGAGGAAGGTTGGGTGCTGGGACAGTAAACCAGCCCTGTAAAAAAAAGTGCCGCTATGTTTCGAGTGAAAGGAAGACGTTCACTGCACCTGGGACTGGACAAGTGTGGCTAGCAGAAGGTTTAACAGGGTAACATGGGAACGAGACTTATCATGATATGATATAGTATATATAGTTATATACGCCTATAGTTTACCGTACGCCATGATCTCACCCACCAATGCTGACACAGCTTGGATGAAGGTCAGAATACCAGCCAGAGGACGCCGCTCCTGCCGCTCCAAAAAGAAACATCATTCAGCCGTCACAGCGTTGGAATTGGGAAAATATCTTCAATGTGTTAGCTCTCCATTTTTTTAACTCTGCCTTGGCCGGTCCTAAGCCCGTGCTGCGAAAAGAGGAAGGTTGGGTGCTGGGACAGTAAACCAGCCCTGTAAAAAAAAAGTGCCGCTATGTTTCGAGTGAAAGGAAGACGTTCACTGCACCTGGGACTGGACAAGTGTGGCTAGCAGAAGGTTTAACAGGGTAACATGGGAACGAGACTTATCATGATATGATATAGTATATATAGTTATATACGCCTATAGTTTACCGTACGCCATGATCTCACCCACCAATGCTGACACAGCTTGGATGAAGGTCAGAATACCAGCCAGAGGACGCCGCTCCTGCCGCTCCAAAAAGAAACATCATTCAGCCGTCACAGCGTTGGAATTGGGAAAATATCTTCAATGTGTTAGCTCTCCATTTTTTTAACTCTGCCATGGCCGGTCCTAAGCCCGTGCTGCGAAAAGAGGAAGGTTGGGTGCTGGGACAGTAAACCAGCCCTGTAAAAAAAAAGTGCCGCTATGTTTCGAGTGAAAGGAAGACGTTCACTGCACCTGGGACTGGACAAGTGGGGCTAGCAGAAGGTTTAACAGGGTAACATGGGAACGAGACTTATCATGATATGATATAGTATATATAGTTATATACGCCTATAGTTTACCGTACGCCATGATCTCACCCACCAATGCTGACACAGCTTGGATGAAGGTCAGAATACCAGCCAGAGGACGCCGCTCCTGCCGCTCCAAAAAGAAACATCATTCAGCCGTCACAGCGTTGGAATTGGGAAAATATCTTCAATGTGTTAGCTCTCCATTTTTTTAACTCTGCCATGGCCGGTCCTAAGCCCGTGCTGCGAAAAGAGGAAGGTTGGGTGCTGGGACAGTAAACCAGCCCTGTAAAAAAAAGTGCCGCTATGTTTCGAGTGAAAGGAAGACGTTCACTGCACCTGGGACTGGACAAGTGTGGCTAGCAGAAGGTTTAACAGGGTAACATGGGAACGAGACTAATCATGATATGATATAGTATATATAGTTATATACGCCTATAGTTTACCGTACGCCATGATCTCACCCACCAATGCTGACACAGCTTGGATGAAGGTCAGAATACCAGCCAGAGGACGCCGCTCCTGCCGCTCCAAAAAGAAACATCATTCAGCCGTCACAGCGTTGGAATTGGGAAAATATCTTCAATGTGTTAGCTCTCCATTTTTTTAACTCTGCCATGGCCGGTCCTAAGCCCGTGCTGCGAAAAGAGGAAGGTTGGGTGCTGGGACAGTAAACCAGCCCTGTAAAAAAAAGTGCCGCTATGTTTCGAGTGAAAGGAAGACGTCCACTGCACCTGGGACTGGACAAGTGTGGCTAGCAGAAGGTTTAACAGGGTAACATGGGAACGAGACTTATCATGATATGATATAGTATATATAGTTATATACGCCTATAGTTTAACGTACGCCATGATCTCACCCACCAATGCTGACACAGCTTGGATGAAGGTCAGAATACCAGCCAGAGGATGCCGCTCCTGCCGCTCCAAAAAGAAACATCATTCAGCCGTCACAGCGTTGGAATTGAGAAAATATCTTCAATGTGTTAGCTCTCCATTTTTTTAACTCTGCCATGGCCGGTCCTAAGCCCGTGCTGCGAAAAGAGGAAGGTTGGGTGCTGGGACAGTAAACCAGCCCTGTAAAGAAAAGTGCCGCTATGTTTCGAGTGAAAGGAAGACGTTCACTGCACCTGGGACTGGACAAGTGTGGCTAGCAGAAGGTTTAACAGGGTAACATGGGAACGAGACTAATCATGATATGATATAGTATATATAGTTATATACGCCTATAGTTTACCGTACGCCATGATCTCACCCACCAATGCTGACACAGCTTGGATGAAGGTCAGAATACCAGCCAGAGGACGCCGCTCCTGCCGCTCCAAAAAGAAACATCATTCAGCCGTCACAGCGTTGGAATTGGGAAAATATCTTCAATGTGTTAGCTCTCCATTTTTTTTTAACTCGGCCATGGCCGGTCCTAAGCCCGTGCTGCGAAAAGAGGAAGGTTGGGTGCTGGGACAGTAAACCAGCCCTGTAAAAAAAAGTGCCGCTATGTTTCGAGTGAAAGGAAGACGTCCACTGCACCTGGGACTGGACAAGTGTGGCTAGCAGAAGGTTTAACAGGGTAACATGGGAACGAGACTTATCATGATATGATATAGTATATATAGTTATATACGCCTATAGTTTAACGTACGCCATGATCTCACCCACCAATGCTGACACAGCTTGGATGAAGGTCAGAATACCAGCCAGAGGACGCCGCTCCTGCCGCTCCAAAAAGAAACATCATTCAGCCGTCACAGCGTTGGAATTGGGAAAATATCTTCAATGTGTTAGCTCTCCATTTTTTTAACTCTGCCATGGCCGGTCCTAAGCCCGTGCTGCGAAAAGAGGAAGGTTGGGTGCTGGGACAGTAAACCAGCCCTGTAAAGAAAAGTGCCGCTATGTTTCGAGTGAAAGGAAGACGTTCACTGCACCTGGGACTGGACAAGTGTGGCTAGCAGAAGGTTTAACAGGGTAACATGGGAACGAGACTTATCATGATATGATATAGTATATATAGTTATATACGCCTATAGTTTACCGTACGCCATGATCTCACCCACCAATGCTGACACAGCTTGGATGAAGGTCAGAATACCAGCCAGAGGACGCCGCTCCTGCCGCTCCAAAAAGAAACATCATTCAGCCGTCACAGCGTTGGAATTGGGAAAATATCTTCAATGTGTTAGCTCTCCATTTTTTTAACTCTACCATGGCCGGTCCTAAGCCCGTGGTGCGAAAAGAGGAAGGTTGGGTGCTGGGACATTAAACCAGCCCTGTAAAAAAAAGTGCCGCTATCTTTCGAGTGAAAGGAAGACGTTCACTGCACCTGGGACTGGACAAGTGTGGCTAGCAGAAGGTTTAACAGGGTAACATGGGAACGAGACTTATCATGATATGATATAGTATATATAGTTATATACGTCTATAGTTTACTGTACGCCATGATCTCACCCACCAATGCTGACACAGCTTGGATGAAGGTCAGAATACCAGCCAGAGGACGCCGCTCCTGCCGCTCCAAAAAGAAACATCATTCAGCCGTCACAGCGTTGGAATTGGGAAAATATCTTCAATGTGTTAGCTCTCCATTTTTTTAACTCTGCCATGGCCGGTCCTAAGCCCGTGCTGTGAAAAGAGGAAGGTTGGGTGCTGGGACAGTAAACCAGCCCTGTAAAGAAAAGTGCCGCTATGTTTCGAGTGAAAGGAAGACGTTCACTGCACCTGGGACTGGACAAGTGTGGCTAGCAGAAGGTTTAACAGGGTAACATGGGAACGAAACTTATCATGATATGATATAGTATATATAGTTATATACGCCTATAGTTTACCGTACGCCATGATCTCACCCACCAATGCTGACACAGCTTGGATGAAGGTCAGAATACCAGCCAGAGGACGCCGCTCCTGCCGCTCCAAAATAAACATCATTCAGTCGTCACAGCGTTGGAATTGGGAAAATATCTTCAATGTGTTAGCTCTCCATTTTTTTAACTCTGCCATGGCCGGTCCTAAGCCCGTGCTGCGAAAAGAGGAAGGTTGGGTGCTGGGACAGTAAACCAGCCCTGTAAAAAAAAGTGCCGCTATGTTTCGAGTGAAAGGAAGACGTTCATTGCACCTGGGACTGCACAAGTGTGGCTAGCAGAAGGTTTAACAGGGTAACATGGGAACGAGACTTATCATGATATGATATAGTATATATAGTTATATACGCCTATAGTTTACCGTACGCCATGATCTCACCCACCAATGCTGACACAGCTTGGATGAAGGTCAGAATACCAGCCAGAGGACGCCGCTCCTGCCGCTCCAAAAAGAAACACCATTCAGCCGTCACAGCGTTGGAATTGGGAAAATATCTTCAATGTGTTAGCTCTCCATTTTTTTAACTCTGCCATGGCGGGTCCTAAGCCCGTGCTGCGAAAAGAGGAAGGTTGGGTGCTGGGACAGTAAACCAGCCCTGTAAAAAAAAGTGCCGCTATGTTTCGAGTGAAAGGAAGACGTTCACTGCACCTGGGACTGGACAAGTGTGGCTAGCAGAAGGTTTAACAGGGTAACATGGGAACGAGACTTATCATGATATGATATAGTATATATAGTTATATACGCCTATAGTTTACCGTACGCCATGATCTCACCCACCAATGCTGACACAGCTTGGATGAAGGTCAGAATACCAGCCAGAGGACGCCGCTCCTGCCGCTCCAAAAAGAAACATCATTCAGCCGTCACAGCGTTGGAATTGGGAAAATATCTTCAATGTGTTAGCTCTCCATTTTTTTAACTCTGCCATGGCCGGTCCTAAGCCCGTGCTGCGAAAAGAGGAAGGTTGGGTGCTGGGACAGTAAACCAGCCCTGTAAAAAAAAGTGCCGCTATGTTTCGAGTGAAAGGAAGACGTTCACTGCACCTGGGACTGGACAAGTGTGGCTAGCAGAAGGTTTAACAGGGTAACATGGGAACGAGACTTATCATATGAAATAGTATATATAGTTATATACGCCTATAGTTTACCGTACGCCATGATCTCACCCACCAATGCTGACACAGCTTGGATGAAGGTCAGAATACCAGCCAGAGGATGCCGCTCCTGCCGCTCCAAAAAGAAACATCATTCAGCCGTCACAGCGTTGGAATTGGGAAAATATCTTCAATGTGTTAGCTCTCCATTTTTTTAACTCTGCCATGGCCGGTCCTAAGCCCGTGCTGCGAAAAGAGGAAGGTTGGGTGCTGGGACAGTAAACCAGCCCTGTAAAAAAAAGTGCCGCTATGTTTCGAGTGAAAGGAAGACGTTCACTGCACCTGGGACTGGACAAGTGTGGCTAGCAGAAGGTTTAACAGGGTAACATGGGAACGAGACTTATCATGATATGATATAGTATTTATAGTTATATACGCCTATAGTTTACCGTACGCCATGATCTCACCCACCAATGCTGACACAGCTTGGATGAAGGTCAGAATACCAGCCAGAGGACGCCGCTCCTGCCGCTCCAAAAAGAAACATCATTCAGCCGTCACAGCGTTGGAATTGGGAAAATATCTTCAATGTGTTAGCTCTCCATTTTTTTTAACTCTGCCATGGCCGGTCCTAAGCCCGTGCTGCGAAAAGAGGAAGGTTGGGTGCTGGGACAGTAAACCAGCCCTGTAAAAAAAAGTGCCGCTATGTTTCGAGTGAAAGGAAGACGTTCACTGCACCTGGGACTGGACAAGTGTGGCTAGCAGAAGGTTTAACAGGGTAACATGGGAACGAGACTTATCATGATATGATATAGTATATATAGTTATATACGCCTATAGTTTACCGTACGCCATGATCTCACCCACAAATGCTGACACAGCTTGGTTGAAGGTCAGAATACCAGCCAGAGGACGCCGCTCCTGCCGCTCCAAAAAGAAACATCATTCAGCCGTCACAGCGTTGGAATTGGGAAAATATCTTCAATGTGTTAGCTCTCCATTTTTTTTTAACTCTGCCATGGCCGGTCCTAAGCCCGTGCTGCGAAAAGAGGAAGGTTGGGTGCTGGGACAGTAAACCAGCCCTGTAAAAAAAAGTGCCGCTATGTTTCGAGTGAAAGGAAGACGTTCACTGCACCTGGGACTGGACAAGTGTGGCTAGCAGAAGGTTTAACAGGGTAACATGGGAACGAGACTTATCATGATATGATATAGTATATATAGTTATATACGCCTATAGTTTACCGTACGCCATGATCTCACCCACCAATGCTGACACAGCTTGGATGAAGGTCAGAATACCAGCCAGAGGACGCCGCTCCTGCCGCTCAAAAAAGAAACATCATTCAGCCGTCACAGCGTTGGAATTGGGAAAATATCTTCAATTTGTTAGCTCTCCATTTTTTTAACTCTGCCATGGCCGGTCCTCAGCCCGAGCTGCGAAAAGAGGAAGGTTGGGTGCTGGGACAGTAAACCAGCCCTGTAAAAAAAAGTGCCGCTATGTTTCGAGTGAAAGGAAGACGTTCACTGCACCTGGGACTGGACAAGTGTGGCTAGCAGAAGGTTTAACAGGGTAACATGGGAACGAGACTTATCATGATATGATATAGTGTATATATAGTTATATACGCCTATAGTGTACCGTACGCCATGATCTCACCCACCAATGCTGACACAGCTTGGATGAAGGTCAGAATACAAGCCAGAGAACGCCGCTCCTGCCGCTCAAAAAAGAAACATCATTCAGCCGTCACAGCGTTGGAATTGGGAAAATATCTTCAATTTGTTAGCTCTCCATTTTTTTAACTCTGCCATGGCCGGTCCTCAGCCCGAGCTGCGAAAAGAGGAAGGTTGGGTGCTGGGACAGTAAACCAGCCCTGTAAAAAAAGTGCCGCTATGTTTCGAGTGAAAGGAAGACGTTCACTGCACCTGGGACTGGACAAGTGTGGCTAGCAGAAGGTTTAACAGGGTAACATGGGAACGAGACTTATCATGATATGATATAGTGTATATATAGTTATATACGCCTATAGTTTACCGTACGCCATGATCTCACCCACCAATGCTGACACAGCTTGGATGAAGGTCAGAATACCAGCCAGAGGACGCCGCTCCTGCCGCTCAAAAAAGAAACATCATTCAGCCGTCAAAGCGTTGGAATTGGGAAAATATCTTCAATTTGTTAGCTCTCCATTTTTTTAACTCTGCCATGGCCGGTCCTCAGCCCGAGCTGCGAAAAGAGGAAGGTTGGGTGCTGGGACAGTAAACCAGCCCTGTAAAAAAAAGTGCCACTATATTTCGAGTGAAAGGAAGACGTTCACTGCACCTGGGACTGGACAATTCCTCCCCGTCAGCTACAGCGTGGGGCAGGGGCGAGGACTCCAATGCTGTTAAGGCAAGAAAACATAAGCCATGCCTACTCAAAGCTTATTGGTGACAGAAAAGAGGCGGGGCCTGATCTAAATTCTGCTTGAGAGGCAGCAAATCAGGTGCGTGGCGTGAAAGCAGAGCTCTTGAGGCTCAATCTGCGATTGGCCAATTATATAGCGGTTGTGTTTGGGTGATCATACAGAAATTCCTCCCCGTCAGCTGCAGCTTTGGGGACGGGGTGGGGACTCTGAGGCTGTTAAGGTAAGAAAACATAAGCCACACCTACTCAACCTCACAGCACTCGGCGTTCCAGGGATGACCAGCGATCAGCAGACAGGGAACCTCACGGCACTCGGCGTTCCAGGGATGACCAGAAATCAGCAGACACGGATGACCAGCGATCTGCAGACAGGGAACCTCATGGTATGTGGCGTTCCAGGGACGACCAGCGATCAGCAGACAGGGACAACCAGCGATCAACCACGGCTCTCAGGTAGGGACACGGCATGCTTGCAGGGGCTCGGCAGGGTCTTGGCCGTGGGGTCTGTTTAATCTGAATTGCCTTGTTTAATGTGAACTGCCTTGTTTAATGTGAACTGCCTTGTTTAATGTGAACTGCCTTGTTTAATCTGAACTGCCGTTGAGCTGAACTTCCTTGTTTGAGCTGAACTGCCTTGTTTGAGCTGAACTGCCTTGTTTGAGATGAACTGCCTTGTTTGAGATGAACTGCCTTGTTTGAGATGAACTGCCTTGTTTAATTTGAGCTGGCTTTTTTAATCTGAGCTGCCTTGTTTAATCTGAATTTGCGTTGAGCTAAACTACCTTTATTTAATATGAACTGCCTTTGAGCTGAACTGCCTTGTTTAATCTGAACTTCTTCTGAGCTGAACTGCCATGTTTAATCTGAACTGCCATATTTAATATGAACTGCCATGTTTAATCTGAACTGCCATGTTTAATCTGAACTGCCTTGTGTAATCTGAACTGCTTTTGAGCTGAACTGTCTTGTTTTAATCTAAACTGCCGTTGAGCTGAACTGCCTTTAAGCTGAACTGCCTTGTTTAATGTGAACTGCCTTGTTTAATGTGAACTGCCTAGTTTAATCTGAACTGCCGTTGAGCTGAACTGCCTTGTTTATTATGAACTGCTGTTGAGCTGAACTACCTTGATTGAGTTGAACTGCTTTGTTTAAGCTGAACTGCCGTTGAGCTTAACTGCTTTGTTTAATCTGAACTGCCGTTGACCTCACCCACCAATGCTAACACAGCTTGGATGAAGGTCAAAATGCTAGCAAGAGGACGCCGCTCCTCCCGCTCAAAAAATAAATATTATTCAGCAGTCACAGTGTTGGAATTGGGAAAATATCTTCAATTTGTTAGCTTTCAATTTTTTTAACTCTGCTATGGCCGGTCCTAAGCCCGTGCTGCAAAAAGAGGAAGGTTGGGTGCTAGGACAGTAAACCAGCCCTTGAAAAAAAGTGCCACTATATTTCGAGTGAAAGGAAGATGTTCACTGGACCTGGGACTGGACAATTCCTCCCCGTCAGCTACAGCGTGGGTGAGGGGCGAGGACTCCAATGCTGTTAAGGCAAGAAAACATAAGCCATGCCTACTCAAAGCTTATTGGTGACAGAAAAGAGGCGGGGCCTGATCTAAGTTCCGCTTGAGAGGCAGCAAATCAGGTGCGTGGCGTGAAAGCGGAGCTCTTGAGGCTCAATCTGCGATTGGCCAACTATATAGCGGTTGTGTTTGGGTGATCATACAGAAATTCCTCCCCGTCAGCTGCAGCGTAGGGGACGGGGTGGGGGCTCTGAGGCTGTTAAGGTAAGAAAACATAAGCCACGCCTACTCAACCTCACAGCACTCAGCGTTCCAGGGATGACCAGCGATCAGCAGACAGGGAACCTCACAGCACTCGGCATTCCAGGGACGACCAGCAATCAGCAGACACGGATGACCAGCGATCTGCAGACAGGGAACCTCATGGTACGTGGTGTTCCAGGGACGACCAGCGATCAGCAGACAGGGACAACCAGCGATCAACCACGGCTCTCAGGTAGGGACACGGCATGCTTGCAGGGGCTCGGCAGGGTCTTGGCCGTGGGGTCTGTTTAATCTGAATTGCCTTGTTTAATGTGAACTGCCTTGTTTAATGTGAACTGCCTTGTTTAATGTGAACTGCCTTGTTTAATGTGAGCTGCCTTGTTTAATCTGAGCTGAACTTCCTTGTTTGAGCTGAACTGCCTTGTTTGAGCTGTACTGCCTTGTTTGAGCTGAACTGTCTTGTTTGAGCTGAACTGCCTTGTTTGAGCTGAACTGCCTTGTTTGAGTTGAACTGCCTTGTTTGAGCTGAACTGCCTTGTTTGAGCTGAACTGCCTTGTTTGAGCTGAACTGCCTTGTTTGAGCTGAACTGCCTTGTTTAATTTGAGCTGAACTGCCTTGTTTAATTTGAGCTGAACTGCCTTGTTTAATTTGAGCTGCCTTGTTTAATCTGAATTTGCGTTGAGCTAAACTGCCTTATTTAATATGAACTGCCTTTGAGCTTAACTGCCTTGTTAAATCCGAACTGCATTGTTTAATCTGAACTCCTTCTGAGCTGAACTGCCATGTTTAATGTGAACTGCCATGTTTAATGTGAACTGCCATGTTTAATGTGAACTGCGTTGTTTAATCTAAACTGCCTTGTTTAATCTGAACTGCCGTTGAGCTGAACTGCCTTTTGAGCTGAACTGCCTTGTTTAATGTGATCTGCCTTGTTTAATGTGATCTGCCTTGTTTAATGTGAACTGCCTTGTTTAATGTGAACTGCCTTGTTAAATCTGAACTGCCGTTCAGCTGAACTGCCTAGCTTAATCTAAACTGCCGTTGAGCTGAACTGCCTTGATTTAATCTAAACTGCCGTTGAAATGAACTGCCTTGATTAAATGTGAATTGCCTTGTTTAATATGAACTGCCTTGTTTAATGTGAACTGCCGTTGAGCTGAACTGCCTTGTTTAATGTGAACTGCCTCATTTAACCCCATTTGCGCTGGCGACACACAAATGTGCGGCCTCCGGGTGTCTGGACCTAGACGCCGAGCAGCCACACATTTGCGTTCAAGTAACAAAAAACATATGTGCTGAGAGCGCGCACCCTGCACGCTCCCAGCACACGCGTGGTACTCACGGAAAGGTCCCGGTCCGCTCTTTCGATCAGGAACTTTCCCGATCATGTGACCGCCATGATGACAAGTCACGGCGGTCACATGATCCCTAAACTGCTTTGTTTAAGCTGAAGTGCCATTGAGCTTAACTGCTTTGTTTAATCTGAACTGCCGTTGACCTCACCCACCAATGCTGACACAGGAAGACGTTCACTGCACCTGGGACTGGACAAGTGTGGCTAGCAGAAGGTTTAACAGGGTAACATGGGAACGAGACTTATCATGATATGATATAGTATATATAGTTATATACGCCTATAGTTTACCTTACGCCATCATCTCACCCACCAATGCTGACACAGCTTGGATGAAGGTCAGAATACCAGCCAGAGGACGCCGCACCTGCCGCTCCAAAAGGAAACACTATTCAGCCGTCACAACGTTGGAATTGGGAAAATATCTTCAATTTGTTAGCTTTCCATTTTTTTTAACTCTGCCATGGCCGGTCCTAAGCCCGTGCTGCGAAAAGAGGAAGGTTGGGTGCTGGGACAGTAAACCAGCCCTGTAAAAAAAAGTGCCGCTATGTTTCGAGTGAAAGGAAGACGTTCACTGCACCTGGGACTGGACAAGTGTGGCTAGCAGAAGGTTTAACAGGGTAACATGGGAACGAGACTTATCATGATATGATATAGTATATATAGTTATATACGCCTATAGTTTACCGTACGCCATGATCTCACCCACCAATGCTGACACAGCTTGGATGAAGGTCAGAATACCAGCCAGAGGACGCCGCTCCTGCCGCTCCAAAAAGAAACATCATTCAGCCGTCACAGCGTTGGAATTGGGAAAATATCTTCAATGTGTTAGCTCTCCATTTTTTTAACTCTGCCATGGCCGGTCCTAAGCCCGTGCTGCGAAAAGAGGAAGGTTGGGTGCTGGGACAGTAAACCAGCCCTGTAAAAAAAAGTGCCGCTATGTTTCGAGTGAAAGGAAGACGTTCACTGCACCTGGGACTGGACAAGTGTGGCTAGCAGAAGGTTTAACAGGGTAACATGGGAACGAGACTTATCATATGAAATAGTATATATAGTTATATACGCCTATAGTTTACCGTACGCCATGATCTCACCCACCAATGCTGACACAGCTTGGATGAAGGTCAGAATACCAGCCAGAGGATGCCGCTCCTGCCGCTCCAAAAAGAAACATCATTCAGCCGTCACAGCGTTGGAATTGGGAAAATATCTTCAATGTGTTAGCTCTCCATTTTTTTAACTCTGCCATGGCCGGTCCTAAGCCCGTGCTGCGAAAAGAGGAAGGTTGGGTGCTGGGACAGTAAACCAGCCCTGTAAAAAAAAGTGCCGCTATGTTTCGAGTGAAAGGAAGACGTTCACTGCACCTGGGACTGGACAAGTGTGGCTAGCAGAAGGTTTAACAGGGTAACATGGGAACGAGACTTATCATGATATGATATAGTATTTATAGTTATATACGCCTATAGTTTACCGTACGCCATGATCTCACCCACCAATGCTGACACAGCTTGGATGAAGGTCAGAATACCAGCCAGAGGACGCCGCTCCTGCCGCTCCAAAAAGAAACATCATTCAGCCGTCACAGCGTTGGAATTGGGAAAATATCTTCAATGTGTTAGCTCTCCATTTTTTTTAACTCTGCCATGGCCGGTCCTAAGCCCGTGCTGCGAAAAGAGGAAGGTTGGGTGCTGGGACAGTAAACCAGCCCTGTAAAAAAAAGTGCCGCTATGTTTCGAGTGAAAGGAAGACGTTCACTGCACCTGGGACTGGACAAGTGTGGCTAGCAGAAGGTTTAACAGGGTAACATGGGAACGAGACTTATCATGATATGATATAGTATATATAGTTATATACGCCTATAGTTTACCGTACGCCATGATCTCACCCACAAATGCTGACACAGCTTGGTTGAAGGTCAGAATACCAGCCAGAGGACGCCGCTCCTGCCGCTCCAAAAAGAAACATCATTCAGCCGTCACAGCGTTGGAATTGGGAAAATATCTTCAATGTGTTAGCTCTCCATTTTTTTTTAACTCTGCCATGGCCGGTCCTAAGCCCGTGCTGCGAAAAGAGGAAGGTTGGGTGCTGGGACAGTAAACCAGCCCTGTAAAAAAAAGTGCCGCTATGTTTCGAGTGAAAGGAAGACGTTCACTGCACCTGGGACTGGACAAGTGTGGCTAGCAGAAGGTTTAACAGGGTAACATGGGAACGAGACTTATCATGATATGATATAGTATATATAGTTATATACGCCTATAGTTTACCGTACGCCATGATCTCACCCACCAATGCTGACACAGCTTGGATGAAGGTCAGAATACCAGCCAGAGGACGCCGCTCCTGCCGCTCAAAAAAGAAACATCATTCAGCCGTCACAGCGTTGGAATTGGGAAAATATCTTCAATTTGTTAGCTCTCCATTTTTTTAACTCTGCCATGGCCGGTCCTCAGCCCGAGCTGCGAAAAGAGGAAGGTTGGGTGCTGGGACAGTAAACCAGCCCTGTAAAAAAAAGTGCCGCTATGTTTCGAGTGAAAGGAAGACGTTCACTGCACCTGGGACTGGACAAGTGTGGCTAGCAGAAGGTTTAACAGGGTAACATGGGAACGAGACTTATCATGATATGATATAGTGTATATATAGTTATATACGCCTATAGTGTACCGTACGCCATGATCTCACCCACCAATGCTGACACAGCTTGGATGAAGGTCAGAATACAAGCCAGAGAACGCCGCTCCTGCCGCTCAAAAAAGAAACATCATTCAGCCGTCACAGCGTTGGAATTGGGAAAATATCTTCAATTTGTTAGCTCTCCATTTTTTTAACTCTGCCATGGCCGGTCCTCAGCCCGAGCTGCGAAAAGAGGAAGGTTGGGTGCTGGGACAGTAAACCAGCCCTGTAAAAAAAGTGCCGCTATGTTTCGAGTGAAAGGAAGACGTTCACTGCACCTGGGACTGGACAAGTGTGGCTAGCAGAAGGTTTAACAGGGTAACATGGGAACGAGACTTATCATGATATGATATAGTGTATATATAGTTATATACGCCTATAGTTTACCGTACGCCATGATCTCACCCACCAATGCTGACACAGCTTGGATGAAGGTCAGAATACCAGCCAGAGGACGCCGCTCCTGCCGCTCAAAAAAGAAACATCATTCAGCCGTCAAAGCGTTGGAATTGGGAAAATATCTTCAATTTGTTAGCTCTCCATTTTTTTAACTCTGCCATGGCCGGTCCTCAGCCCGAGCTGCGAAAAGAGGAAGGTTGGGTGCTGGGACAGTAAACCAGCCCTGTAAAAAAAAGTGCCACTATATTTCGAGTGAAAGGAAGACGTTCACTGCACCTGGGACTGGACAATTCCTCCCCGTCAGCTACAGCGTGGGGCAGGGGCGAGGACTCCAATGCTGTTAAGGCAAGAAAACATAAGCCATGCCTACTCAAAGCTTATTGGTGACAGAAAAGAGGCGGGGCCTGATCTAAATTCTGCTTGAGAGGCAGCAAATCAGGTGCGTGGCGTGAAAGCAGAGCTCTTGAGGCTCAATCTGCGATTGGCCAATTATATAGCGGTTGTGTTTGGGTGATCATACAGAAATTCCTCCCCGTCAGCTGCAGCTTTGGGGACGGGGTGGGGACTCTGAGGCTGTTAAGGTAAGAAAACATAAGCCACACCTACTCAACCTCACAGCACTCGGCGTTCCAGGGATGACCAGCGATCAGCAGACAGGGAACCTCACGGCACTCGGCGTTCCAGGGATGACCAGAAATCAGCAGACACGGATGACCAGCGATCTGCAGACAGGGAACCTCATGGTATGTGGCGTTCCAGGGACGACCAGCGATCAGCAGACAGGGACAACCAGCGATCAACCACGGCTCTCAGGTAGGGACACGGCATGCTTGCAGGGGCTCGGCAGGGTCTTGGCCGTGGGGTCTGTTTAATCTGAATTGCCTTGTTTAATGTGAACTGCCTTGTTTAATGTGAACTGCCTTGTTTAATGTGAACTGCCTTGTTTAATCTGAACTGCCGTTGAGCTGAACTTCCTTGTTTGAGCTGAACTGCCTTGTTTGAGCTGAACTGCCTTGTTTGAGATGAACTGCCTTGTTTGAGATGAACTGCCTTGTTTGAGATGAACTGCCTTGTTTAATTTGAGCTGGCTTTTTTAATCTGAGCTGCCTTGTTTAATCTGAATTTGCGTTGAGCTAAACTACCTTTATTTAATATGAACTGCCTTTGAGCTGAACTGCCTTGTTTAATCTGAACTTCTTCTGAGCTGAACTGCCATGTTTAATCTGAACTGCCATATTTAATATGAACTGCCATGTTTAATCTGAACTGCCATGTTTAATCTGAACTGCCTTGTGTAATCTGAACTGCTTTTGAGCTGAACTGTCTTGTTTTAATCTAAACTGCCGTTGAGCTGAACTGCCTTTAAGCTGAACTGCCTTGTTTAATGTGAACTGCCTTGTTTAATGTGAACTGCCTAGTTTAATCTGAACTGCCGTTGAGCTGAACTGCCTTGTTTATTATGAACTGCTGTTGAGCTGAACTACCTTGATTGAGTTGAACTGCTTTGTTTAAGCTGAACTGCCGTTGAGCTTAACTGCTTTGTTTAATCTGAACTGCCGTTGACCTCACCCACCAATGCTAACACAGCTTGGATGAAGGTCAAAATGCTAGCAAGAGGACGCCGCTCCTCCCGCTCAAAAAATAAATATTATTCAGCAGTCACAGTGTTGGAATTGGGAAAATATCTTCAATTTGTTAGCTTTCAATTTTTTTAACTCTGCTATGGCCGGTCCTAAGCCCGTGCTGCAAAAAGAGGAAGGTTGGGTGCTAGGACAGTAAACCAGCCCTTGAAAAAAAGTGCCACTATATTTCGAGTGAAAGGAAGATGTTCACTGGACCTGGGACTGGACAATTCCTCCCCGTCAGCTACAGCGTGGGTGAGGGGCGAGGACTCCAATGCTGTTAAGGCAAGAAAACATAAGCCATGCCTACTCAAAGCTTATTGGTGACAGAAAAGAGGCGGGGCCTGATCTAAGTTCCGCTTGAGAGGCAGCAAATCAGGTGCGTGGCGTGAAAGCGGAGCTCTTGAGGCTCAATCTGCGATTGGCCAACTATATAGCGGTTGTGTTTGGGTGATCATACAGAAATTCCTCCCCGTCAGCTGCAGCGTAGGGGACGGGGTGGGGGCTCTGAGGCTGTTAAGGTAAGAAAACATAAGCCACGCCTACTCAACCTCACAGCACTCAGCGTTCCAGGGATGACCAGCGATCAGCAGACAGGGAACCTCACAGCACTCGGCATTCCAGGGACGACCAGCAATCAGCAGACACGGATGACCAGCGATCTGCAGACAGGGAACCTCATGGTACGTGGTGTTCCAGGGACGACCAGCGATCAGCAGACAGGGACAACCAGCGATCAACCACGGCTCTCAGGTAGGGACACGGCATGCTTGCAGGGGCTCGGCAGGGTCTTGGCCGTGGGGTCTGTTTAATCTGAATTGCCTTGTTTAATGTGAACTGCCTTGTTTAATGTGAACTGCCTTGTTTAATGTGAGCTGCCTTGTTTAATCTGAGCTGAACTTCCTTGTTTGAGCTGAACTGCCTTGTTTGAGCTGTACTGCCTTGTTTGAGCTGAACTGTCTTGTTTGAGCTGAACTGCCTTGTTTGAGCTGAACTGCCTTGTTTGAGTTGAACTGCCTTGTTTGAGCTGAACTGCCTTGTTTGAGCTGAACTGCCTTGTTTGAGCTGAACTGCCTTGTTTGAGCTGAACTGCCTTGTTTAATTTGAGCTGAACTGCCTTGTTAAATTTGAGCTGCCTTGTTTAATCTGAATTTGCGTTGAGCTAAACTGCCTTATTTAATATGAACTGCCTTTGAGCTTAACTGCCTTGTTAAATCCGAACTGCATTGTTTAATCTGAACTCCTTCTGAGCTGAACTGCCATGTTTAATGTGAACTGCCATGTTTAATGTGAACTGCCATGTTTAATGTGAACTGCGTTGTTTAATCTAAACTGCCTTGTTTAATCTGAACTGCCGTTGAGCTGAACTGCCTTTTGAGCTGAACTGCCTTGTTTAATGTGATCTGCCTTGTTTAATGTGATCTGCCTTGTTTAATGTGAACTGCCTTGTTTAATGTGAACTGCCTTGTTAAATCTGAACTGCCGTTCAGCTGAACTGCCTAGCTTAATCTAAACTGCCGTTGAGCTGAACTGCCTTGATTTAATCTAAACTGCCGTTGAAATGAACTGCCTTGATTAAATGTGAATTGCCTTGTTTAATATGAACTGCCTTGTTTAATGTGAACTGCCGTTGAGCTGAACTGCCTTGTTTAATGTGAACTGCCTCATTTAACCCCATTTGCGCTGGCGACACACAAATGTGCGGCCTCCGGGTGTCTGGACCTAGACGCCGAGCAGCCACACATTTGCGTTCAAGTAACAAAAAACATATGTGCTGAGAGCGCGCACCCTGCACGCTCCCAGCACACGCGTGGTACTCACGGAAAGGTCCCGGTCCGCTCTTTCGATCAGGAACTTTCCCGATCATGTGACCGCCATGATGACAAGTCACGGCGGTCACATGATCCCTAAACTGCTTTGTTTAAGCTGAAGTGCCGTTGAGCTTAACTGCTTTGTTTAATCTGAACTGCCGTTGACCTCACCCACCAATGCTGACACAGGAAGACGTTCACTGCACCTGGGACTGGACAAGTGTGGCTAGCAGAAGGTTTAACAGGGTAACATGGGAACGAGACTTATCATGATATGATATAGTATATATAGCTATATACGCCTATAGTTTACCTTACGCCATCATCTCACCCACCAATGCTGACACAGCTTGGATGAAGGTCAGAATACCAGCCAGAGGACGCCGCACCTGCCGCTCCAAAAGGAAACACTATTCAGCCGTCACAACGTTGGAATTGGGAAAATATCTTCAATTTGTTAGCTTTCCATTTTTTTTAACTCTGCCATGGCCGGTCCTAAGCCCGTGCTGCGAAAAGAGGAAGGTTGGGTGCTGGGACAGTAAACCAGCCCTGTAAAAAAAAGTGCCGCTATGTTTCGAGTGAAAGGAAGACGTTCACTGCACCTGGGACTGGACAAGTGTGGCTAGCAGAAGGTTTAACAGGGTAACATGGGAACGAGACTTATCATGATATGATATAGTATATATAGTTATATACGCCTATAGTTTACCGTACGCCATGATCTCACCCACCAATGCTGACACAGCTTGGATGAAGGTCAGAATACCAGCCAGAGGACGCCGCTCCTGCCGCTCCAAAAAGAAACATCATTCAGCCGTCACAGCGTTGGAATTGGGAAAATATCTTCAATGTGTTAGCTCTCCATTTTTTTAACTCTGCCATGGCCGGTCCTAAGCCCGTGCTGCGAAAAGAGGAAGGTTGGGTGCTGGGACAGTAAACCAGCCCTGTAAAAAAAAGTGCCGCTATGTTTCGAGTGAAAGGAAGACGTTCACTGCACCTGGGACTGGACAAGTGTGGCTAGCAGAAGGTTTAACAGGGTAACATGGGAACGAGACTTATCATATGAAATAGTATATATAGTTATATACGCCTATAGTTTACCGTACGCCATGATCTCACCCACCAATGCTGACACAGCTTGGATGAAGGTCAGAATACCAGCCAGAGGATGCCGCTCCTGCCGCTCCAAAAAGAAACATCATTCAGCCGTCACAGCGTTGGAATTGGGAAAATATCTTCAATGTGTTAGCTCTCCATTTTTTTAACTCTGCCATGGCCGGTCCTAAGCCCGTGCTGCGAAAAGAGGAAGGTTGGGTGCTGGGACAGTAAACCAGCCCTGTAAAAAAAAGTGCCGCTATGTTTCGAGTGAAAGGAAGACGTTCACTGCACCTGGGACTGGACAAGTGTGGCTAGCAGAAGGTTTAACAGGGTAACATGGGAACGAGACTTATCATGATATGATATAGTATTTATAGTTATATACGCCTATAGTTTACCGTACGCCATGATCTCACCCACCAATGCTGACACAGCTTGGATGAAGGTCAGAATACCAGCCAGAGGACGCCGCTCCTGCCGCTCCAAAAAGAAACATCATTCAGCCGTCACAGCGTTGGAATTGGGAAAATATCTTCAATGTGTTAGCTCTCCATTTTTTTTAACTCTGCCATGGCCGGTCCTAAGCCCGTGCTGTGAAAAGAGGAAGGTTGGGTGCTGGGACAGTAAACCAGCCCTGTAAAAAAAAGTGCCGCTATGTTTCGAGTGAAAGGAAGACGTTCACTGCACCTGGGACTGGACAAGTGTGGCTAGCAGAAGGTTTAACAGGGTAACATGGGAACGAGACTTATCATGATATGATATAGTATATATAGTTATATACGCCTATAGTTTACCGTACGCCATGATCTCACCCACAAATGCTGACACAGCTTGGTTGAAGGTCAGAATACCAGCCAGAGGACGCCGCTCCTGCCGCTCCAAAAAGAAACATCATTCAGCCGTCACAGCGTTGGAATTGGGAAAATATCTTCAATGTGTTAGCTCTCCATTTTTTTTTAACTCTGCCATGGCCGGTCCTAAGCCCGTGCT
Source organism: Staurois parvus (assembly GCF_062004578.1). Taxonomy (NCBI): domain Eukaryota; kingdom Metazoa; phylum Chordata; class Amphibia; order Anura; family Ranidae; genus Staurois; species Staurois parvus. Next base: position 1,086,947 of record NW_028318848.1, on the reverse strand, counting down.
GCGAAAAGAGGAAGGTTGGGTGCTGGGACAGTAAACCAGCCCTGTAAAAAAAAGTGCCGCTATGTTTCGAGTGAAAGGAAGACGTTCACTGCACCTGGGACTGGACAAGTGTGGCTAGCAGAAGGTTTAACAGGGTAACATGGGAACGAGACTTATCATGATATGATATAGTATATATAGTTATATACGCCTATAGTTTACCGTACGCCATGATCTCACCCACCAATGCTGACACAGCTTGGATGAAGGTCAGAATACCAGCCAGAGGACGCCGCTCCTGCCGCTCAAAAAAGAAACATCATTCAGCCGTCACAGCGTTGGAATTGGGAAAATATCTTCAATTTGTTAGCTCTCCATTTTTTTAACTCTGCCATGGCCGGTCCTCAGCCCGAGCTGCGAAAAGAGGAAGGTTGGGTGCTGGGACAGTAAACCAGCCCTGTAAAAAAAAGTGCCGCTATGTTTCGAGTGAAAGGAAGACGTTCACTGCACCTGGGACTGGACAAGTGTGGCTAGCAGAAGGTTTAACAGGGTAACATGGGAACGAGACTTATCATGATATGATATAGTGTATATATAGTTATATACGCCTATAGTGTACCGTACGCCGTGATCTCACCCACCAATGCTGACACAGCTTGGATGAAGGTCAGAATACAAGCCAGAGAACGCCGCTCCTGCCGCTCAAAAAAGAAACATCATTCAGCCGTCACAGCGTTGGAATTGGGAAAATATCTTCAATTTGTTAGCTCTCCATTTTTTTAACTCTGCCATGGCCGGTCCTCAGCCCGAGCTGCGAAAAGAGGAAGGTTGGGTGCTGGGACAGTAAACCAGCCCTGTAAAAAAAGTGCCGCTATGTTTCGAGTGAAAGGAAGACGTTCACTGCACCTGGGACTGGACAAGTGTGGCTAGCAGAAGGTTTAACAGGGTAACATGGGAACGAGACTTATCATGATATGATATAGTGTATATATAGTTATATACGCCTATAGTTTACCGTACGCCATGATCTCACCCACCAATGCTGACACAGCTTGGATGAAGGTCAGAATACCAGCCAGAGGACGCCGCTCCTGCCGCTCAAAAAAGAAACATCATTCAGCCGTCAAAGCGTTGGAATTGGGAAAATATCTTCAATTTGTTAGCTCTCCATTTTTTTAACTCTGCCATGGCCGGTCCTCAGCCCGAGCTGCGAAAAGAGGAAGGTTGGGTGCTGGGACAGTAAACCAGCCCTGTAAAAAAAAGTGCCACTATATTTCGAGTGAAAGGAAGACGTTCACTGCACCTGGGACTGGACAATTCCTCCCCGTCAGCTACAGCGTGGGGCAGGGGCGAGGACTCCAATGCTGTTAAGGCAAGAAAACATAAGCCATGCCTACTCAAAGCTTATTGGTGACAGAAAAGAGGCGGGGCCTGATCTAAATTCTGCTTGAGAGGCAGCAAATCAGGTGCGTGGCGTGAAAGCAGAGCTCTTGAGGCTCAATCTGCGATTGGCCAATTATATAGCGGTTGTGTTTGGGTGATCATACAGAAATTCCTCCCCGTCAGCTGCAGCTTTGGGGACGGGGTGGGGACTCTGAGGCTGTTAAGGTAAGAAAACATAAGCCACACCTACTCAACCTCACAGCACTCGGCGTTCCAGGGATGACCAGCGATCAGCAGACAGGGAACCTCACGGCACTCGGCGTTCCAGGGATGACCAGAAATCAGCAGACACGGATGACCAGCGATCTGCAGACAGGGAACCTCATGGTATGTGGCGTTCCAGGGACGACCAGCGATCAGCAGACAGGGACAACCAGCGATCAACCACGGCTCTCAGGTAGGGACACGGCATGCTTGCAGGGGCTCGGCAGGGTCTTGGCCGTGGGGTCTGTTTAATCTGAATTGCCTTGTTTAATGTGAACTGCCTTGTTTAATGTGAACTGCCTTGTTTAATGTGAACTGCCTTGTTTAATCTGAACTGCCGTTGAGCTGAACTTCCTTGTTTGAGCTGAACTGCCTTGTTTGAGCTGAACTGCCTTGTTTGAGATGAACTGCCTTGTTTGAGATGAACTGCCTTGTTTGAGATGAACTGCCTTGTTTAATTTGAGCTGGCTTTTTTAATCTGAGCTGCCTTGTTTAATCTGAATTTGCGTTGAGCTAAACTACCTTTATTTAATATGAACTGCCTTTGAGCTGAACTGCCTTGTTTAATCTGAACTTCTTCTGAGCTGAACTGCCATGTTTAATCTGAACTGCCATATTTAATATGAACTGCCATGTTTAATCTGAACTGCCATGTTTAATCTGAACTGCCTTGTGTAATCTGAACTGCTTTTGAGCTGAACTGTCTTGTTTTAATCTAAACTGCCGTTGAGCTGAACTGCCTTTAAGCTGAACTGCCTTGTTTAATGTGAACTGCCTTGTTTAATGTGAACTGCCTAGTTTAATCTGAACTGCCGTTGAGCTGAACTGCCTTGTTTATTATGAACTGCTGTTGAGCTGAACTACCTTGATTGAGTTGAACTGCTTTGTTTAAGCTGAACTGCCGTTGAGCTTAACTGCTTTGTTTAATCTGAACTGCCGTTGACCTCACCCACCAATGCTAACACAGCTTGGATGAAGGTCAAAATGCTAGCAAGAGGACGCCGCTCCTCCCGCTCAAAAAATAAATATTATTCAGCAGTCACAGTGTTGGAATTGGGAAAATATCTTCAATTTGTTAGCTTTCAATTTTTTTAACTCTGCTATGGCCGGTCCTAAGCCCGTGCTGCAAAAAGAGGAAGGTTGGGTGCTAGGACAGTAAACCAGCCCTTGAAAAAAAGTGCCACTATATTTCGAGTGAAAGGAAGATGTTCACTGGACCTGGGACTGGACAATTCCTCCCCGTCAGCTACAGCGTGGGTGAGGGGCGAGGACTCCAATGCTGTTAAGGCAAGAAAACATAAGCCATGCCTACTCAAAGCTTATTGGTGACAGAAAAGAGGCGGGGCCTGATCTAAGTTCCGCTTGAGAGGCAGCAAATCAGGTGCGTGGCGTGAAAGCGGAGCTCTTGAGGCTCAATCTGCGATTGGCCAACTATATAGCGGTTGTGTTTGGGTGATCATACAGAAATTCCTCCCCGTCAGCTGCAGCGTAGGGGACGGGGTGGGGGCTCTGAGGCTGTTAAGGTAAGAAAACATAAGCCACGCCTACTCAACCTCACAGCACTCAGCGTTCCAGGGATGACCAGCGATCAGCAGACAGGGAACCTCACAGCACTCGGCATTCCAGGGACGACCAGCAATCAGCAGACACGGATGACCAGCGATCTGCAGACAGGGAACCTCATGGTACGTGGTGTTCCAGGGACGACCAGCGATCAGCAGACAGGGACAACCAGCGATCAACCACGGCTCTCAGGTAGGGACACGGCATGCTTGCAGGGGCTCGGCAGGGTCTTGGCCGTGGGGTCTGTTTAATCTGAATTGCCTTGTTTAATGTGAACTGCCTTGTTTAATGTGAACTGCCTTGTTTAATGTGAACTGCCTTGTTTAATGTGAGCTGCCTTGTTTAATCTGAGCTGAACTTCCTTGTTTGAGCTGAACTGCCTTGTTTGAGCTGTACTGCCTTGTTTGAGCTGAACTGTCTTGTTTGAGCTGAACTGCCTTGTTTGAGCTGAACTGCCTTGTTTGAGTTGAACTGCCTTGTTTGAGCTGAACTGCCTTGTTTGAGCTGAACTGCCTTGTTTGAGCTGAACTGCCTTGTTTGAGCTGAACTGCCTTGTTTAATTTGAGCTGAACTGCCTTGTTAAATTTGAGCTGCCTTGTTTAATCTGAATTTGCGTTGAGCTAAACTGCCTTATTTAATATGAACTGCCTTTGAGCTTAACTGCCTTGTTAAATCCGAACTGCATTGTTTAATCTGAACTCCTTCTGAGCTGAACTGCCATGTTTAATGTGAACTGCCATGTTTAATGTGAACTGCCATGTTTAATGTGAACTGCGTTGTTTAATCTAAACTGCCTTGTTTAATCTGAACTGCCGTTGAGCTGAACTGCCTTTTGAGCTGAACTGCCTTGTTTAATGTGATCTGCCTTGTTTAATGTGATCTGCCTTGTTTAATGTGAACTGCCTTGTTTAATGTGAACTGCCTTGTTAAATCTGAACTGCCGTTCAGCTGAACTGCCTAGCTTAATCTAAACTGCCGTTGAGCTGAACTGCCTTGATTTAATCTAAACTGCCGTTGAAATGAACTGCCTTGATTAAATGTGAATTGCCTTGTTTAATATGAACTGCCTTGTTTAATGTGAACTGCCGTTGAGCTGAACTGCCTTGTTTAATGTGAACTGCCTCATTTAACCCCATTTGCGCTGGCGACACACAAATGTGCGGCCTCCGGGTGTCTGGACCTAGACGCCGAGCAGCCACACATTTGCGTTCAAGTAACAAAAAACATATGTGCTGAGAGCGCGCACCCTGCACGCTCCCAGCACACGCGTGGTACTCACGGAAAGGTCCCGGTCCGCTCTTTCGATCAGGAACTTTCCCGATCATGTGACCGCCATGATGACAAGTCACGGCGGTCACATGATCCCTAAACTGCTTTGTTTAAGCTGAAGTGCCGTTGAGCTTAACTGCTTTGTTTAATCTGAACTGCCGTTGACCTCACCCACCAATGCTGACACAGGAAGACGTTCACTGCACCTGGGACTGGACAAGTGTGGCTAGCAGAAGGTTTAACAGGGTAACATGGGAACGAGACTTATCATGATATGATATAGTATATATAGTTATATACGCCTATAGTTTACCTTACGCCATCATCTCACCCACCAATGCTGACACAGCTTGGATGAAGGTCAGAATACCAGCCAGAGGACGCCGCACCTGCCGCTCCAAAAGGAAACACTATTCAGCCGTCACAACGTTGGAATTGGGAAAATATCTTCAATTTGTTAGCTTTCCATTTTTTTTAACTCTGCCATGGCCGGTCCTAAGCCCGTGCTGCGAAAAGAGGAAGGTTGGGTGCTGGGACAGTAAACCAGCCCTGTAAAAAAAAGTGCCGCTATGTTTCGAGTGAAAGGAAGACGTTCACTGCACCTGGGACTGGACAAGTGTGGCTAGCAGAAGGTTTAACAGGGTAACATGGGAACGAGACTTATCATGATATGATATAGTATATATAGTTATATACGCCTATAGTTTACCGTACGCCATGATCTCACCCACCAATGCTGACACAGCTTGGATGAAGGTCAGAATACCAGCCAGAGGACGCCGCTCCTGCCGCTCCAAAAAGAAACATCATTCAGCCGTCACAGCGTTGGAATTGGGAAAATATCTTCAATGTGTTAGCTCTCCATTTTTTTAACTCTGCCATGGCCGGTCCTAAGCCCGTGCTGCGAAAAGAGGAAGGTTGGGTGCTGGGACAGTAAACCAGCCCTGTAAAAAAAAGTGCCGCTATGTTTCGAGTGAAAGAAAGACGTTCACTGCACCTGGGACTGGACAAGTGTGGCTAGCAGAAGGTTTAACAGGGTAACATGGGAACGAGACTTATCATGATATGATATAGTATATATAGTTATATACGCCTATAGTTTACCGTACGCCATGATCTCACCCACCAATGCTGACACAGCTTGGATGAAGGTCAGAATACCAGCCAGAGGACGCCGCTCCTGCCGCTCCAAACAGAAACATCATTCAGCCGTCACAGCGTTGGAATTGGGAAAATATCTTCAATGTGTTAGCTCTCCATTTTTTTAACTCTGCCATGGCCGGTCCTAAGCCCGTGCTGCGAAAAGAGGAAGGTTGGGTGCTGGGACAGTAAACTAGCCCTGTAAAAAAAAGTGTCGCTATGTTTCGAGTGAAAGGAAGACGTTCACTGCACCTGGGACTGGACAAGTGTGGCTAGCAGAAGGTTTAACAGGGTAACATGGGAACGAGACTTATCATGATATGATATAGTATATATAGTTTTATACGCCTATAGTTTACCGTACGCCATGATCTCACCCACCAATGCTGACATAGCTTGGATGAAGGTCAGAATACCAGCCAGAGGACGCCGCTCCTGCCGCTCCAATAAGAAACACCATTCAGCCGTCACAGCGTTGGAATTGGGAAAATATCTTCAATGTGTTAGCTCTCCATTTTTTTAACTCTGCCATGGCCGGTCCTAAGCCCGTGCTGCGAAAAGAGGAAGGTTGGGTGCTGGGACAGTAAACCAGCCCTGTAAAAAAAAGTGCCGCTATGTTTCGAGTGAAAGGAAGACGTTCACTGCACCTGGGACTGGACAAGTGTGGCTAGCAGAAGGTTTAACAGGGTAACATGGGAACGAGACTTATCATGATATGATATAGTATATATAGTTATATACGCCTATAGTTTACTGTACGCCATGATCTCACCCACCAATGCTGACACAGCTTGGATGAAGGTCAGAATACCAGCCAGAGGACGCCGCTCCTGCCGCTCCAAAAAGAAACATCATTCAGCCGTCACAGCGTTGGAATTGGGAAAATATCTTCAATGTGTTAGCTCTCCATTTTTTTAACTCTGCCATGGCCGGTCCTAAGTCCGTGCTGCGAAAAGAGGAAGGTTGGGTGCTGGGACAGTAAACCAGCCCTGTAAAAAAAAGTGCCGCTATGTTTCGAGTGAAAGGAAGACGTTCACTGCACCTGGGACTGGACAAGTGTGGCTAGCAGAAGGTTTAACAGGGTAACATGGGAACGAGACTTATCATGATATGATATAGTATATATAGTTATATACGCCTATAGTTTACCGTACGCCATGATCTCACCCACCAATGCTGACACAGCTTGGATGAAGGTCAGAATACCAGCCAGAGGACGCCGCTCCTGCCGCTCCAAAAAGAAACATCATTCAGCCGTCACAGCGTTGGAATTGGGAAAATATCTTCAATGTGTTAGCTCTCCATTTTTTTAACTCTGCCATAGCCGGTCCTAAGCCCGTGCTGCGAAAAGAGGAAGGTTGGGTGCTGGGACAGTAAACCAGCCCTGTAAAAATAAGTGCCGCTATGTTTCGAGTGAAAGGAAGACGTTCACTGCACCTGGGACTGGACAAGTGTGGCTAGCAGAAGGTTTAACAGGGTAACATGGGAACGAGACTTATCATGATATGATATAGTATATATAGTTATATACGCCTATAGTTTACCGTACGCCATGATCTCACCCACCAATGCTGACACAGCTTGGATGAAGGTCAGAATACCAGCCAGAGGACGCCGCTCCTGCCGCTCCAAAAAGAAACATCATTCAGCCGTCACAGCGTTGGAATTGGGAAAATATCTTCAATGTGTTAGCTCTCCATTTTTTTAACTCTGCCATGGCCGGTCCTAAGCCCGTGCTGCGAAAAGAGGAAGGTTGGGTGCTGGGACAGTAAACCAGCCCTGTAAAAAAAAGTGCCGCTATGTTTCGAGTGAAAGGAAGACGTTCACTGCACCTGGGACTGGACAAGTGTGGCTAGCAGAAGGTTTAACAGGGTAACATGGGAACGAGACTTATCATGATATGATATAGTATATATAGTTATATACGCCTATAGTTTACCGTACGCCATGATCTCACCCACCAATGCTGACACAGCTTGGATGAAGGTCAGAATACCAGCCAGAGGACGCCGCTCCTGCCGCTCCAAAAAGAAACATCATTCAGCCGTCACAGCGTTGGAATTGGGAAAATATCTTCAATGTGTTAGCTCTCCATTTTTTAAACTCTGCCATGGCCGGTCCTAAGCCCGTGCTGCGAAAAGAGGAAGGTTGGGTGCTGGGACAGTAAACCAGCCCTGTAAAAAAAAGTGCCGCTATGTTTCGAGTGAAAGGAAGACGTTCACTGCACCTGGGACTGGACAAGTGTGGCTAGCAGAAGGTTTAACAGGGTAACATGGGAACGAGACTTATCATGATATGATATAGTATATATAGTTATATACGCCTATAGTTTACCGTACGCCATGATCTCACCCACCAATGCTGACACAGCTTGGATGAAGGTCAGAATACCAGCCAGAGGACGCCGCTCCTGCCGCTCCAAAAAGAAACATCATTCAGCCGTCACAGCGTTGGAATTGGGAAAATATCTTCAATGTGTTAGCTCTCCATTTTTTTAACTCTGCCATAGCCGGTCCTAAGCCCGTGCTGCGAAAAGAGGAAGGTTGGGTGCTGGGACAGTAAACCAGCCCTGTAAAAATAAGTGCCGCTATGTTTCGAGTGAAAGGAAGACGTTCACTGCACCTGGGACTGGACAAGTGTGGCTAGCAGAAGGTTTAACAGGGTAACATGGGAACGAGACTTATCATGATATGATATAGTATATATAGTTATATACGCCTATAGTTTACCGTACGCCATGATCTCACCCACCAATGCTGACACAGCTTGGATGAAGGTCAGAATACCAGCCAGAGGACGCCGCTCCTGCCGCTCCAAAAAGAAACATCATTCAGCCGTCACAGCGTTGGAATTGGGAAAATATCTTCAATGTGTTAGCTCTCCATTTTTTTAACTCTGCCATGGCCGGTCCTAAGCCCGTGCTGCGAAAAGAGGAAGGTTGGGTGCTGGGACAGTAAACCAGCCCTGTAAAAAAAAGTGCCGCTATGTTTTGAGTGAAAGGAAGACGTTCACTGCACCTGGGACTGGACAAGTGTGGCTAGCAGAAGGTTTAACAGGGTAACATGGGAACGAGACTTATCATGATATGATATAGTATATATAGTTATATACGCCTATAGTTTACCGTACGCCATGATCTCACCCACCAATGCTGACACAGCTTGGATGAAGGTCAGAATACCAACCAGAGGACGCCGCTCCTGCCGCTCCAAAAAGAAACATTATTCAGCAGTCACAGCGTTGGACTTGGGAAAATGTCTTCAATTTGTTAGCTTTCCATTTTTTTTAACTCTGCCATGGCCGGTCCTAAGCCCGTGCTGCGAAAAGAGGAAGGTTGGGTGCTAGGACAGTAAACCAGCCCTGTAAAAAAAAGTGTCGCTATCTCTTGAGTGAAAGGAAGACGTTCACTGCACCTGGGACTGGACAATTCCTCCCCAACTGCTACAGCGTGGGGGAGGGGCGAGGACTCCAATGCTGTTAAGGCAAGAAAACATAAGCCATGCCTACTCCGCTTGAGAGTCAGCAAATCAGGTGCATGGCGTGAAAGCGGAGCTCTTGAGGCTCAATCTGCGATTGGCCAACTATATAGCGGTAGTGTTTGGATGATCATACAGAAATTCCTCCCCATCAGCTGCAGCGTAGGGGACGGGGTGGGGACTATGAGGCTGTTTATACAAGAAAATATAAGCCATGCCTTCTCAACCTCACAGCACTTGGTTTTCCAGGGATGACCAGCGATCAGCAGACACGGATGACCAGCGATCTGCAGACAGGGAACCTCATGGTACTCAGCGATCCAGGGACGACAAGCGATCAGCAGACAGGGACAACCAGCGATCAACCACAGCTCTCAGGTAGGGACACGGCAGGCTTGCAGGGGCTCAGCAGGGTCCTGGCCGTGGGGTCTGTTTAATCTGAATTGACTTGTTTAATGTGAAATGCCTTGTTTAATGTGAACTGCCTTGTTTAATGTGAACTGCCTTGTTTAATGTGAGCTGCCTTGCTTAATCTGAGCTGAACTTCCTTGTTTGAGCTGAACTTCCTTGTTTGAGCTGAACTGCCTTGTTTGAGCTGTACTGCCTTGTTTGAGCTGAACTGTCTTGTTTGAGCTGAACTGCCTTGTTTGAGCTGAACTGCCTTGTTTGAGTTGAACTGCCTTGTTTGAGTTGAACTGCCTTGTTTGAGCTGAACTGCCTTGTTTGAGCTGAACTGCCTTGTTTAATTTGAGCTGAACTGCCTTGTTTAATTTGAGCTGAACTGCCTTGTTTAATTTGAGCTGCCTTGTTTAATCTGAATTTGCGTTGAGCTAAACTGCCTTATTTAATATGAACTGCCTTTGAGCTTAACTGCCTTGTTAAATCCGAACTGCATTGTTTAATCTGAACTCCTTCTGAGCTGAACTGCCATGTTTAATGTGAACTGCCATGTTTAATGTGAACTGCCATGTTTAATGTGAACTGCGTTGTTTAATCTAAACTGCCTTGTTTAATCTGAACTGCCGTTGAGCTGAACTGCCTTTTGAGCTGAACTGCCTTGTTTAATGTGATCTTCCTTGTTTAATGTGATCTTCCTTGTTTAATGTGATCTGCCTTGTTTAATGTGAACTGCCTTGTTTAATGTGAACTGCCTTGTTTAATGTGAACTGCCTTGTTAAATCTGAACTGCCGTTCAGCTGAACTGCCTAGCTTAATCTAAACTGCCGTTGAGCTGAACTGCCTTGATTTAATCTAAACTGCCATTGAAATGAACTGCCTTGATTTAATGTGAACTGCCTTGTTTAATATGAACTGCCTTGTTTAATGTGAACTGCCGTTGAGCTGAACTGCCTTGTTTAATGTGAACTGCCTCATTTAACCCCATTTGCGCTGGCGACACACAAATGTGCGGCCTCCGGGTGTCTGGACCTAGACGCCGAGCAGCCACACATTTGCGTTCAAGTAACAAAAAACATATGTGCTGAGAGCGCGCACCCTGCACGCTCCCAGCACACGCGTGGTACTCACGGAAAGGTCCCGGTCCGCTCTTTCGATCAGGAACTTTCCCGATCATGTGACCGCCATGATGACAAGTCACGGCGGTCACATGATCCCTAAACTGCTTTGTTTAAGCTGAAGTGCCGTTGAGCTTAACTGCTTTGTTTAATCTGAACTGCCGTTGACCTCACCCACCAATGCTGACACAGGAAGACGTTCACTGCACCTGGGACTGGACAAGTGTGGCTAGCAGAAGGTTTAACAGGGTAACATGGGAACGAGACTTATCATGATATGATATAGTATATATAGTTATATACGCCTATAGTTTACCTTACGCCATCATCTCACCCACCAATGCTGACACAGCTTGGATGAAGGTCAGAATACCAGCCAGAGGACGCCGCACCTGCCGCTCCAAAAGGAAACACTATTCAGCCGTCACAACGTTGGAATTGGGAAAATATCTTCAATTTGTTAGCTTTCCATTTTTTTTAACTCTGCCATGGCCGGTCCTAAGCCCGTGCTGCAAAAAGAGGAAGGTTGGGTGCTGGGACAGTAAACCAGCCCTGTAAAAAAAAGTGCCGCTATGTTTCGAGTGAAAGGAAGACGTTCTCTGCACCTGGGACTGGACAAGTGTGGCTAGCAGAAGGTTTAACAGGGTAACATGGGAACGAGACTTATCATGATATGATATAGTATATACAGTTATATACGCCTATAGTTTACCGTACGCCATGATCTCACCCACTAATGCTGACACAGCTTGGATGAAGGTCAGAATACCAGCCAGAGGATGCCGCTCCTGCCGCTCCAAAAAGAAACATCATTCAGCCGTCACAGCGTTGGAATTGGGAAAATATCTTCAATGTGTTAGCTCTCCATTTTTTTAACTCTGCCATGGCCGGTCCTAAGCCCGTGCTGCGAAAAGAGGAAGGTTGGGTGCTGGGACAGTAAACCAGCCCTGTAAAAAAAAGTGCCGCTATGTTTCGAGTGAAAGCAAGACGTTCACTGCACCTGGGACTGGACAAGTGTGGCTAGCAGAAGGTTTAACAGGGTAACATGGGAACGAGACTTATCATGATATGATATAGTATATATAGTTATATACGCCTATAGTTTACCGTACGCCATGATCTCACCCACCAATGCTGACACAGCTTGGATGAAGGTCAGAATACCAGCCAGAGGACGCCGCTCCTGCCGCTCCAAAAAGAAACATCATTCAGCCGTCACAGCGTTGGAATTGGGAAAATATCTTCAATGTGTTAGCTCTCCATTTTTTTAACTCTGCCATGGCCGGTCCTAAGCCCGTGCTGCGAAAAGAGAAAGGTTGGGTGCTGGGACAGTAAACCAGCCCTGTAAAAAAAAGTGCCGCTATGTTTCAAGTGAAAGGAAGACGTTCACTGCACCTGGGACTGGACAAGTGTGGCTAGCAGAAGGTTTAACAGGGTAACATGGGAACGAGACTTATCATGATATGATATAGTATATATAGTTATATACGCCTATAGTTTACCGTACGCCATGATCTCACCCACCAATGCTGACACAGCTTGGATGAAGGTCAGAATACCAGCCAGAGGACGCCGCTCCTGCCGCTCCAAAAAGAAACATCATTCAGCCGTCACAGCGTTGGAATTGGGAAAATATCTTCAATGTGTTAGCTCTCCATTTTTTTTAACTCTGCCATGGCCGGTCCTAAGCCCGTGCTGCGAAAAGAGGAAGGTTGGGTGCTGGGACAGTAAACCAGCCCTGTAAAAAAAAGTGCCGCTATGTTTCGAGTGAAAGGAAGACGTTCACTGCACCTGGGACTGGACAAGTGTGGCTAGCAGAAGGTTTAACAGGGTAACATGGGAACGAGACTTATCATGATATGATATAGTATATATAGTTATATACGCCTATAGTTTACCGTACGCCATGATCTCACCCACCAATGCTGACACAGCTTGGATGAAGGTCAGAATACCAGCCAGAGGACGCCGCTCCTGCCGCTCCAAAAAGAAACATCATTCAGCCGTCACAGCGTTGGAATTGGGAAAATATCTTCAATGTGTTAGCTCTCCATTTTTTTAACTCTGCCATGGCCGGTCCTAAGCCCGTGCTGCGAAAAGAGGAAGGTTGGGTGCTGGGACAGTAAACCAGCCCTGTAAAAAAAAGTGCCGCTATGTTTCGAGTGAAAGGAAGACGTTCACTGCACCTGGGATTGGACAAGTGTGGCTAGCAGAAGGTTTAACAGGGTAACATGGGAACGAGACTTATCATGATATGATATAGTATATATAGTTATATACGCCTATAGTTTACCTTACGCCATCATCTCACCCACCAATGCTGACACAGCTTGGATGAAGGTCAGAATACCAGCCAGAGGACGCCGCACCTGCCGCTCCAAAAGGAAACACTATTCAGCCGTCACAACGTTGGAATTGGGAAAATATCTTCAATTTGTTAGCTTTCCATTTTTTTTAACTCTGCCATGGCCGGTCCTAAGCCCGTGCTGCAAAAAGAGGAAGGTTGGGTGCTGGGACAGTAAACCAGCCCTGTAAAAAAAGTGCCGCTATGTTTCGAGTGAAAGGAAGACGTTCACTGCACCTGGGACTGGACAAGTGTGGCTAGCAGAAGGTTTAACAGGGTAACATGGGAACGAGACTTATCATGATATGATATAGTATATATAGTTATATACGCCTATAGTTTACCGTACGCCATGATCTCACCCACCAATGCTGACACAGCTTGGATGAAGGTCAGAATACCAGCCAGAGGACGCCGCTCCTGCCGCTCCAAAAAGAAACATCATTCAGCCGTCACAGCGTTGGAATTGGGAAAATATCTTCAATGTGTTAGCTCTCCATTTTTTTAACTCTACCATGGCCGGTCCTAAGCCCGTGGTGCGAAAAGAGGAAGGTTGGGTGCTGGGACATTAAACCAGCCCTGTAAAAAAAAGTGCCGCTATCTTTCGAGTGAAAGGAAGACGTTCACTGCACCTGGGACTGGACAAGTGTGGCTAGCAGAAGGTTTAACAGGGTAACATGGGAACGAGACTTATCATGATATGATATAGTATATATAGTTATATACGCCTATAGTTTACCGTACGCCATGATCTCACCCACCAATGCTGACACAGCTTGGATGAAGGTCAGAATACCAGCCAGAGGACGCCGCTCCTGCCGCTCCAAAAAGAAACATCATTCAGCCGTCACAGCGTTGGAATTGGGAAAATATCTTCAATGTGTTAGCTCTCCATTTTTTTAACTCTGCCATGGCCGGTCCTAAGCCCGTGCTGTGAAAAGAGGAAGGTTGGGTGCTGGGACAGTAAACCAGCCCTGTAAAGAAAAGTGCCGCTATGTTTCGAGTGAAAGGAAGACGTTCACTGCACCTGGGACTGGACAAGTGTGGCTAGCAGAAGGTTTAACAGGGTAACATGGGAACGAGACTTATCATGATATGATATAGTATATATAGTTATATACGCCTATAGTTTACCGTACGCCATGATCTCACCCACCAATGCTGACACAGCTTGGATGAAGGTCAGAATACCAGCCAGAGGACGCCGCACCTGCCGCTCCAAAAGGAAACACTATTCAGCCGTCACAACGTTGGAATTGGGAAAATATCTTCAATTTGTTAGCTTTCCATTTTTTTTAACTCTGCCATGGCCGGTCCTAAGCCCGTGCTGCAAAAAGAGGAAGGTTGGGTGCTGGGACAGTAAACCAGCCCTGTAAAAAAAGTGCCGCTATGTTTCGAGTGAAAGGAAGACGTTCTCTGCACCTGGGACTGGACAAGTGTGGCTAGCAGAAGGTTTAACAGGGTAACATGGGAACGAGACTTATCATGATATGATATAGTATATACAGTTATATACGCCTATAGTTTACCGTACGCCATGATCTCACCCACTAATGCTGACACAGCTTGGATGAAGGTCAGAATACCAGCCAGAGGATGCTGCTCCTGCCGCTCCAAAAAGAAACATCATTCAGCCGTCACAGCGTTGGAATTGGGAAAATATCTTCAATGTGTTAGCTCTCCATTTTTTTAACTCTGTCATGGCCGGTCCTAAGCCCGTGCTGCGAAAAGAGGAAGGTTGGGTGCTGGGACAGTAAACCAGCCCTGTAAAAAAAAGTGCCGCTATGTTTCGAGTGAAAGGAAGACGTTCACTGCACCTGGGACTGGACAAGTGTGGCTAGCAGAAGGTTTAACAGGGTAACATGGGAACGAGACTTATCATGATATGATATAGTATATATAGTTATATACGCCTATAGTTTACCGTACGCCATGATCTCACCCACCAATGCTGACACAGCTTGGATGAAGGTCAGAATACCAGCCAGAGGACGCCGCTCCTGCCGCTCCAAAAAGAAACATCATTCAGCCGTCACAGCGTTGGAATTGGGAAAATATCTTCAATGTGTTAGCTCTCCATTTTTTTAACTCTGCCATGGCCGGTCCTAAGCCCGTGCTGCGAAAAGAGGAAGGTTGGGTGCTGGGACAGTAAACCAGCCCTGTAAAAAAAAGTGCCGCTATGTTTCGAGTGAAAGGAAGACGTTCACTGCACCTGGGACTGGACAAGTGTGGCTAGCAGAAGGTTTAACAGGGTAACATGGGAACGAGACTTATCATGATATGATATAGTATATATAGTTATATACGCCTATAGTTTACCGTACGCCATGATCTCACCCACCAATGCTGACACAGCTTGGATGAAGGTCAGAATACCAGCCAGAGGACGCCGCTCCTGCCGCTCCAAAAAGAAACATCATTCAGCCGTCACAGCGTTGGAATTGGGAAAATATCTTCAATGTGTTAGCTCTCCATTTTTTTTAACTCTGCCATGGCCGGTCCTAAGCCCGTGCTGCGAAAAGAGGAAGGTTGGGTGCTGGGACAGTAAACCAGCCCTGTAAAAAAAAGTGCCGCTATGTTTCGAGTGAAAGGAAGACGTTCACTGCACCTGGGACTGGACAAGTGTGGCTAGCAGAAGGTTTAACAGGGTAACATGGGAACGAGACTTATCATGATATGATATAGTATATATAGTTATATACGCCTATAGTTTACCGTACGCCATGAACTCACCCACCAATGCTGACACAGCTTGGATGAAGGTCAGAATACCAGCCAGAGGACGCCGCTCCTGCCGCTCCAAAAAGAAACATCATTCAGCCGTCACAGCGTTGGAATTGGGAAAATATCTTCAATGTGTTAGCTCTCCATTTTTTTAACTCTGCCATGGCCGGTCCTAAGCCCGTGCTGCGAAAAGAGGAAGGTTGGGTGCTGGGACAGTAAACCAGCCCTGTAAAAAAAAGTGCCGCTATGTTTCGAGTGAAAGGAAGACGTTCACTGCACCTGGGACTGGACAAGTGTGGCTAGCAGAAGGTTTAACAGGGTAACATGGGAACGAGACTTATCATGATATGATATAGTATATATAGTTATATACGCCTATAGTTTACCGTACGCCATGAACTCACCCACCAATGCTGACACAGCTTGGATGAAGGTCAGAATACCAGCCAGAGGACGCCGCTCCTGCCGCTCCAAAAAGAAACATCATTCAGCCGTCACAGCGTTGGAATTGGGAAAATATCTTCAATGTGTTAGCTCTCCATTTTTTTAACTCTGCCATGGCCGGTCCTAAGCCCGTGCTGCGAAAAGAGGAAGGTTGGGTGCTGGGACAGTAAACCAGCCCTGTAAAAAAAAGTGCCGCTATGTTTCGAGTGAAAGGAAGACGTTCACTGCACCTGGGACTGGACAAGTGTGGCTAGCAGAAGGTTTAACAGGGTAACATGGGAACGAGACTAATCATGATATGATATAGTATATATAGTTATATACGCCTATAGTTTACCGTACACCATGATCTCACCCACCAATGCTGACACTGCTTGGATGAAGGTCAGAATACCAGCCAGAGGACGCCGCTCCTGCCGCTCCAAAAAGAAACATCATTCAGCCGTCACAGCGTTGGAATTGGGAAAATATCTTCAATGTGTTAGCTCTCCATTTTTTTAACTCTGCCATGGCCGGTCCTAAGCCCGTGCTGCGAAAAGAGGAAGGTTGGGTGCTGGGACAGTAAACCAGCCCTGTAAAAAAAAGTGCCGCTATGTTTCGAGTGAAAGGAAGACGTTCACTGCACCTGGGACTGGACAAGTGTGGCTAGCAGAAGGTTTAACAGGGTAACATGGGAACGAGACTTATCATGATATGATATAGTATATATAGTTATATACGCCTATAGTTTACCGTACGCCATGATCTCACCCACCAATGCTGACACAGCTTGGATGAAGGTCAGAATACCAGCCAGAGGACGCCGCTCCTGCCGCTCCAAAAAGAAACATCATTCAGCCGTCACAGCGTTGGAATTGGGAAAATATCTTCAATGTGTTAGCTCTCCATTTTTTTTTAACTCTGCCATGGCCGGTCCTAAGCCCGTGCTGCGAAAAGAGGAAGGTTGGGTGCTGGGACAGTAAACCAGCCCTGTAAAAAAAAGTGCCGCTATGTTTCGAGTGAAAGGAAGACGTCCACTGCACCTGGGACTGGACAAGTGTGGCTAGCAGAAGGTTTAACAGGGTAACATGGGAACGAGACTTATCATGATATGATATAGTATATATAGTTATATACGCCTATAGTTTAACGTACGCCATGATCTCACCCACCAATGCTGACACAGCTTGGATGAAGGTCAGAATACCAGCCAGAGGACGCCGCTCCTGCCGCTCCAAAAAGAAACATCATTCAGCCGTCACAGCGTTGGAATTGGGAAAATATCTTCAATGTGTTAGCTCTCCATTTTTTTAACTCTGCCATGGCCGGTCCTAAGCCCGTGCTGCGAAAAGAGGAAGGTTGGGTGCTGGGACAGTAAACCAGCCCTGTAAAGAAAAGTGCCGCTATGTTTCGAGTGAAAGGAAGACGTTCACTGCACCTGGGACTGGACAAGTGTGGCTAGCAGAAGGTTTAACAGGGTAACATGGGAACGAGACTTATCATGATATGATATAGTATATATAGTTATATACGCCTATAGTTTACCGTACGCCATGATCTCACCCACCAATGCTGACACAGCTTGGATGAAGGTCAGAATACCAGCCAGAGGACGCCGCTCCTGCCGCTCCAAAAAGAAACATCATTCAGCCGTCACAGCGTTGGAATTGGGAAAATATCTTCAATGTGTTAGCTCTCCATTTTTTTAACTCTACCATGGCCGGTCCTAAGCCCGTGGTGCGAAAAGAGGAAGGTTGGGTGCTGGGACATTAAACCAGCCCTGTAAAAAAAAGTGCCGCTATCTTTCGAGTGAAAGGAAGACGTTCACTGCACCTGGGACTGGACAAGTGTGGCTAGCAGAAGGTTTAACAGGGTAACATGGGAACGAGACTTATCATGATATGATATAGTATATATAGTTATATACGCCTATAGTTTACCGTACGCCATGATCTCACCCACCAATGCTGACACAGCTTGGATGAAGGTCAGAATACCAGCCAGAGGACGCCGCTCCTGCCGCTCCAAAAAGAAACATCATTCAGCCGTCACAGCGTTGGAATTGGGAAAATATCTTCAATGTGTTAGCTCTCCATTTTTTTAACTCTGCCATGGCCGGTCCTAAGCCCGTGCTGTGAAAAGAGGAAGGTTGGGTGCTGGGACAGTAAACCAGCCCTGTAAAGAAAAGTGCCGCTATGTTTCGAGTGAAAGGAAGACGTTCACTGCACCTGGGACTGGACAAGTGTGGCTAGCAGAAGGTTTAACAGGGTAACATGGGAACGAGACTTATCATGATATGATATAGTATATATAGTTATATACGCCTATAGTTTACCGTACGCCATGATCTCACCCACCAATGCTGACACAGCTTGGATGAAGGTCAGAATACCAGCCAGAGGACGCCGCACCTGCCGCTCCAAAAGGAAACACTATTCAGCCGTCACAACGTTGGAATTGGGAAAATATCTTCAATTTGTTAGCTTTCCATTTTTTTTAACTCTGCCATGGCCGGTCCTAAGCCCGTGCTGCAAAAAGAGGAAGGTTGGGTGCTGGGACAGTAAACCAGCCCTGTAAAAAAAGTGCCGCTATGTTTCGAGTGAAAGAAAGACGTTCTCTGCACCTGGGACTGGACAAGTGTGGCTAGCAGAAGGTTTAACAGGGTAACATGGGAACGAGACTTATCATGATATGATATAGTATATACAGTTATATACGCCTATAGTTTACCGTACGCCATGATCTCACCCACTAATGCTGACACAGCTTGGATGAAGGTCAGAATACCAGCCAGAGGATGCCGCTCCTGCCGCTCCAAAAAGAAACATCATTCAGCCGTCACAGCGTTGGAATTGGGAAAATATCTTCAATGTGTTAGCTCTCCATTTTTTTAACTCTGCCATGGCCGGTCCTAAGCCCGTGCTGCGAAAAGAGGAAGGTTGGGTGCTGGGACAGTAAACCAGCCCTGTAAAAAAAAGTGCCGCTATGTTTCGAGTGAAAGGAAGACGTTCACTGCACCTGGGACTGGACAAGTGTGGCTAGCAGAAGGTTTAACAGGGTAACATGGGAACGAGACTTATCATGATATGATATAGTATATATAGTTATATACGCCTATAGTTTACCGTACGCCATGATCTCACCCACCAATGCTGACACAGCTTGGATGAAGGTCAGAATACTAGCCAGAGGACGCCGCTCCTGCCGCTCCAAAAAGAAACATCATTCAGCCGTCACAGCGTTGGAATTGGGAAAATATCTTCAATGTGTTAGCTCTCCATTTTTTTAACTCTGCCATGGCCGGTCCTAAGCCCGTGCTGCGAAAAGAGGAAGGTTGGGTGCTGGGACAGTAAACCAGCCCTGTAAAAAAAAGTGCCGCTATGTTTCGAGTGAAAGGAAGACGTTCACTGCACCTGGGACTGGACAAGTGTGGCTAGCAGAAGGTTTAACAGGGTAACATGGGAACGAGACTTATCATGATATGATATAGTATATATAGTTATATACGCCTATAGTTTACCGTACGCCATGATCTCACCCACCAATGCTGACACAGCTTGGATGAAGGTCAGAATACCAGCCAGAGGACGCCGCTCCTGCCGCTCCAAAAAGAAACATCATTCAGCCGTCACAGCGTTGGAATTGGGAAAATATCTTCAATGTGTTAGCTCTCCATTTTTTTAACTCTGCCATGGCCGGTCCTAAGCCCGTGCTGCGAAAAGAGGAAGGTTGGGTGCTGGGACAGTAAACCAGCCCTGTAAAAAAAAGTGCCGCTATGTTTCGAGTGAAAGGAAGACGTTCACTGCACCTGGGACTGGACAAGTGGGGCTAGCAGAAGGTTTAACAGGGTAACATGGGAACGATACTTATCATGATATGATATAGTATATATAGTTATATACGCCTATAGTTTACCGTACGCCATGATCTCACCCACCAATGCTGACACAGCTTGGATGAAGGTCAGAATACCAGCCAGAGGACGCCGCTCCTGCCGCTCCAAAAAGAAACATCATTCAGCCGTCACAGCGTTGGAATTGGGAAAATATCTTCAATGTGTTAGCTCTCCATTTTTTTAACTCTGCCATGGCCGGTCCTAAGCCCGTGCTGCGAAAAGAGGAAGGTTGGGTGCTGGGACAGTAAACCAGCCCTGTAAAAAAAAGTGCCGCTATGTTTCGAGTGAAAGGAAGACGTTCACTGCACCTGGGACTGGACAAGTGTGGCTAGCAGAAGGTTTAACAGGGTAACATGGGAACGAGACTTATCATGATATGATATAGTATATATAGTTATATACGCCTATAGTTTACCGTACGCCATGATCTCACCCACCAATGCTGACACAGCTTGGATGAAGGTCAGAATACTAGCCAGAGGACGCCGCTCCTGCCGCTCCAAAAAGAAACATCATTCAGCCGTCACAGCGTTGGAATTGGGAAAATATCTTCAATGTGTTAGCTCTCCATTTTTTTAACTCTGCCATGGCCGGTCCTAAGCCCGTGCTGCGAAAAGAGGAAGGTTGGGTGCTGGGACAGTAAACCAGCCCTGTAAAAAAAAGTGCCGCTATGTTTCGAGTGAAAGGAAGACGTTCACTGCACCTGGGACTGGACAAGTGTGGCTAGCAGAAGGTTTAACAGGGTAACATGGGAACGAGACTTATCATGATATGATATAGTATATATAGTTATATACGCCTATAGTTTACCGTACGCCATGATCTCACCCACCAATGCTGACACAGCTTGGATGAAGGTCAGAATACCAGCCAGAGGACGCCGCTCCTGCCGCTCCAAAAAGAAACATCATTCAGCCGTCACAGCGTTGGAATTGGGAAAATATCTTCAATGTGTTAGCTCTCCATTTTTTTAACTCTGCCATGGCCGGTCCTAAGCCCGTGCTGCGAAAAGAGGAAGGTTGGGTGCTGGGACAGTAAACCAGCCCTGTAAAAAAAAGTGCCGCTATGTTTCGAGTGAAAGGAAGACGTTCACTGCACCTGGGACTGGACAAGTGGGGCTAGCAGAAGGTTTAACAGGGTAACATGGGAACGATACTTATCATGATATGATATAGTATATATAGTTATATACGCCTATAGTTTACCGTACGCCATGATCTCACCCACCAATGCTGACACAGCTTGGATGAAGGTCAGAATACCAGCCAGAGGACGCCGCTCCTGCCGCTCCAAAAAGAAACATCATTCAGCCGTCACAGCGTTGGAATTGGGAAAATATCTTCAATGTGTTAGCTCTCCATTTTTTTAACTCTGCCATGGCCGGTCCTAAGCCCGTGCTGCGAAAAGAGGAAGGTTGGGTGCTGGGACAGTAAACCAGCCCTGTAAAAAAAAGTGCCGCTATGTTTCGAGTGAAAGGAAGACGTTCACTGCACCTGGGACTGGACAAGTGTGGCTAGCAGAAGGTTTAACAGGGTAACATGGGAACGAGACTTATCATGATATGATATAGTATATATAGTTATATACGCCTATAGTTTACCGTACGCCATGATCTCACCCACCAATGCTGACACAGCTTGGATGAAGGTCAGAATACCAGCCAGAGGACGCCGCTCCTGCCGCTCCAAAAAGAAACATCATTCAGCCGTCACAGCGTTGGAATTGGGAAAATATCTTCAATGTGTTAGCTCTCCATTTTTTTAACTCTGCCATGGCCGGTCCTAAGCCCGTGCTGTGAAAAGAGGAAGGTTGGGTGCTGGGACAGTAAACCAGCCCTGTAAAGAAAAGTGCCGCTATGTTTCGAGTGAAAGGAAGACGTTCACTGCACCTGGGACTGGACAAGTGTGGCTAGCAGAAGGTTTAACAGGGTAACATGGGAACGAAACTTATCATGATATGATATAGTATATATAGTTATATACGCCTATAGTTTACCGTACGCCATGATCTCACCCACCAATGCTGACACAGCTTGGATGAAGGTCAGAATACCAGCCAGAGGACGCCGCTCCTGCCGCTCCAAAATAAACATCATTCAGTCGTCACAGCGTTGGAATTGGGAAAATATCTTCAATGTGTTAGCTCTCCATTTTTTTAACTCTGCCATGGCCGGTCCTAAGCCCGTGCTGCGAAAAGAGGAAGGTTGGGTGCTGGGACAGTAAACCAGCCCTGTAAAAAAAAGTGCCGCTATGTTTCGAGTGAAAGGAAGACGTTCATTGCACCTGGGACTGCACAAGTGTGGCTAGCAGAAGGTTTAACAGGGTAACATGGGAACGAGACTTATCATGATATGATATAGTATATATAGTTATATACGCCTATAGTTTACCGTACGCCATGATCTCACCCACCAATGCTGACACAGCTTGGATGAAGGTCAGAATACCAGCCAGAGGACGCCGCTCCTGCCGCTCCAAAAAGAAACACCATTCAGCCGTCACAGCGTTGGAATTGGGAAAATATCTTCAATGTGTTAGCTCTCCATTTTTTTAACTCTGCCATGGCGGGTCCTAAGCCCGTGCTGCGAAAAGAGGAAGGTTGGGTGCTGGGACAGTAAACCAGCCCTGTAAAAAAAAGTGCCGCTATGTTTCGAGTGAAAGGAAGACGTTCACTGCACCTGGGACTGGACAAGTGTGGCTAGCAGAAGGTTTAACAGGGTAACATGGGAACGAGACTTATCATATGAAATAGTATATATAGTTATATACGCCTATAGTTTACCGTACGCCATGATCTCACCCACCAATGCTGACACAGCTTGGATGAAGGTCAGAATACCAGCCAGAGGACGCCGCTCCTGCCGCTCCAAAAAGAAACATCATTCAGCCGTCACAGCGTTGGAATTGGGAAAATATCTTCAATGTGTTAGCTCTCCATTTTTTTAACTCTGCCATGGCCAGTCCTAAGCCCGTGCTGCGAAAAGAGGAAGGTTGGGTGCTGGGACAGTAAACCAGCCCTGTAAAAAAAAGTGCCGCTATGTTTCGAGTGAAAGGAAGACGTTCACTGCACCTGGGACTGGACAAGTGTGGCTAGCAGAAGGTTTAACAGGGTAACATGGGAACGAGACTTATCATGATATGATATAGTATATATAGTTATATACGCCTATAGTTTACCGTACGCCATGATCTCACCCACCAATGCTGACACAGCTTGGATGAAGGTCAGAATACCAGCCAGAGGACGCCGCTCCTGCCGCTCCAAAAAGAAACATCATTCAGCCGTCACAGCGTTGGAATTGGGAAAATATCTTCAATGTGTTAGCTCTCCATTTTTTTTAACTCTGCCATGGCCGGTCCTAAGCCCGTGCTGCGAAAAGAGGAAGGTTGGGTGCTGGGACAGTAAACCAGCCCTGTAAAAAAAAGTGCCGCTATGTTTCGAGTGAAAGGAAGACGTTCACTGCACCTGGGACTGGACAAGTGTGGCTAGCAGAAGGTTTAACAGGGTAACATGGGAACGAGACTTATCATGATATGATATAGTATATATAGTTATATACGCCTATAGTTTACCGTACGCCATGATCTCACCCACAAATGCTGACACAGCTTGGTTGAAGGTCAGAATACCAGCCAGAGGACGCCGCTCCTGCCGCTCCAAAAAGAAACATCATTCAGCCGTCACAGCGTTGGAATTGGGAAAATATCTTCAATGTGTTAGCTCTCCATTTTTTTTTAACTCTGCCATGGCCGGTCCTAAGCCCGTGCTGCGAAAAGAGGAAGGTTGGGTGCTGGGACAGTAAACCAGCCCTGTAAAAAAAAGTGCCGCTATGTTTCGAGTGAAAGGAAGACGTTCACTGCACCTGGGACTGGACAAGTGTGGCTAGCAGAAGGTTTAACAGGGTAACATGGGAACGAGACTTATCATGATATGATATAGTATATATAGTTATATACGCCTATAGTTTACCGTACGCCATGATCTCACCCACCAATGCTGACACAGCTTGGATGAAGGTCAGAATACCAGCCAGAGGACGCCGCTCCTGCCGCTCTAAAAAGAAACATCATTCAGCCGTCACAGCGTTGGAATTGGGAAAATATCTTCAATGTGTTAGCTCTCCATTTTTTTAACTCTGCCATGGCCGGTCCTAAGCCCGTGCTGCGAAAAGAGGAAGGTTGGGTGCTGGGACAGTAAACCAGCCCTGTAAAAAAAAGTGCCGCTATGTTTCGAGTGAAAGGAAGACGTTCACTGCACCTGGGACTGGACAAGTGTGGCTAGCAGAAGGTTTAACAGGGTAACATGGGAACGAGACTTATCATGATATGATATAGTATATATAGTTATATACGCCTATAGTTTACCGTACGCCATGATCTCACCCACCAATGCTGACACAGCTTGGATGAAGGTCAGAATACCAGCCAGAGGACGCCGCTCCTGCCGCTCCAAAAAGAAACATCATTCAGCCGTCACAGCGTTGGAATTGGGAAAATATCTTCAATGTGTTAGCTCTCCATTTTTTTAACTCTGCCATGGCCGGTCCTAAGCCCGTGCTGCGAAAAGAGGAAGGTTGGGTGCTGGGACAGTAAACCAGCCCTGTAAAAAAAAGTGCCGCTATGTTTCGAGTGAAAGGAAGACGTTCACTGCACCTGGGACTGGACAAGTGTGGCTAGCAGAAGGTTTAACAGGGTAACATGGGAACGAGACTTATCATGATATGATATAGTATATATAGTTATATACGCCTATAGTTTACCTTACGCCATCATCTCACCCACCAATGCTGACACAGCTTGGATGAAGGTCAGAATACCAGCCAGAGGACGCCGCACCTGCCGCTCCAAAAGGAAACACTATTCAGCCGTCACAACGTTGGAATTGGGAAAATATCTTCAATTTGTTAGCTTTCCATTTTTTTTAACTCTGCCATGGCCGGTCCTAAGCCCGTGCTGCAAAAAGAGGAAGGTTGGGTGCTGGGACAGTAAACCAGCCCTGTAAAAAAAGTGCCGCTATGTTTCGAGTGAAAGGAAGACGTTCTCTGCACCTGGGACTGGACAAGTGTGGCTAGCAGAAGGTTTAACAGGGTAACATGGGAACGAGACTTATCATGATATGATATAGTATATACAGTTATATACGCCTATAGTTTACCGTACGCCATGATCTCACCCACTAATGCTGACACAGCTTGGATGAAGGTCAGAATACCAGCCAGAGGATGCTGCTCCTGCCGCTCCAAAAAGAAACATCATTCAGCCGTCACAGCGTTGGAATTGGGAAAATATCTTCAATGTGTTAGCTCTCCATTTTTTTAACTCTGCCATGGCCGGTCCTAAGCCCGTGCTGCGAAAAGAGGAAGGTTGGGTGCTGGGACAGTAAACCAGCCCTGTAAAAAAAAGTGCCGCTATGTTTCGAGTGAAAGGAAGACGTTCACTGCACCTGGGACTGGACAAGTGTGGCTAGCAGAAGGTTTAACAGGGTAACATGGGAACGAGACTTATCATGATATGATATAGTATATATAGTTATATACGCCTATAGTTTACCGTACGCCATGATCTCACCCACCAATGCTGACACAGCTTGGATGAAGGTCAGAATACCAGCCAGAGGACGCCGCTCCTGCCGCTCCAAAAAGAAACATCATTCAGCCGTCACAGCGTTGGAATTGGGAAAATATCTTCAATGTGTTAGCTCTCCATTTTTTTAACTCTGCCATGGCCGGTCCTAAGCCCGTGCTGCGAAAAGAGGAAGGTTGGGTGCTGGGACAGTAAACCAGCCCTGTAAAAAAAAGTGCCGCTATGTTTCGAGTGAAAGGAAGACGTTCACTGCACCTGGGACTGGACAAGTGTGGCTAGCAGAAGGTTTAACAGGGTAACATGGGAACGAGACTTATCATGATATGATATAGTATATATAGTTATATACGCCTATAGTTTACCGTACGCCATGATCTCACCCACCAATGCTGACACAGCTTGGATGAAGGTCAGAATACCAGCCAGAGGACGCCGCTCCTGCCGCTCCAAAAAGAAACATCATTCAGCCGTCACAGCGTTGGAATTGGGAAAATATCTTCAATGTGTTAGCTCTCCATTTTTTTTAACTCTGCCATGGCCGGTCCTAAGCCCGTGCTGCGAAAAGAGGAAGGTTGGGTGCTGGGACAGTAAACCAGCCCTGTAAAAAAAAGTGCCGCTATGTTTCGAGTGAAAGGAAGACGTTCACTGCACCTGGGACTGGACAAGTGTGGCTAGCAGAAGGTTTAACAGGGTAACATGGGAACGAGACTTATCATGATATGATATAGTATATATAGTTATATACGCCTATAGTTTACCGTACGCCATGAACTCACCCACCAATGCTGACACAGCTTGGATGAAGGTCAGAATACCAGCCAGAGGACGCCGCTCCTGCCGCTCCAAAAAGAAACATCATTCAGCCGTCACAGCGTTGGAATTGGGAAAATATCTTCAATGTGTTAGCTCTCCATTTTTTTAACTCTGCCATGGCCGGTCCTAAGCCCGTGCTGCGAAAAGAGGAAGGTTGGGTGCTGGGACAGTAAACCAGCCCTGTAAAAAAAAGTGCCGCTATGTTTCGAGTGAAAGGAAGACGTTCACTGCACCTGGGACTGGACAAGTGTGGCTAGCAGAAGGTTTAACAGGGTAACATGGGAACGAGACTAATCATGATATGATATAGTATATATAGTTATATACGCCTATAGTTTACCGTACGCCATGATCTCACCCACCAATGCTGACACAGCTTGGATGAAGGTCAGAATACCAGCCAGAGGACGCCGCTCCTGCCGCTCCAAAAAGAAACATCATTCAGCCGTCACAGCATTGGAATTGGGAAAATATCTTCAATGTGTTAGCTCTCCATTTTTTTAACTCTGCCATGGCCGGTCCTAAGCCCGTGCTGCGAAAAGAGGAAGGTTGGGTGCTGGGACAGTAAACCAGCCCTGTAAAAAAAAGTGCCGCTATGTTTCGAGTGAAAGGAAGACGTTCACTGCACCTGGGACTGGACAAGTGTGGCTAGCAGAAGGTTTAACAGGGTAACATGGGAACGAGACTTATCATGATATGATATAGTATATATAGTTATATACGCCTATAGTTTACCGTACGCCATGATCTCACCCACCAATGCTGACACAGCTTGGATGAAGGTCAGAATACCAGCCAGAGGACGCCGCTCCTGCCGCTCCAAAAAGAAACATCATTCAGCCGTCACAGCGTTGGAATTGGGAAAATATCTTCAATGTGTTAGCTCTCCATTTTTTTAACTCTGCCATGGCCGGTCCTAAGCCCGTGCTGCGAAAAGAGGAAGGTTGGGTGCTGGGACAGTAAACCAGCCCTGTAAAAAAAAGTGCCGCTATGTTTCGAGTGAAAGGAAGACGTTCACTGCACCTGGGACTGGACAAGTGTGGCTAGCAGAAGGTTTAACAGGGTAACATGGGAACGAGACTAATCATGATATGATATAGTATATATAGTTATATACGCCTATAGTTTACCGTACGCCATGATCTCACCCACCAATGCTGACACAGCTTGGATGAAGGTCAGAATACCAGCCAGAGGACGCCGCTCCTGCCGCTCCAAAAAGAAACATCATTCAGCCGTCACAGCGTTGGAATTGGGAAAATATCTTCAATGTGTTAGCTCTCCATTTTTTTAACTCTGCCATGGCCGGTCCTAAGCCCGTGCTGCGAAAAGAGGAAGGTTGGGTGCTGGGACAGTAAACCAGCCCTGTAAAAAAAAGTGCCGCTATGTTTCGAGTGAAAGGAAGACGTTCACTGCACCTGGGACTGGACAAGTGTGGCTAGCAGAAGGTTTAACAGGGTAACATGGGAACGAGACTAATCATGATATGATATAGTATATATAGTTATATACGCCTATAGTTTACCGTACGCCATGATCTCACCCACCAATGCTGACACAGCTTGGATGAAGGTCAGAATAGCAGCCAGAGGACGCCGCTCCTGCCGCTCCAAAAAGAAACATCATTCAGCCGTCACAGCGTTGGAATTGGGAAAATATCTTCAATGTGTTAGCTCTCCATTTTTTTAACTCTGCCATGGCCGGTCCTAAGCCCGTACTGCGAAAAGAGGAAGGTTGGGTGCTGGGACAGTAAACCAGCCCTGTAAAAAAAAGTGCCGCTATGTTTCGAGTGAAAGGAAGACGTTCACTGCACCTGGGACTGGACAAGTGTGGCTAGCAGAAGGTTTAACAGGGTAACATGGGAACGAGACTAATCATGATATGATATAGTATATATAGTTATATACGCCTATAGTTTACCGTACGCCATGATCTCACCCACCAATGCTGACACAGCTTGGATGAAGGTCAGAATACCAGTCAGAGGACGCCGCTCCTGCCGCTCCAAAAAGAAACATCATTCAGCCGTCACAGCGTTGGAATTGGGAAAATATCTTCAATGTGTTAGCTCTCCATTTTTTTTAACTCTGCCATGGCCGGTCCTAAGCCCGTGCTGTGAAAAGAGGAAGGTTGGGTGCTGGCACAGTAAACCAGCCCTGTAAAAAAAAGTGCCGCTATGTTTCGAGTGAAAGGAAGATGTTTACTGCACCTGGGACTGGACAAGTGTGGCTAGCAGAAGGTTTAACAGGGTAACATGGGAACGAGACTTATCATGATATGATATAGTATATATAGTTATATACGCCTATAGTTTACCGTACGCCATGATCTCACCCACCAATGCTGACACAGCTTGGATGAAGGTCAGAATACCAGCCAGAGGACGCCGCTCCTGCCGCTCCAAAAAGAAACATTATTCAGCAGTCACAGCGTTGGACTTGGGAAAATGTCTTCAATTTGTTAGCTTTCCATTTTTTTTAACTCTGCCATGGCCGGTCCTAAGCCCGTGCTGCGAAAAGAGGAAGGTTGGGTGCTAGGACAGTAAACCAGCCCTGTAAAAAAAAGTGTCGCTATCTCTTGAGTGAAAGGAAGACGTTCACTGCACCTGGGACTGGACAATTCCTCCCCAACTGCTACAGCGTGGGGGAGGGGCGAGGACTCCAATGCTGTTAAGGCAAGAAAACATAAGCCATGCCTACTCCGCTTGAGAGTCAGCAAATCAGGTGCGTGGCGTGAAAGCGGAGCTCTTGAGGCTCAATCTGCGATTGGCCAACTATATAGCGGTAGTGTTTGGATGATCATACAGAAATTCCTCCCCATCAGCTGCAGCGTAGGGGACGGGGTGGGGACTCTGAGGCTGTTTATACAAGAAAATATAAGCCATGCCTTCTCAACCTCACAGCACTTGGTTTTCCAGGGATGACCAGCGATCAGCAGACACGGATGACCAGCGATCTGCAGACAGGGAACCTCATGGTACTCAGCGATCCAGGGACGACAAGCGATCAGCAAACAGGGACAACCAGCGATCAACCACAGCTCTCAGGTAGGGACACGGCAGGCTTGCAGGGGCTCAGCAGGGTCCTGGCCGTGGGGTCTGTTTAATCTGAATTGACTTGTTTAATGTGAAATGCCTTGTTTAATGTGAACTGCCTTGTTTAATGTGAACTGCCTTGTTTAATGTGAGCTGCCTTGTTTAATCTGAGCTGAACTTCCTTGTTTGAGCTGAACTTCCTTGTTTGAGCTGAACTGCCTTGTTTGAGCTGTACTGCCTTGTTTGAGCTGAATTGTCTTGTTTGAGCTGAACTGCCTTGTTTGAGCTGAACTGCCTTGTTTGAGTTGAACTGCCTTGTTTGAGCTGAACTGCCTTGTTTGAGCTGAACTGCCTTGTTTGAGCTGAACTGCCTTGTTTAATTTGAGCTGAACTGCCTTGTTTAATTTGAGCTGAACTGCGTTGTTTAATTTGAGCTGAACTGCCTTGTTTAATTTGAGCTGAACCGCCTTGTTTAATTTGAGCTGAACTGCCTTGTTTAATTTGAGCTGAACTGCCTTGTTTAATTTGAGCTGCCTTGTTTAATCTGAATTTGCGTTGAGCTAAACTGCCTTATTTAATATGAACTGCCTTTGAGCTTAACTGCCTTGTTAAATCCGAACTGCATTGTTTAATCTGAACTCCTTCTGAGCTGAACTGCCATGTTTAATGTGAACTGCCATGTTTAATGTGAACTGCCATGTTTAATGTGAACTGCCATGTTTAATGTGAACTGCGTTGTTTAATCTAAACTGCCTTGTTTAATCTGAACTGCCGTTGAGCTGAACTGCCTTTTGAGCTGAACTGCCTTGTTTAATGTGATCTGCCTTGTTTAATGTGATCTGCCTTGTTAAATCTGAACTGCCGTTCAACTGAACTGCCTAGCTTAATCTAAACTGCCGTTGAGCTGAACTGCCTTGATTTAATCTAAACTGCCGTTGAAATGAACTGCCTTGATTTAATGTGAACTGCCTTGTTTAATATGAACTGCCTTGTTTAATGTGAACTGCCGTTGACCTGAACTGCCTTGTTTAATGTGAACTGCCTCATTTAACCCCATTTGCGCTGGCGACACACAAATGTGCGGCCTCCGGGTGTCTTGACCTAGACGCCGAGCAGCCACACATTTGCGTTCAAGTAACAAAAAACATATGTGCTGAGAGCGCGCACCCTGCACGCTCCCAGCACACGCGTGGTACTCACGGAAAGGTCCCGGTCCGCTCTTTCGATCAGGAACTTTCCCGATCATGTGACCGCCATGATGACAAGTCACGGCGGTCACATGATCCCTAAACTGCTTTGTTTAAGCTGAAGTGCCGTTGAGCTTAACTGCTTTGTTTAATCTGAACTGCCGTTGACCTAACCCACCAATGCTGACACAGGAAGACGTTCACTGCACCTGGGACTGGACAAGTGTGGCTAGCAGAAGGTTTAACAGGGTAACAAGGGAACGAGACTTATCATGATATGATATAGTATATATAGTTATATACGCTTATAGTTTACCTTACGCCATCATCTCACCCACCAATGCTGACACAGCTTGGATGAAGGTCAGAATACCAGCCAGAGGACGCCGCACCTGCCGCTCCAAAAGGAAACACTATTCAGCCGTCACAACTTTGGAATTGGGAAAATATCTTCAATTTGTTAGCTTTCCATTTTTTTTAACTCTGCCATGGCCGGTCCTAAGCCCGTGCTGCAAAAAGAGGAAGGTTGGGTTCTGGGACAGTAAACCAGCCCTGTAAAAAAAGTGCCGCTATGTTTCGAGTGAAAGGAAGACGTTCTCTGCACCTGGGACTGGACAAGTGTGGCTAGCAGAAGGTTTAACAGGGTAACATGGGAACGAGACTTATCATGATATGATATAGTATATATAGTTATATACGCCTATAGTTTACCGTACGCCATGATCTCACCCACCAATGCTGACACAGCTTGGATGAAGGTCAGAATACCAGCCAGAGGACGCCGCTCCTGCCGCTCCAAAAAGAAACATCATTCAGCCGTCACAGCGTTGGAATTGGGAAAATATCTTCAATGTGTTAGCTCTCCATTTTTTTTAACTCTGCCATGGCCGGTCCTAAGCCCGTGCTGCGAAAAGAGGAAGGTTGGGTGCTGGGACAGTAAACCAGCCCTGTAAAAAATAGTGCCGCTATGTTTCGAGTGAAAGGAAGACGTTCACTGCACCTGGGACTGGACAAGTGTGGCTAGCAGAAGGTTTAACAGGGTAACATGGGAACGAGACTTATCATGATATGATATAGTATATATAGTTATATACGCCTATAGTTTACCGTACGCCATGATCTCACCCACCAATGCTGACACAGCTTGGATGAAGGTCAGAATACCAGCCAGAGGACGCCGCTCCTGCCGCTCCAAAAAGAAACATCATTCAGCCGTCACAGCGTTGGAATTGGGAAAATATCTTCAATGTGTTAGCTCTCCATTTTTTTAACTCTGCCATGGCCGGTCCTAAGCCCGTGCTGCGAAAAGAGGAAGGTTGGGTGGGGGGACAGTAAACCAGCCCTGTAAAAAAAAGTGCCGCTATGTTTCGAGTGAAAGGAAGACGTTCACTGCACCTGGGACTGGACAAGTGTGGCTAGCAGAAGGTTTAACAGGGTAACATGGGAACGAGACTAATCATGATATGATATAGTATATATAGTTATATACGCCTATAGTTTACCGTACGCCATGATCTCACCCACCAATGCTGACACAGCTTGGATGAAGGTCAGAATACCAGCCAGAGGACGCCGCTCCTGCCGCTCCAAAAAGAAACATCATTCAGCCGTCACAGCGTTGGAATTGGGAAAATATCTTCAATGTGTTAGCTCTCCATTTTTTTAACTCTGCCATGGCCGGTCCTAAGCCCGTACTGCGAAAAGAGGAAGGTTGGGTGCTGGGACAGTAAACCAGCCCTGTAAAAAAAAGTGCCGCTATGTTTCGAGTGAAAGGAAGACGTTCACTGCACCTGGGACTGGACAAGTGTGGCTAGCAGAAGGTTTAACAGGGTAACATGGGAACGAGACTAATCATGATATGATATAGTATATATAGTTATATACGCCTATAGTTTACCGTACACCATGATCTCACCCACCAATGCTGACACTGCTTGGATGAAGGTCAGAATACCAGCCAGAGGACGCCGCTCCTGCCGCTCCAAAAAGAAACATCATTCAGCCGTCACAGCGTTGGAATTGGGAAAATATCTTCAATGTGTTAGCTCTCCATTTTTTTAACTCTGCCATGGCCGGTCCTAAGCCCGTGCTGCGAAAAGAGGAAGGTTGGGTGCTGGGACAGTAAACCAGCCCTGTAAAAAAAAGTGCCGCTATGTTTCGAGTGAAAGGAAGACGTTCACTGCACCTGGGACTGGACAAGTGTGGCTAGCAGAAGGTTTAACAGGGTAACATGGGAACGAGACTTATCATGATATGATATAGTATATATAGTTATATACGCCTATAGTTTACCGTACGCCATGATCTCACCCACCAATGCTGACACAGCTTGGATGAAGGTCAGAATACCAGCCAGAGGACGCCGCTCCTGCCGCTCCAAAAAGAAACATCATTCAGCCGTCACAGCGTTGGAATTGGGAAAATATCTTCAATGTGTTAGCTCTCCATTTTTTTTTAACTCTGCCATGGCCGGTCCTAAGCCCGTGCTGCGAAAAGAGGAAGGTTGGGTGCTGGGACAGTAAACCAGCCCTGTAAAAAAAAGTGCCGCTATGTTTCGAGTGAAAGGAAGACGTCCACTGCACCTGGGACTGGACAAGTGTGGCTAGCAGAAGGTTTAACAGGGTAACATGGGAACGAGACTTATCATGATATGATATAGTATATATAGTTATATACGCCTATAGTTTAACGTACGCCATGATCTCACCCACCAATGCTGACACAGCTTGGATGAAGGTCAGAATACCAGCCAGAGGACGCCGCTCCTGCCGCTCCAAAAAGAAACATCATTCAGCCGTCACAGCGTTGGAATTGGGAAAATATCTTCAATGTGTTAGCTCTCCATTTTTTTAACTCTGCCATGGCCGGTCCTAAGCCCGTGCTGCGAAAAGAGGAAGGTTGGGTGCTGGGACAGTAAACCAGCCCTGTAAAGAAAAGTGCCGCTATGTTTCGAGTGAAAGGAAGACGTTCACTGCACCTGGGACTGGACAAGTGTGGCTAGCAGAAGGTTTAACAGGGTAACATGGGAACGAGACTTATCATGATATGATATAGTATATATAGTTATATACGCCTATAGTTTACCGTACGCCATGATCTCACCCACCAATGCTGACACAGCTTGGATGAAGGTCAGAATACCAGCCAGAGGACGCCGCTCCTGCCGCTCCAAAAAGAAACATCATTCAGCCGTCACAGCGTTGGAATTGGGAAAATATCTTCAATGTGTTAGCTCTCCATTTTTTTAACTCTGCCATGGCCGGTCCTAAGCCCGTGCTGCGAAAAGAGGAAGGTTGGGTGCTGGGACAGTAAACCAGCCCTGTAAAGAAAAGTGCCGCTATGTTTCGAGTGAAAGGAAGACGTTCACTGCACCTGGGACTGGACAAGTGTGGCTAGCAGAAGGTTTAACAGGGTAACATGGGAACGAGACTTATCATGATATGATATAGTATATATAGTTATATACGCCTATAGTTTACCGTACGCCATGATCTCACCCACCAATGCTGACACAGCTTGGATGAAGGTCAGAATACCAGCCAGAGGACGCCGCTCCTGCCGCTCCAAAAAGAAACATCATTCAGCCGTCACAGCGTTGGAATTGGGAAAATATCTTCAATGTGTTAGCTCTCCATTTTTTTAACTCTGCCATGGCTGGTCCTAAGCCCGTGCTGCGAAAAGAGGAAGGTTGGGTGCTGGGACAGTAAACCAGCCCTGTAAAAAAAAGTGCCGCTATGTTTCGAGTGAAAGGAAGACGTTCACTGCACCTGGGACTGGACAAGTGTGGCTAGCAGAAGGTTTAACAGGGTAACATGGGAACGAGACTTATCATGATATGATATAGTATATATAGTTATATACGCCTATAGTTTACCGTACGCCATGATCTCACCCACCAATGCTGACACAGCTTGGATGAAGGTCAGAATACCAGCCAGAGGACTCCGCTCCTGCCGCTCCAAAAAGAAACATCATTCAGCCGTCACAGCGTTGGAATTGGGAAAATATCTTCAATGTGTTAGCTCTCCATTTTTTTTTAACTCGGCCATGGCCGGTCCTAAGCCCGTGCTGCGAAAAGAGGAAGGTTGGGTGCTGGGACAGTAAACCAGCCCTGTAAAAAAAAGTGCCGCTATGTTTCGAGTGAAAGGAAGACGTCCACTGCACCTGGGACTGGACAAGTGTGGCTAGCAGAAGGTTTAACAGGGTAACATGGGAACGAGACTTATCATGATATGATATAGTATATATAGTTATATACGCCTATAGTTTAACGTACGCCATGATCTCACCCACCAATGCTGACACAGCTTGGATGAAGGTCAGAATACCAGCCAGAGGACGCCGCTCCTGCCGCTCCAAAAAGAAACATCATTCAGCCGTCACAGCGTTGGAATTGGGAAAATATCTTCAATGTGTTAGCTCTCCATTTTTTTAACTCTGCCATGGCCGGTCCTAAGCCCGTGCTGCGAAAAGAGGAAGGTTGGGTGCTGGGACAGTAAACCAGCCCTGTAAAGAAAAGTGCCGCTATCTTTCGAGTGAAAGGAAGACGTTCACTGCACCTGGGACTGGACAAGTGTGGCTAGCAGAAGGTTTAACAGGGTAACATGGGAACGAGACTTATCATGATATGATATAGTATATATAGTTATATACGCCTATAGTTTACCGTACGCCATGATCTCACCCACCAATGCTGACACAGCTTGGATGAAGGTCAGAATACCAGCCAGAGGACGCCGCTCCTGCCGCTCCAAAAAGAAACATCATTCAGCCGTCACAGCGTTGGAATTGGGAAAATATCTTCAATGTGTTAGCTCTCCATTTTTTTAACTCTACCATGGCCGGTCCTAAGCCCGTGGTGCGAAAAGAGGAAGGTTGGGTGCTGGGACATTAAACCAGCCCTGTAAAAAAAAGTGCCGCTATCTTTCGAGTGAAAGGAAGACGTTCACTGCACCTGGGACTGGACAAGTGTGGCTAGCAGAAGGTTTAACAGGGTAACATGGGAACGAGACTTATCATGATATGATATAGTATATATAGTTATATACGCCTATAGTTTACCGTACGCCATGATCTCACCCACCAATGCTGACACAGCTTGGATGAAGGTCAGAATACCAGCCAGAGGACGCCGCTCCTGCCGCTCCAAAATAAACATCATTCAGTCGTCACAGCGTTGGAATTGGGAAAATATCTTCAATGTGTTAGCTCTCCATTTTTTTAACTCTGCCATGGCCGGTCCTAAGCCCGTGCTGCGAAAAGAGGAAGGTTGGGTGCTGGGACAGTAAACCAGCCCTGTAAAAAAAAGTGCCGCTATGTTTCGAGTGAAAGGAAGACGTTCATTGCACCTGGGACTGCACAAGTGTGGCTAGCAGAAGGTTTAACAGGGTAACATGGGAACGAGACTTATCATGATATGATATAGTATATATAGTTATATACGCCTATAGTTTACCGTACGCCATGATCTCACCCACCAATGCTGACACAGCTTGGATGAAGGTCAGAATACCAGCCAGAGGACGCCGCTCCTGCCGCTCCAAAAAGAAACACCATTCAGCCGTCACAGCGTTGGAATTGGGAAAATATCTTCAATGTGTTAGCTCTCCATTTTTTTAACTCTGCCATGGCGGGTCCTAAGCCCGTGCTGCGAAAAGAGGAAGGTTGGGTGCTGGGACAGTAAACCAGCCCTGTAAAAAAAAGTGCCGCTATGTTTCGAGTGAAAGGAAGACGTTCACTGCACCTGGGACTGGACAAGTGTGGCTAGCAGAAGGTTTAACAGGGTAACATGGGAACGAGACTTATCATATGAAATAGTATATATAGTTATATACGCCTATAGTTTACCGTACGCCATGATCTCACCCACCAATGCTGACACAGCTTGGATGAAGGTCAGAATACCAGCCAGAGGACGCCGCTCCTGCCGCTCCAAAAAGAAACATCATTCAGCCGTCACAGCGTTGGAATTGGGAAAATATCTTCAATGTGTTAGCTCTCCATTTTTTTTAACTCTGCCATGGCCGGTCCTAAGCCCGTGCTGCGAAAAGAGGAAGGTTGGGTGCTGGGACAGTAAACCAGCCCTGTAAAAAAAAGTGCCGCTATGTTTCGAGTGAAAGGAAGACGTTCACTGCACCTGGGACTGGACAAGTGTGGCTAGCAGAAGGTTTAACAGGGTAACATGGGAACGAGACTTATCATGATATGATATAGTATATATAGTTATATACGCCTATAGTTTACCGTACGCCATGATCTCACCCACAAATGCTGACACAGCTTGGTTGAAGGTCAGAATACCAGCCAGAGGACGCCGCTCCTGCCGCTCCAAAAAGAAACATCATTCAGCCGTCACAGCGTTGGAATTGGGAAAATATCTTCAATGTGTTAGCTCTCCATTTTTTTTTAACTCTGCCATGGCCGGTCCTAAGCCCGTGCTGCGAAAAGAGGAAGGTTGGGTGCTGGGACAGTAAACCAGCCCTGTAAAAAAAAGTGCCGCTATGTTTCGAGTGAAAGGAAGACGTTCACTGCACCTGGGACTGGACAAGTGTGGCTAGCAGAAGGTTTAACAGGGTAACATGGGAACGAGACTTATCATGATATGATATAGTATATATAGTTATATACGCCTATAGTTTACCGTACGCCATGATCTCACCCACCAATGCTGACACAGCTTGGATGAAGGTCAGAATACCAGCCAGAGGACGCCGCTCCTGCCGCTCTAAAAAGAAACATCATTCAGCCGTCACAGCGTTGGAATTGGGAAAATATCTTCAATGTGTTAGCTCTCCATTTTTTTAACTCTGCCATGGCCGGTCCTAAGCCCGTGCTGCGAAAAGAGGAAGGTTGGGTGCTGGGACAGTAAACCAGCCCTGTAAAAAAAAGTGCCGCTATGTTTCGAGTGAAAGGAAGACGTTCACTGCACCTGGGACTGGACAAGTGTGGCTAGCAGAAGGTTTAACAGGGTAACATGGGAACGAGACTTATCATGATATGATATAGTATATATAGTTATATACGCCTATAGTTTACCGTACGCCATGATCTCACCCACCAATGCTGACACAGCTTGGATGAAGGTCAGAATACCAGCCAGAGGACGCCGCTCCTGCCGCTCCAAAAAGAAACATCATTCAGCCGTCACAGCGTTGGAATTGGGAAAATATCTTCAATGTGTTAGCTCTCCATTTTTTTAACTCTGCCATGGCCGGTCCTAAGCCCGTGCTGCGAAAAGAGGAAGGTTGGGTGCTGGGACAGTAAACCAGCCCTGTAAAAAAAAGTGCCGCTATGTTTCGAGTGAAAGGAAGACGTTCACTGCACCTGGGACTGGACAAGTGTGGCTAGCAGAAGGTTTAACAGGGTAACATGGGAACGAGACTTATCATGATATGATATAGTATATATAGTTATATACGCCTATAGTTTACCTTACGCCATCATCTCACCCACCAATGCTGACACAGCTTGGATGAAGGTCAGAATACCAGCCAGAGGACGCCGCACCTGCCGCTCCAAAAGGAAACACTATTCAGCCGTCACGTTGGAATTGGGAAAATATCTTCAATTTGTTAGCTTTCCATTTTTTTTAACTCTGCCATGGCCGGTCCTAAGCCCGTGCTGCAAAAAGAGGAAGGTTGGGTGCTGGGACAGTAAACCAGCCCTGTAAAAAAAGTGCCGCTATGTTTCGAGTGAAAGGAAGACGTTCTCTGCACCTGGGACTGGACAAGTGTGGCTAGCAGAAGGTTTAACAGGGTAACATGGGAACGAGACTTATCATGATATGATATAGTATATACAGTTATATACGCCTATAGTTTACCGTACGCCATGATCTCACCCACTAATGCTGACACAGCTTGGATGAAGGTCAGAATACCAGCCAGAGGATGCTGCTCCTGCCGCTCCAAAAAGAAACATCATTCAGCCGTCACAGCGTTGGAATTGGGAAAATATCTTCAATGTGTTAGCTCTCCATTTTTTTAACTCTGCCATGGCCGGTCCTAAGCCCGTGCTGCGAAAAGAGGAAGGTTGGGTGCTGGGACAGTAAACCAGCCCTGTAAAAAAAAGTGCCGCTATGTTTCGAGTGAAAGGAAGACGTTCACTGCACCTGAGACTGGACAAGTGTGGCTAGCAGAAGGTTTAACAGGGTAACATGGGAACGAGACTTATCATGATATGATATAGTATATATAGTTATATACGCCTATAGTTTACCGTACGCCATGATCTCACCCACCAATGCTGACACAGCTTGGATGAAGGTCAGAATACCAGCCAGAGGACGCCGCTCCTGCCGCTCCAAAAAGAAACATCATTCAGCCGTCACAGCGTTGGAATTGGGAAAATATCTTCAATGTGTTAGCTCTCCATTTTTTTAACTCTGCCATGGCCGGTCCTAAGCCCGTGCTGCGAAAAGAGGAAGGTTGGGTGCTGGGACAGTAAACCAGCCCTGTAAAAAAAAGTGCCGCTATGTTTCGAGTGAAAGGAAGACGTTCACTGCACCTGGGACTGGACAAGTGTGGCTAGCAGAAGGTTTAACAGGGTAACATGGGAACGAGACTTATCATGATATGATATAGTATATATAGTTATATACGCCTATAGTTTACCGTACGCCATGATCTCACCCACCAATGCTGACACAGCTTGGATGAAGGTCAGAATACCAGCCAGAGGACGCCGCTCCTGCCGCTCCAAAAAGAAACATCATTCAGCCGTCACAGCGTTGGAATTGGGAAAATATCTTCAATGTGTTAGCTCTCCATTTTTTTTAACTCTGCCATGGCCGGTCCTAAGCCCGTGCTGCGAAAAGAGGAAGGTTGGGTGCTGGGACAGTAAACCAGCCCTGTAAAAAAAAGTGCCGCTATGTTTCGAGTGAAAGGAAGACGTTCACTGCACCTGGGACTGGACAAGTGTGGCTAGCAGAAGGTTTAACAGGGTAACATGGGAACGAGACTTATCATGATATGATATAGTATATATAGTTATATACGCCTATAGTTTACCGTACGCCATGAACTCACCCACCAATGCTGACACAGCTTGGATGAAGGTCAGAATACCAGCCAGAGGACGCCGCTCCTGCCGCTCCAAAAAGAAACATCATTCAGCCGTCACAGCGTTGGAATTGGGAAAATATCTTCAATGTGTTAGCTCTCCATTTTTTTAACTCTGCCATGGCCGGTCCTAAGCCCGTACTGCGAAAAGAGGAAGGTTGGGTGCTGGGACAGTAAACCAGCCCTGTAAAAAAAAGTGCCGCTATGTTTCGAGTGAAAGGAAGACGTTCACTGCACCTGGGACTGGACAAGTGTGGCTAGCAGAAGGTTTAACAGGGTAACATGGGAACGAGACTAATCATGATATGATATAGTATATATAGTTATATACGCCTATAGTTTACCGTACGCCATGATCTCACCCACCAATGCTGACACAGCTTGGATGAAGGTCAGAATACCAGCCAGAGGACGCCGCTCCTGCCGCTCCAAAAAGAAACATCATTCAGCCGTCACAGCGTTGGAATTGGGAAAATATCTTCAATGTGTTAGCTCTCCATTTTTTTTAACTCTGCCATGGCCGGTCCTAAGCCCGTGCTGTGAAAAGAGGAAGGTTGGGTGCTGGCACAGTAAACCAGCCCTGTAAAAAAAAGTGCCGCTATGTTTCGAGTGAAAGGAAGATGTTTACTGCACCTGGGACTGGACAAGTGTGGCTAGCAGAAGGTTTAACAGGGTAACATGGGAACGAGACTTATCATGATATGATATAGTATATATAGTTATATACGCCTATAGTTTACCGTACGCCATGATCTCACCCACCAATGCTGACACAGCTTGGATGAAGGTCAGAATACCAGCCAGAGGACGCCGCTCCTGCCGCTCCAAAAAGAAACATTATTCAGCAGTCACAGCGTTGGACTTGGGAAAATGTCTTCAATTTGTTAGCTTTCCATTTTTTTTAACTCTGCCATGGCCGGTCCTAAGCCCGTGCTGCGAAAAGAGGAAGGTTGGGTGCTAGGACAGTAAACCAGCCCTGTAAAAAAAAGTGTCGCTATCTCTTGAGTGAAAGGAAGACGTTCACTGCACCTGGGACTGGACAATTCCTCCCCAACTGCTACAGCGTGGGGGAGGGGCGAGGACTCCAATGCTGTTAAGGCAAGAAAACATAAGCCATGCCTACTCCGCTTGAGAGTCAGCAAATCAGGTGCGTGGCGTGAAAGCGGAGCTCTTGAGGCTCAATCTGCGATTGGCCAACTATATAGCGGTAGTGTTTGGATGATCATACAGAAATTCCTCCCCATCAGCTGCAGCGTAGGGGACGGGGTGGGGACTCTGAGGCTGTTTTTACAATAAAATATAAGCCATGCCTTCTCAACCTCACAGCACTTGGTTTTCCAGGGATGACCAGCGATCAGCAGACACGGATGACCAGCGATCTGCAGACAGGGAACCTCATGGTACTCAGCGATCCAGGGACGACAAGCGATCAGCAAACAGGGACAACCAGCGATCAACCACAGCTCTCAGGTAGGGACACGGCAGGCTTGCAGGGGCTCAGCAGGGTCCTGGCCGTGGGGTCTGTTTAATCTGAATTGACTTGTTTAATGTGAAATGCCTTGTTTAATGTGAACTGCCTTGTTTAATGTGAACTGCCTTGTTTAATGTGAGCTGCCTTGTTTAATCTGAGCTGAACTTCCTTGTTTGAGCTGAACTTCCTTGTTTGAGCTGAACTGCCTTGTTTGAGCTGTACTGCCTTGTTTGAGCTGAATTGTCTTGTTTGAGCTGAACTGCCTTGTTTGAGCTGAACTGCCTTGTTTGAGTTGAACTGCCTTGTTTGAGCTGAACTGCCTTGTTTGAGCTGAACTGCCTTGTTTGAGCTGAACTGCCTTGTTTAATTTGAGCTGAACTGCCTTGTTTAATTTGAGCTGAACTGCGTTGTTTAATTTGAGCTGAACTGCCTTGTTTAATTTGAGCTGAACCGCCTTGTTTAATTTGAGCTGAACTGCCTTGTTTAATTTGAGCTGAACTGCCTTGTTTAATTTGAGCTGCCTTGTTTAATCTGAATTTGCGTTGAGCTAAACTGCCTTATTTAATATGAACTGCCTTTGAGCTTAACTGCCTTGTTAAATCCGAACTGCATTGTTTAATCTGAACTCCTTCTGAGCTGAACTGCCATGTTTAATGTGAACTGCCATGTTTAATGTGAACTGCCATGTTTAATGTGAACTGCCATGTTTAATGTGAACTGCGTTGTTTAATCTAAACTGCCTTGTTTAATCTGAACTGCCGTTGAGCTGAACTGCCTTTTGAGCTGAACTGCCTTGTTTAATGTGATCTGCCTTGTTTAATGTGATCTGCCTTGTTAAATCTGAACTGCCGTTCAACTGAACTGCCTAGCTTAATCTAAACTGCCGTTGAGCTGAACTGCCTTGATTTAATCTAAACTGCCGTTGAAATGAACTGCCTTGATTTAATGTGAACTGCCTTGTTTAATATGAACTGCCTTGTTTAATGTGAACTGCCGTTGACCTGAACTGCCTTGTTTAATGTGAACTGCCTCATTTAACCCCATTTGCGCTGGCGACACACAAATGTGCGGCCTCCGGGTGTCTTGACCTAGACGCCGAGCAGCCACACATTTGCGTTCAAGTAACAAAAAACATATGTGCTGAGAGCGCGCACCCTGCACGCTCCCAGCACACGCGTGGTACTCACGGAAAGGTCCCGGTCCGCTCTTTCGATCAGGAACTTTCCCGATCATGTGACCGCCATGATGACAAGTCACGGCGGTCACATGATCCCTAAACTGCTTTGTTTAAGCTGAAGTGCCGTTGAGCTTAACTGCTTTGTTTAATCTGAACTGCCGTTGACCTAACCCACCAATGCTGACACAGGAAGACGTTCACTGCACCTGGGACTGGACAAGTGTGGCTAGCAGAAGGTTTAACAGGGTAACAAGGGAACGAGACTTATCATGATATGATATAGTATATATAGTTATATACGCTTATAGTTTACCTTACGCCATCATCTCACCCACCAATGCTGACACAGCTTGGATGAAGGTCAGAATACCAGCCAGAGGACGCCGCACCTGCCGCTCCAAAAGGAAACACTATTCAGCCGTCACAACTTTGGAATTGGGAAAATATCTTCAATTTGTTAGCTTTCCATTTTTTTTAACTCTGCCATGGCCGGTCCTAAGCCCGTGCTGCGAAAAGAGGAAGATTGGGTGCTGGGACAGTAAACCAGCCCTGTAAAAAAAAGTGCCGCTATGTTTCGAGTGAAAGGAAGACGTCCACTGCACCTGGGACTGGACAAGTGTGGCTAGCAGAAGGTTTAACAGGGTAACATGGGAACGAGACTTATCATGATATGATATAGTATATATAGTTATATACGCCTATAGTTTAACGTACGCCATGATCTCACCCACCAATGCTGACACAGCTTGGATGAAGGTCAGAATACCAGCCAGAGGACGCCGCTCCTGCCGCTCCAAAAAGAAACATCATTCAGCCGTCACAGCGTTGGAATTGGGAAAATATCTTCAATGTGTTAGCTCTCCATTTTTTTAACTCTGCCATGGCCGGTCCTAAGCCCGTGCTGCGAAAAGAGGAAGGTTGGGTGCTGGGACAGTAAACCAGCCCTGTAAAGAAAAGTGCCGCTATGTTTCGAGTGAAAGGAAGACGTTCACTGCACCTGGGACTGGACAAGTGTGGCTAGCAGAAGGTTTAACAGGGTAACATGGGAACGAGACTTATCATGATATGATATAGTATATATAGTTATATACGCCTATAGTTTACCGTACGCCATGATCTCACCCACCAATGCTGACACAGCTTGGATGAAGGTCAGAATACCAGCCAGAGGACGCCGCTCCTGCCGCTCCAAAAAGAAACATCATTCAGCCGTCACAGCGTTGGAATTGGGAAAATATCTTCAATGTGTTAGCTCTCCATTTTTTTAACTCTGCCATGGCTGGTCCTAAGCCCGTGCTGCGAAAAGAGGAAGGTTGGGTGCTGGGACAGTAAACCAGCCCTGTAAAAAAAAGTGCCGCTATGTTTCGAGTGAAAGGAAGACGTTCACTGCACCTGGGACTGGACAAGTGTGGCTAGCAGAAGGTTTAACAGGGTAACATGGGAACGAGACTTATCATGATATGATATAGTATATATAGTTATATACGCCTATAGTTTACCGTACGCCATGATCTCACCCACCAATGCTGACACAGCTTGGATGAAGGTCAGAATACCAGCCAGAGGACGCCGCTCCTGCCGCTCCAAAAAGAAACATCATTCAGCCGTCACAGCGTTGGAATTGGGAAAATATCTTCAATGTGTTAGCTCTCCATTTTTTTTTAACTCGGCCATGGCCGGTCCTAAGCCCGTGCTGCGAAAAGAGGAAGGTTGGGTGCTGGGACAGTAAACCAGCCCTGTAAAAAAAAGTGCCGCTATGTTTCGAGTGAAAGGAAGACGTCCACTGCACCTGGGACTGGACAAGTGTGGCTAGCAGAAGGTTTAACAGGGTAACATGGGAACGAGACTTATCATGATATGATATAGTATATATAGTTATATACGCCTATAGTTTAACGTACGCCATGATCTCACCCACCAATGCTGACACAGCTTGGATGAAGGTCAGAATACCAGCCAGAGGACGCCGCTCCTGCCGCTCCAAAAAGAAACATCATTCAGCCGTCACAGCGTTGGAATTGGGAAAATATCTTCAATGTGTTAGCTCTCCATTTTTTTAACTCTGCCATGGCCGGTCCTAAGCCCGTGCTGCGAAAAGAGGAAGGTTGGGTGCTGGGACAGTAAACCAGCCCTGTAAAGAAAAGTGCCGCTATGTTTCGAGTGAAAGGAAGACGTTCACTGCACCTGGGACTGGACAAGTGTGGCTAGCAGAAGGTTTAACAGGGTAACATGGGAACGAGACTTATCATGATATGATATAGTATATATAGTTATATACGCCTATAGTTTACCGTACGCCATGATCTCACCCACCAATGCTGACACAGCTTGGATGAAGGTCAGAATACCAGCCAGAGGACGCCGCTCCTGCCGCTCCAAAAAGAAACATCATTCAGCCGTCACAGCGTTGGAATTGGGAAAATATCTTCAATGTGTTAGCTCTCCATTTTTTTAACTCTACCATGGCCGGTCCTAAGCCCGTGGTGCGAAAAGAGGAAGGTTGGGTGCTGGGACATTAAACCAGCCCTGTAAAAAAAAGTGCCGCTATCTTTCGAGTGAAAGGAAGACGTTCACTGCACCTGGGACT
Source organism: Staurois parvus (assembly GCF_062004578.1). NCBI lineage: Eukaryota > Metazoa > Chordata > Amphibia > Anura > Ranidae > Staurois > Staurois parvus. Next base: position 1,042,063 of record NW_028318848.1, on the reverse strand, counting down.
GGACAAGTGTGGCTAGCAGAAGGTTTAACAGGGTAACATGGGAACGAGACTTATCATGATATGATATAGTATATATAGTTATATACGCCTATAGTTTACCGTACGCCATGATCTCACCCACCAATGCTGACACAGCTTGGATGAAGGTCAGAATACCAGCCAGAGGACGCCGCTCCTGCCGCTCCAAAAAGAAACATCATTCAGCCGTCACAGCGTTGGAATTGGGAAAATATCTTCAATGTGTTAGCTCTCCATTTTTTTAACTCTGCCATGGCCGGTCCTAAGCCCGTGCTGTGAAAAGAGGAAGGTTGGGTGCTGGGACAGTAAACCAGCCCTGTAAAGAAAAGTGCCGCTATGTTTCGAGTGAAAGGAAGACGTTCACTGCACCTGGGACTGGACAAGTGTGGCTAGCAGAAGGTTTAACAGGGTAACATGGGAACGAAACTTATCATGATATGATATAGTATATATAGTTATATACGCCTATAGTTTACCGTACGCCATGATCTCACCCACCAATGCTGACACAGCTTGGATGAAGGTCAGAATACCAGCCAGAGGACGCCGCTCCTGCCGCTCCAAAATAAACATCATTCAGTCGTCACAGCGTTGGAATTGGGAAAATATCTTCAATGTGTTAGCTCTCCATTTTTTTAACTCTGCCATGGCCGGTCCTAAGCCCGTGCTGCGAAAAGAGGAAGGTTGGGTGCTGGGACAGTAAACCAGCCCTGTAAAAAAAAGTGCCGCTATGTTTCGAGTGAAAGGAAGACGTTCATTGCACCTGGGACTGCACAAGTGTGGCTAGCAGAAGGTTTAACAGGGTAACATGGGAACGAGACTTATCATGATATGATATAGTATATACAGTTATATACGCCTATAGTTTACCGTACGCCATGATCTCACCCACCAATGCTGACACAGCTTGGATGAAGGTCAGAATACCAGCCAGAGGACGCCGCTCCTGCCGCTCCAAAAAGAAACACCATTCAGCCGTCACAGCGTTGGAATTGGGAAAATATCTTCAATGTGTTAGCTCTCCATTTTTTTAACTCTGCCATGGCGGGTCCTAAGCCCGTGCTGCGAAAAGAGGAAGGTTGGGTGCTGGGACAGTAAACCAGCCCTGTAAAAAAAAGTGCCGCTATGTTTCGAGTGAAAGGAAGACGTTCACTGCACCTGGGACTGGACAAGTGTGGCTAGCAGAAGGTTTAACAGGGTAACATGGGAACGAGACTTATCATATGAAATAGTATATATAGTTATATACGCCTATAGTTTACCGTACGCCATGATCTCACCCACCAATGCTGACACAGCTTGGATGAAGGTCAGAATACCAGCCAGAGGACGCCGCTCCTGCCGCTCCAAAAAGAAACATCATTCAGCCGTCACAGCGTTGGAATTGGGAAAATATCTTCAATGTGTTAGCTCTCCATTTTTTTAACTCTGCCATGGCCAGTCCTAAGCCCGTGCTGCGAAAAGAGGAAGGTTGGGTGCTGGGACAGTAAACCAGCCCTGTAAAAAAAAGTGCCGCTATGTTTCGAGTGAAAGGAAGACGTTCACTGCACCTGGGACTGGACAAGTGTGGCTAGCAGAAGGTTTAACAGGGTAACATGGGAACGAGACTTATCATGATATGATATAGTATTTATAGTTATATACGCCTATAGTTTACCGTACGCCATGATCTCACCCACCAATGCTGACACAGCTTGGATGAAGGTCAGAATACCAGCCAGAGGACGCCGCTCCTGCCGCTCCAAAAAGAAACATCATTCAGCCGTCACAGCGTTGGAATTGGGAAAATATCTTCAATGTGTTAGCTCTCCATTTTTTTTAACTCTGCCATGGCCGGTCCTAAGCCCGTGCTGCGAAAAGAGGAAGGTTGGGTGCTGGGACAGTAAACCAGCCCTGTAAAAAAAAGTGCCGCTATGTTTCGAGTGAAAGGAAGACGTTCACTGCACCTGGGACTGGACAAGTGTGGCTAGCAGAAGGTTTAACAGGGTAACATGGGAACGAGACTTATCATGATATGATATAGTATATATAGTTATATACGCCTATAGTTTACCGTACGCCATGATCTCACCCACAAATGCTGACACAGCTTGGTTGAAGGTCAGAATACCAGCCAGAGGACGCCGCTCCTGCCGCTCCAAAAAGAAACATCATTCAGCCGTCACAGCGTTGGAATTGGGAAAATATCTTCAATGTGTTAGCTCTCCATTTTTTTTTAACTCTGCCATGGCCGGTCCTAAGCCCGTGCTGCGAAAAGAGGAAGGTTGGGTGCTGGGACAGTAAACCAGCCCTGTAAAAAAAAGTGCCGCTATGTTTCGAGTGAAAGGAAGACGTTCACTGCACCTGGGACTGGACAAGTGTGGCTAGCAGAAGGTTTAACAGGGTAACATGGGAACGAGACTTATCATGATATGATATAGTATATATAGTTATATACGCCTATAGTTTACCGTACGCCATGATCTCACCCACCAATGCTGACACAGCTTGGATGAAGGTCAGAATACCAGCCAGAGGACGCCGCTCCTGCCGCTCTAAAAAGAAACATCATTCAGCCGTCACAGCGTTGGAATTGGGAAAATATCTTCAATGTGTTAGCTCTCCATTTTTTTAACTCTGCCATGGCCGGTCCTAAGCCCGTGCTGCGAAAAGAGGAAGGTTGGGTGCTGGGACAGTAAACCAGCCCTGTAAAAAAAAGTGCCGCTATGTTTCGAGTGAAAGGAAGACGTTCACTGCACCTGGGACTGGACAAGTGTGGCTAGCAGAAGGTTTAACAGGGTAACATGGGAACGAGACTTATCATGATATGATATAGTATATATAGTTATATACGCCTATAGTTTACCGTACGCCATGATCTCACCCACCAATGCTGACACAGCTTGGATGAAGGTCAGAATACCAGCCAGAGGACGCCGCTCCTGCCGCTCCAAAAAGAAACATCATTCAGCCGTCACAGCGTTGGAATTGGGAAAATATCTTCAATGTGTTAGCTCTCCATTTTTTTAACTCTGCCATGGCCGGTCCTAAGCCCGTGCTGCGAAAAGAGGAAGGTTGGGTGCTGGGACAGTAAACCAGCCCTGTAAAAAAAAGTGCCGCTATGTTTCGAGTGAAAGGAAGACGTTCACTGCACCTGGGACTGGACAAGTGTGGCTAGCAGAAGGTTTAACAGGGTAACATGGGAACGAGACTTATCATGATATGATATAGTATATATAGTTATATACGCCTATAGTTTACCTTACGCCATCATCTCACCCACCAATGCTGACACAGCTTGGATGAAGGTCAGAATACCAGCCAGAGGACGCCGCACCTGCCGCTCCAAAAGGAAACACTATTCAGCCGTCACAACGTTGGAATTGGGAAAATATCTTCAATTTGTTAGCTTTCCATTTTTTTTAACTCTGCCATGGCCGGTCCTAAGCCCGTGCTGCAAAAAGAGGAAGGTTGGGTGCTGGGACAGTAAACCAGCCCTGTAAAAAAAGTGCCGCTATGTTTCGAGTGAAAGGAAGACGTTCTCTGCACCTGGGACTGGACAAGTGTGGCTAGCAGAAGGTTTAACAGGGTAACATGGGAACGAGACTTATCATGATATGATATAGTATATACAGTTATATACGCCTATAGTTTACCGTACGCCATGATCTCACCCACTAATGCTGACACAGCTTGGATGAAGGTCAGAATACCAGCCAGAGGATGCTGCTCCTGCCGCTCCAAAAAGAAACATCATTCAGCCGTCACAGCGTTGGAATTGGGAAAATATCTTCAATGTGTTAGCTCTCCATTTTTTTAACTCTGCCATGGCCGGTCCTAAGCCCGTGCTGCGAAAAGAGGAAGGTTGGGTGCTGGGACAGTAAACCAGCCCTGTAAAAAAAAGTGCCGCTATGTTTCGAGTGAAAGGAAGACGTTCACTGCACCTGGGACTGGACAAGTGTGGCTAGCAGAAGGTTTAACAGGGTAACATGGGAACGAGACTTATCATGATATGATATAGTATATATAGTTATATACGCCTATAGTTTACCGTACGCCATGATCTCACCCACCAATGCTGACACAGCTTGGATGAAGGTCAGAATACCAGCCAGAGGACGCCGCTCCTGCCGCTCCAAAAAGAAACATCATTCAGCCGTCACAGCGTTGGAATTGGGAAAATATCTTCAATGTGTTAGCTCTCCATTTTTTTAACTCTGCCATGGCGGGTCCTAAGCCCGTGCTGCGAAAAGAGGAAGGTTGGGTGCTGGGACAGTAAACCAGCCCTGTAAAAAAAAGTGCCGCTATGTTTCGAGTGAAAGGAAGACGTTCACTGCACCTGGGACTGGACAAGTGTGGCTAGCAGAAGGTTTAACAGGGTAACATGGGAACGAGACTTATCATGATATGATATAGTATATATAGTTATATACGCCTATAGTTTACCGTACGCCATGATCTCACCCACCAATGCTGACACAGCTTGGATGAAGGTCAGAATACCAGCCAGAGGACGCCGCTCCTGCCGCTCCAAAAAGAAACATCATTCAGCCGTCACAGCGTTGGAATTGGGAAAATATCTTCAATGTGTTAGCTCTCCATTTTTTTTAACTCTGCCATGGCCGGTCCTAAGCCCGTGCTGCGAAAAGAGGAAGGTTGGGTGCTGGGACAGTAAACCAGCCCTGTAAAAAAAAGTGCCGCTATGTTTCGAGTGAAAGGAAGACGTTCACTGCACCTGGGACTGGACAAGTGTGGCTAGCAGAAGGTTTAACAGGGTAACATGGGAACGAGACTTATCATGATATGATATAGTATATATAGTTATATACGCCTATAGTTTACCGTACGCCATGAACTCACCCACCAATGCTGACACAGCTTGGATGAAGGTCAGAATACCAGCCAGAGGACGCCGCTCCTGCCGCTCCAAAAAGAAACATCATTCAGCCGTCACAGCGTTGGAATTGGGAAAATATCTTCAATGTGTTAGCTCTCCATTTTTTTAACTCTGCCATGGCCGGTCCTAAGCCCGTGCTGCGAAAAGAGGAAGGTTGGGTGCTGGGACAGTAAACCAGCCCTGTAAAAAAAAGTGCCGCTATGTTTCGAGTGAAAGGAAGACGTTCACTGCACCTGGGACTGGACAAGTGTGGCTAGCAGAAGGTTTAACAGGGTAACATGGGAACGAGACTTATCATGATATGATATAGTATATATAGTTATATACGCCTATAGTTTACCGTACGCCATGATCTCACCCACCAATGCTGACACAGCTTGGATGAAGGTCAGAATACCAGCCAGAGGACGCCGCTCCTGCCGCTCCAAAAAGAAACATCATTCAGCCGTCACAGCGTTGGAATTGGGAAAATATCTTCAATGTGTTAGCTCTCCATTTTTTTTAACTCTGCCATGGCCGGTCCTAAGCCCGTGCTGCGAAAAGAGGAAGGTTGGGTGCTGGGACAGTAAACCAGCCCTGTAAAAAAAAGTGCCGCTATGTTTCGAGTGAAAGGAAGACGTTCACTGCACCTGGGACTGGACAAGTGTGGCTAGCAGAAGGTTTAACAGGGTAACATGGGAACGAGACTTATCATGATATGATATAGTATATATAGTTATATACGCCTATAGTTTACCGTACGCCATGAACTCACCCACCAATGCTGACACAGCTTGGATGAAGGTCAGAATACCAGCCAGAGGACGCCGCTCCTGCCGCTCCAAAAAGAAACATCATTCAGCCGTCACAGCGTTGGAATTGGGAAAATATCTTCAATGTGTTAGCTCTCCATTTTTTTAACTCTGCCATGGCCGGTCCTAAGCCCGTGCTGCGAAAAGAGGAAGGTTGGGTGCTGGGACAGTAAACCAGCCCTGTAAAAAAAAGTGCCGCTATGTTTCGAGTGAAAGGAAGACGTTCACTGCACCTGGGACTGGACAAGTGTGGCTAGCAGAAGGTTTAACAGGGTAACATGGGAACGAGACTTATCATGATATGATATAGTATATATAGTTATATACGCCTATAGTTTACCGTACGCCATGATCTCACCCACCAATGCTGACACAGCTTGGATGAAGGTCAGAATACCAGCCAGAGGACGCCGCTCCTGCCGCTCCAAAAAGAAACATCATTCAGCCGTCACAGCGTTGGAATTGGGAAAATATCTTCAATGTGTTAGCTCTCCATTTTTTTAACTCTGCCATGGCCGGTCCTAAGCCCGTGCTGCGAAAAGAGGAAGGTTGGGTGCTGGGACAGTAAACCAGCCCTGTAAAAAAAAGTGCCGCTATGTTTCGAGTGAAAGGAAGACGTTCACTGCACCTGGGACTGGACAAGTGTGGCTAGCAGAAGGTTTAACAGGGTAACATGGGAACGAGACTAATCATGATATGATATAGTATATATAGTTATATACGCCTATAGTTTACCGTACGCCATGATCTCACCCACCAATGCTGACACAGCTTGGATGAAGGTCAGAATACCAGCCAGAGGACGCCGCTCCTGCCGCTCCAAAAAGAAACATCATTCAGCCGTCACAGCGTTGGAATTGGGAAAATATCTTCAATGTGTTAGCTCTCCATTTTTTTAACTCTGCCATGGCCGGTCCTAAGCCCGTGCTGCGAAAAGAGGAAGGTTGGGTGCTGGGACAGTAAACCAGCCCTGTAAAAAAAAGTGCCGCTATGTTTCGAGTGAAAGGAAGACGTTCACTGCACCTGGGACTGGACAAGTGTGGCTAGCAGAAGGTTTAACAGGGTAACATGGGAACGAGACTTATCATGATATGATATAGTATATATAGTTATATACGCCTATAGTTTACCGTACGCCATGATCTCACCCACCAATGCTGACACAGCTTGGATGAAGGTCAGAATACCAGCCAGAGGACGCCGCTCCTGCCGCTCCAAAAAGAAACATCATTCAGCCGTCACAGCGTTGGAATTGGGAAAATATCTTCAATGTGTTAGCTCTCCATTTTTTTAACTCTGCCATGGCCGGTCCTAAGCCCGTGCTGCGAAAAGAGGAAGGTTGGGTGCTGGGACAGTAAACCAGCCCTGTAAAAAAAAGTGCCGCTATGTTTCGAGTGAAAGGAAGACGTTCACTGCACCTGGGACTGGACAAGTGTGGCTAGCAGAAGGTTTAACAGGGTAACATGGGAACGAGACTAATCATGATATGATATAGTATATATAGTTATATACGCCTATAGTTTACCGTACGCCATGATCTCACCCACCAATGCTGACACAGCTTGGATGAAGGTCAGAATACCAGCCAGAGGACGCCGCTCCTGCCGCTCCAAAAAGAAACATCATTCAGCCGTCACAGCGTTGGAATTGGGAAAATATCTTCAATGTGTTAGCTCTCCATTTTTTTAACTCTGCCATGGCCGGTCCTAAGCCCGTACTGCAAAAAGAGGAAGGTTGGGTGCTGGGACAGTAAACCAGCCCTGTAAAAAAAAGTGCCGCTATGTTTCGAGTGAAAGGAAGACGTTCACTGCACCTGGGACTGGACAAGTGTGGCTAGCAGAAGGTTTAACAGGGTAACATGGGAACGAGACTAATCATGATATGATATAGTATATATAGTTATATACGCCTATAGTTTACCGTACACCATGATCTCACCCACCAATGCTGACACTGCTTGGATGAAGGTCAGAATACCAGCCAGAGGACGCCGCTCCTGCCGCTCCAAAAAGAAACATCATTCAGCCGTCACAGCGTTGGAATTGGGAAAATATCTTCAATGTGTTAGCTCTCCATTTTTTTAACTCTGCCATGGCCGGTCCTAAGCCCGTGCTGCGAAAAGAGGAAGGTTGGGTGCTGGGACAGTAAACCAGCCCTGTAAAAAAAAGTGCCGCTATGTTTCGAGTGAAAGGAAGACGTTCACTGCACCTGGGACTGGACAAGTGTGGCTAGCAGAAGGTTTAACAGGGTAACATGGGAACGAGACTAATCATGATATGATATAGTATATATAGTTATATACGCCTATAGTTTACCGTACGCCATGATCTCACCCACCAATGCTGACACAGCTTGGATGAAGGTCAGAATACCAGCCAGAGGACGCCGCTCCTGCCGCTCCAAAAAGAAACATCATTCAGCCGTCACAGCGTTGGAATTGGGAAAATATCTTCAATGTGTTAGCTCTCCATTTTTTTAACTCTGCCATGGCCGGTCCTAAGCCCGTGCTGCGAAAAGAGGAAGGTTGGGTGCTGGGACAGTAAACCAGCCCTGTAAAAAAAAGTGCCGCTATGTTTCGAGTGAAAGGAAGACGTTCACTGCACCTGGGACTGGACAAGTGTGGCTAGCAGAAGGTTTAACAGGGTAACATGGGAACGAGACTTATCATGATATGATATAGTATATATAGTTATATACGCCTATAGTTTACCGTACGCCATGATCTCACCCACCAATGCTGACACAGCTTGGATGAAGGTCAGAATACCAGCCAGAGGACGCCGCTCCTGCCGCTCCAAAAAGAAACATCATTCAGCCGTCACAGCGTTGGAATTGGGAAAATATCTTCAATGTGTTAGCTCTCCATTTTTTTAACTCTGCCATGGCCGGTCCTAAGCCCGTGCTGCGAAAAGAGGAAGGTTGGGTGCTGGGACAGTAAACCAGCCCTGTAAAAAAAAGTGCCGCTATGTTTCGAGTGAAAGGAAGACGTTCACTGCACCTGGGACTGGACAAGTGTGGCTAGCAGAAGGTTTAACAGGGTAACATGGGAACGAGACTAATCATGATATGATATAGTATATATAGTTATATACGCCTATAGTTTACCGTACGCCATGATCTCACCCACCAATGCTGACACAGCTTGGATGAAGGTCAGAATACCAGCCAGAGGACGCCGCTCCTGCCGCTCCAAAAAGAAACATCATTCAGCCGTCACAGCGTTGGAATTGGGAAAATATCTTCAATGTGTTAGCTCTCCATTTTTTTAACTCTGCCATGGCCGGTCCTAAGCCCGTACTGCAAAAAGAGGAAGGTTGGGTGCTGGGACAGTAAACCAGCCCTGTAAAAAAAAGTGCCGCTATGTTTCGAGTGAAAGGAAGACGTTCACTGCACCTGGGACTGGACAAGTGTGGCTAGCAGAAGGTTTAACAGGGTAACATGGGAACGAGACTAATCATGATATGATATAGTATATATAGTTATATACGCCTATAGTTTACCGTACACCATGATCTCACCCACCAATGCTGACACTGCTTGGATGAAGGTCAGAATACCAGCCAGAGGACGCCGCTCCTGCCGCTCCAAAAAGAAACATCATTCAGCCGTCACAGCGTTGGAATTGGGAAAATATCTTCAATGTGTTAGCTCTCCATTTTTTTAACTCTGCCATGGCTGGTCCTAAGCCCGTGCTGCGAAAAGAGGAAGGTTGGGTGCTGGGACAGTAAACCAGCCCTGTAAAAAAAAGTGCCGCTATGTTTCGAGTGAAAGGAAGACGTTCACTGCACCTGGGACTGGACAAGTGTGGCTAGCAGAAGGTTTAACAGGGTAACATGGGAACGAGACTAATCATGATATGATATAGTATATATAGTTATATACGCCTATAGTTTACCGTACACCATGATCTCACCCACCAATGCTGACACTGCTTGGATGAAGGTCAGAATACCAGCCAGAGGACGCCGCTCCTGCCGCTCCAAAAAGAAACATCATTCAGCCGTCACAGCGTTGGAATTGGGAAAATATCTTCAATGTGTTAGCTCTCCATTTTTTTAACTCTGCCATGGCTGGTCCTAAGCCCGTGCTGCGAAAAGAGGAAGGTTGGGTGCTGGGACAGTAAACCAGCCCTGTAAAAAAAAGTGCCGCTATGTTTCGAGTGAAAGGAAGACGTTCACTGCACCTGGGACTGGACAAGTGTGGCTAGCAGAAGGTTTAACAGGGTAACATGGGAACGAGACTTATCATGATATGATATAGTATATATAGTTATATACGCCTATAGTTTACCGTACGCCATGATCTCACCCACCAATGCTGACACAGCTTGGATGAAGGTCAGAATACCAGCCAGAGGACGCCGCTCCTGCCGCTCCAAAAAGAAACATCATTCAGCCGTCACAGCGTTGGAATTGGGAAAATATCTTCAATGTGTTAGCTCTCCATTTTTTTAACTCTGCCATGGCCGGTCCTAAGCCCGTGCTGCGAAAAGAGGAAGGTTGGGTGCTGGGACAGTAAACCAGCCCTGTAAAAAAAAGTGCCGCTATGTTTCGAGTGAAAGGAAGACGTTCACTGCACCTGGGACTGGACAAGTGTGGCTAGCAGAAGGTTTAACAGGGTAACATGGGAACGAGACTAATCATGATATGATATAGTATATATAGTTATATACGCCTATAGTTTACCGTACGCCATGATCTCACCCACCAATGCTGACACAGCTTGGATGAAGGTCAGAATACCAGCCAGAGGACGCCGCTCCTGCCGCTCCAAAAAGAAACATCATTCAGCCGTCACAGCGTTGGAATTGGGAAAATATCTTCAATGTGTTAGCTCTCCATTTTTTTAACTCTGCCATGGCCGGTCCTAAGCCCGTGCTGCGAAAAGAGGAAGGTTGGGTGCTGGGACAGTAAACCAGCCCTGTAAAAAAAAGTGCCGCTATGTTTCGAGTGAAAGGAAGACGTTCACTGCACCTGGGACTGGACAAGTGTGGCTAGCAGAAGGTTTAACAGGGTAACATGGGAACGAGACTTATCATGATATGATATAGTATATATAGTTATATACGCCTATAGTTTACCGTACGCCATGATCTCACCCACCAATGCTGACACAGCTTGGATGAAGGTCAGAATACCAGCCAGAGGACGCCGCTCCTGCCGCTCCAAAAAGAAACATCATTCAGCCGTCACAGCGTTGGAATTGGGAAAATATCTTCAATGTGTTAGCTCTCCATTTTTTTAACTCTGCCATGGCCGGTCCTAAGCCCGTGCTGCGAAAAGAGGAAGGTTGGGTGCTGGGACAGTAAACCAGCCCTGTAAAAAAAAGTGCCGCTATGTTTCGAGTGAAAGGAAGACGTTCACTGCACCTGGGACTGGACAAGTGTGGCTAGCAGAAGGTTTAACAGGGTAACATGGGAACGAGACTAATCATGATATGATATAGTATATATAGTTATATACGCCTATAGTTTACCGTACGCCATGATCTCACCCACCAATGCTGACACAGCTTGGATGAAGGTCAGAATACCAGCCAGAGGACGCCGCTCCTGCCGCTCCAAAAAGAAACATCATTCAGCTGTCACAGCGTTGGAATTGGGAAAATATCTTCAATGTGTTAGCTCTCCATTTTTTTTTAACTCTGCCATGGCCGGTCCTAAGCCCGTGCTGCGAAAAGAGGAAGGTTGGGTGCTGGGACAGTAAACCAGCCCTGTAAAAAAAAGTGCCGCTATGTTTCGAGTGAAAGGAAGACGTCCACTGCACCTGGGACTGGACAAGTGTGGCTAGCAGAAGGTTTAACAGGGTAACATGGGAACGAGACTTATCATGATATGATATAGTATATATAGTTATATACGCCTATAGTTTAACGTACGCCATGATCTCACCCACCAATGCTGACACAGCTTGGATGAAGGTCAGAATACCAGCCAGAGGACGCCGCTCCTGCCGCTCCAAAAAGAAACATCATTCAGCCGTCACAGCGTTGGAATTGGGAAAATATCTTCAATGTGTTAGCTCTCCATTTTTTTAACTCTGCCATGGCCGGTCCTAAGCCCGTGCTGCGAAAAGAGGAAGGTTGGGTGCTGGGACAGTAAACCAGCCCTGTAAAGAAAAGTGCCGCTATGTTTCGAGTGAAAGGAAGACGTTCACTGCACCTGGGACTGGACAAGTGTGGCTAGCAGAAGGTTTAACAGGGTAACATGGGAACGAGACTTATCATGATATGATATAGTATATATAGTTATATACGCCTATAGTTTACCGTACGCCATGATCTCACCCACCAATGCTGACACAGCTTGGATGAAGGTCAGAATACCAGCCAGAGGACGCCGCTCCTGCCGCTCCAAAAAGAAACATCATTCAGCCGTCACAGCGTTGGAATTGGGAAAATATCTTCAATGTGTTAGCTCTCCATTTTTTTAACTCTACCATGGCCGGTCCTAAGCCCGTGGTGCGAAAAGAGGAAGGTTGGGTGCTGGGACATTAAACCAGCCCTGTAAAAAAAAGTGCCGCTATCTTTCGAGTTAAAGGAAGACGTTCACTGCACCTGGGACTGGACAAGTGTGGCTAGCAGAAGGTTTAACAGGGTAACATGGGAACGAGACTTATCATGATATGATATAGTATATATAGTTATATACGCCTATAGTTTACCGTACGCCATGATCTCACCCACCAATGCTGACACAGCTTGGATGAAGGTCAGAATACCAGCCAGAGGACGCCGCTCCTGCCGCTCCAAAAAGAAACATCATTCAGCCGTCACAGCGTTGGAATTGGGAAAATATCTTCAATGTGTTAGCTCTCCATTTTTTTAACTCTACCATGGCCGGTCCTAAGCCCGTGGTGCGAAAAGAGGAAGGTTGGGTGCTGGGACATTAAACCAGCCCTGTAAAAAAAAGTGCCGCTCTCTTTCGAGTTAAAGGAAGACGTTCACTGCACCTGGGACTGGACAAGTGTGGCTAGCAGAAGGTTTAACAGGGTAACATGGGAACGAGACTTATCATGATATGATATAGTATATATAGTTATATACGCCTATAGTTTACCGTACGCCATGATCTCACCCACCAATGCTGACACAGCTTGGATGAAGGTCAGAATACCAGCCAGAGGACGCCGCTCCTGCCGCTCCAAAAAGAAACATCATTCAGCCGTCACAGCGTTGGAATTGGGAAAATATCTTCAATGTGTTAGCTCTCCATTTTTTTAACTCTGCCATGGCCGGTCCTAAGCCCGTGCTGCGAAAAGAGGAAGGTTGGGTGCTGGGACAGTAAACCAGCCCTGTAAAAAAAAGTGCCGCTATGTTTCGAGTGAAAGGAAGACGTTCATTGCACCTGGGACTGCACAAGTGTGGTTAGCAGAAGGTTTAACAGGGTAACATGGGAACGAGACTTATCATGATATGATATAGTATATATAGTTATATACGCCTATAGTTTACCGTACGCCATGATCTCACCCACCAATGCTGACACAGCTTGGATGAAGGTCAGAATACCAGCCAGAGGACGCCGCTCCTGCCGCTCCAAAAAGAAACACCATTCAGCCGTCACAGCGTTGGAATTGGGAAAATATCTTCAATGTGTTAGCTCTCCATTTTTTTAACTCTGCCATGGCCGGTCCTAAGCCCGTGCTGCGAAAAGAGGAAGGTTGGGTGCTGGGACAGTAAACCAGCCCTGTAAAAAAAAGTGCCGCTATGTTTCGAGTGAAAGGAAGACGTTCACTGCACCTGGGACTGGACAAGTGTGGCTAGCAGAAGGTTTAACAGGGTAACATGGGAACGAGACTAATCATGATATGATATAGTATATATAGTTATATACGCCTATAGTTTACCGTACGCCATGATCTCACCCACCAATGCTGACACAGCTTGGATGAAGGTCAGAATACCAGCCAGAGGACGCCGCTCCTGCCGCTCCAAAAAGAAACATCATTCAGCCGTCACAGCGTTGGAATTGGGAAAATATCTTCAATGTGTTAGCTCTCCATTTTTTTAACTCTGCCATGGCCGGTCCTAAGCCCGTGCTGCGAAAAGAGGAAGGTTGGGTGCTGGGACAGTAAACCAGCCCTGTAAAAAAAAGTGCCGCTATGTTTCGAGTGAAAGGAAGACGTTCACTGCACCTGGGACTGGACAAGTGTGGCTAGCAGAAGGTTTAACAGGGTAACATGGGAACGAGACTAATCATGATATGATATAGTATATATAGTTATATACGCCTATAGTTTACCGTACGCCATGATCTCACCCACCAATGCTGACACAGCTTGGATGAAGGTCAGAATACCAGCCAGAGGACGCCGCTCCTGCCGCTCCAAAAAGAAACATCATTCAGCCGTCACAGCGTTGGAATTGGGAAAATATCTTCAATGTGTTAGCTCTCCATTTTTTTAACTCTGCCATGGCCGGTCCTAAGCCCGTGCTGCGAAAAGAGGAAGGTTGGGTGCTGGGACAGTAAACCAGCCCTGTAAAAAAAAGTGCCGCTATGTTTCGAGTGAAAGGAAGACGTTCACTGCACCTGGGACTGGACAAGTGTGGCTAGCAGAAGGTTTAACAGGGTAACATGGGAACGAGACTTATCATGATATGATATAGTATATATAGTTATATACGCCTATAGTTTACCGTACGCCATGATCTCACCCACCAATGCTGACACAGCTTGGATGAAGGTCAGAATACCAGCCAGAGGACGCCGCTCCTGCCGCTCCAAAAAGAAACATCATTCAGCCGTCACAGCGTTGGAATTGGGAAAATATCTTCAATGTGTTAGCTCTCCATTTTTTTAACTCTGCCATGGCCGGTCCTAAGCCCGTGCTGCGAAAAGAGGAAGGTTGGGTGCTGGGACAGTAAACCAGCCCTGTAAAAAAAAGTGCCGCTATGTTTCGAGTGAAAGGAAGACGTTCACTGCACCTGGGACTGGACAAGTGTGGCTAGCAGAAGGTTTAACAGGGTAACATGGGAACGAGACTTATCATGATATGATATAGTATATATAGTTATATACGCCTATAGTTTACCGTACGCCATGATCTCACCCACCAATGCTGACACAGCTTGGATGAAGGTCAGAATACCAGCCAGAGGACGCCGCTCCTGCCGCTCCAAAAAGAAACATCATTCAGCCGTCACAGCGTTGGAATTGGGAAAATATCTTCAATGTGTTAGCTCTCCATTTTTTTAACTCTGCCATGGCCGGTCCTAAGCCCGTGCTGCGAAAAGAGGAAGGTTGGGTGCTGGGACAGTAAACCAGCCCTGTAAAAAAAAAGTGCCGCTATGTTTCGAGTGAAAGGAAGACGTTCACTGCACCTGGGACTGGACAAGTGTGGCTAGCAGAAGGTTTAACAGGGTAACATGGGAACGAGACTTATCATGATATGATATAGTATATATACTTATATACGCCTATAGTTTACCGTACGCCATGATCTCACCCACCAATGCTGACACAGCTTGGATGAAGGTCAGAATACCAGCCAGAGGACGCCGCTCCTGCCGCTCCAAAAAGAAACACCATTCAGCCGTCACAGCGTTGGAATTGGGAAAATATCTTCAATGTGTTAGCTCTCCATTTTTTTAACTCTGCCATGGCCGGTCCTAAGCCCGTGCTGCGAAAAGAGGAAGGTTGGGTGCTGGGACAGTAAACCAGCCCTGTAAAAAAAAGTGCCGCTATGTTTCGAGTGAAAGGAAGACGTTCACTGCACCTGGGACTGGACAAGTGTGGCTAGCAGAAGGTTTAACAGGGTAACATGGGAACGAGACTTATCATGATATGATATAGTATATATAGTTATATACGCCTATAGTTTACCGTACGCCATGATCTCACCCACCAATGCTGACACAGCTTGGATGAAGGTCAGAATACCAGCCAGAGGACGCCGCTCCTGCCGCTCCAAAAAGAAACATCATTCAGCCGTCACAGCGTTGGAATTGGGAAAATATCTTCAATGTGTTAGCTCTCCATTTTTTTAACTCTGCCATGGCCGGTCCTAAGCCCGTGCTGCGAAAAGAGGAAGGTTGGGTGCTGGGACAGTAAACCAGCCCTGTAAAAAAAAGTGCCGCTATGTTTCAAGTGAAAGGAAGACGTTCACTGCACCTGGGACTGGACAAGTGTGGCTAGCAGAAGGTTTAACAGGGTAACATGGGAACGAGACTTATCATGATATGATATAGTATATATAGTTTTATACGCCTATAGTTTACCGTACGCCATGATCTCACCCACCAATGCTGACACAGCTTGGATGAAGGTCAGAATACCAGCCAGAGGACGCCGCTCCTGCCGCTCCAAAAAGAAACATCATTCAGCCGTCACAGCGTTGGAATTGGGAAAATATCTTCAATGTGTTAGCTCTCCATTTTTTTAACTCTGCCATGGCCGGTCCTAAGCCCGTGCTGCGAAAAGAGGAAGGTTGGGTGCTGGGACAGTAAACCAGCCCTGTAAAAAAAAAGTGCCGCTATGTTTCGAGTGAAAGGAAGACGTTCACTGCACCTGGGACTGGACAAGTGTGGCTAGCAGAAGGTTTAACAGGGTAACATGGGAACGAGACTTATCATGATATGATATAGTATATATAGTTATATACGCCTATAGTTTACCGTACGCCATGATCTCACCCACCAATGCTGACACAGCTTGGATGAAGGTCAGAATACCAGCCAGAGGACGCCGCTCCTGCCGCTCCAAAAAGAAACACCATTCAGCCGTCACAGCGTTGGAATTGGGAAAATATCTTCAATGTGTTAGCTCTCCATTTTTTTAACTCTGCCATGGCCGGTCCTAAGCCCGTGCTGCGAAAAGAGGAAGGTTGGGTGCTGGGACAGTAAACCAGCCCTGTAAAAAAAAGTGCCGCTATGTTTCGAGTGAAAGGAAGACGTTCACTGCACCTGGGACTGGACAAGTGTGGCTAGCAGAAGGTTTAACAGGGTAACATGGGAACGAGACTTATCATGATATGATATAGTATATATAGTTATATACGCCTATAGTTTACCGTACGCCATGATCTCACCCACCAATGCTGACACAGCTTGGATGAAGGTCAGAATACCAGCCAGAGGACGCCGCTCCTGCCGCTCCAAAAAGAAACATCATTCAGCCGTCACAGCGTTGGAATTGGGAAAATATCTTCAATGTGTTAGCTCTCCATTTTTTTAACTCTGCCATGGCCGGTCCTAAGCCCGTGCTGTGAAAAGAGGAAGGTTGGGTGCTGGGACAGTAAACCAGCCCTGTAAAAAAAAAGTGCCGCTATGTTTCGAGTGAAAGGAAGACGTTCACTGCACCTGGGACTGGACAAGTGTGGCTAGCAGAAGGTTTAACAGGGTAACATGGGAACGAGACTTATCATGATATGATATAGTATATATAGTTATATACGCCTATAGTTTACCGTACGCCATGATCTCACCCACCAATGCTGACACAGCTTGGATGAAGGTCAGAATACCAGCCAGAGGACGCCGCTCCTGCCGCTCCAAAAAGAAACATCATTCAGCCGTCACAGCGTTGGAATTGGGAAAATATCTTCAATGTGTT
Organism: Staurois parvus; assembly: GCF_062004578.1. Taxonomy (NCBI): domain Eukaryota; kingdom Metazoa; phylum Chordata; class Amphibia; order Anura; family Ranidae; genus Staurois; species Staurois parvus. The sequence goes on along the minus strand of NW_028318848.1, from coordinate 1,024,827 downwards.
AGCTCTCCATTTTTTTAACTCTACCATGGCCGGTCCTAAGCCCGTGGTGCGAAAAGAGGAAGGTTGGGTGCTGGGACATTAAACCAGCCCTGTAAAAAAAAGTGCCGCTATCTTTCGAGTTAAAGGAAGACGTTCACTGCACCTGGGACTGGACAAGTGTGGCTAGCAGAAGGTTTAACAGGGTAACATGGGAACGAGACTTATCATGATATGATATAGTATATATAGTTATATACGCCTATAGTTTACCGTACGCCATGATCTCACCCACCAATGCTGACACAGCTTGGATGAAGGTCAGAATACCAGCCAGAGGACGCCGCTCCTGCCGCTCCAAAAAGAAACATCATTCAGCCGTCACAGCGTTGGAATTGGGAAAATATCTTCAATGTGTTAGCTCTCCATTTTTTTAACTCTACCATGGCCGGTCCTAAGCCCGTGGTGCGAAAAGAGGAAGGTTGGGTGCTGGGACATTAAACCAGCCCTGTAAAAAAAAGTGCCGCTCTCTTTCGAGTTAAAGGAAGACGTTCACTGCACCTGGGACTGGACAAGTGTGGCTAGCAGAAGGTTTAACAGGGTAACATGGGAACGAGACTTATCATGATATGATATAGTATATATAGTTATATACGCCTATAGTTTACCGTACGCCATGATCTCACCCACCAATGCTGACACAGCTTGGATGAAGGTCAGAATACCAGCCAGAGGACGCCGCTCCTGCCGCTCCAAAAAGAAACATCATTCAGCCGTCACAGCGTTGGAATTGGGAAAATATCTTCAATGTGTTAGCTCTCCATTTTTTTAACTCTGCCATGGCCGGTCCTAAGCCCGTGCTGCGAAAAGAGGAAGGTTGGGTGCTGGGACAGTAAACCAGCCCTGTAAAAAAAAGTGCCGCTATGTTTCGAGTGAAAGGAAGACGTTCATTGCACCTGGGACTGCACAAGTGTGGTTAGCAGAAGGTTTAACAGGGTAACATGGGAACGAGACTTATCATGATATGATATAGTATATATAGTTATATACGCCTATAGTTTACCGTACGCCATGATCTCACCCACCAATGCTGACACAGCTTGGATGAAGGTCAGAATACCAGCCAGAGGACGCCGCTCCTGCCGCTCCAAAAAGAAACACCATTCAGCCGTCACAGCGTTGGAATTGGGAAAATATCTTCAATGTGTTAGCTCTCCATTTTTTTAACTCTGCCATGGCCGGTCCTAAGCCCGTGCTGCGAAAAGAGGAAGGTTGGGTGCTGGGACAGTAAACCAGCCCTGTAAAAAAAAGTGCCGCTATGTTTCGAGTGAAAGGAAGACGTTCACTGCACCTGGGACTGGACAAGTGTGGCTAGCAGAAGGTTTAACAGGGTAACATGGGAACGAGACTAATCATGATATGATATAGTATATATAGTTATATACGCCTATAGTTTACCGTACGCCATGATCTCACCCACCAATGCTGACACAGCTTGGATGAAGGTCAGAATACCAGCCAGAGGACGCCGCTCCTGCCGCTCCAAAAAGAAACATCATTCAGCCGTCACAGCGTTGGAATTGGGAAAATATCTTCAATGTGTTAGCTCTCCATTTTTTTAACTCTGCCATGGCCGGTCCTAAGCCCGTGCTGCGAAAAGAGGAAGGTTGGGTGCTGGGACAGTAAACCAGCCCTGTAAAAAAAAGTGCCGCTATGTTTCGAGTGAAAGGAAGACGTTCACTGCACCTGGGACTGGACAAGTGTGGCTAGCAGAAGGTTTAACAGGGTAACATGGGAACGAGACTAATCATGATATGATATAGTATATATAGTTATATACGCCTATAGTTTACCGTACGCCATGATCTCACCCACCAATGCTGACACAGCTTGGATGAAGGTCAGAATACCAGCCAGAGGACGCCGCTCCTGCCGCTCCAAAAAGAAACATCATTCAGCCGTCACAGCGTTGGAATTGGGAAAATATCTTCAATGTGTTAGCTCTCCATTTTTTTAACTCTGCCATGGCCGGTCCTAAGCCCGTGCTGCGAAAAGAGGAAGGTTGGGTGCTGGGACAGTAAACCAGCCCTGTAAAAAAAAGTGCCGCTATGTTTCGAGTGAAAGGAAGACGTTCACTGCACCTGGGACTGGACAAGTGTGGCTAGCAGAAGGTTTAACAGGGTAACATGGGAACGAGACTTATCATGATATGATATAGTATATATAGTTATATACGCCTATAGTTTACCGTACGCCATGATCTCACCCACCAATGCTGACACAGCTTGGATGAAGGTCAGAATACCAGCCAGAGGACGCCGCTCCTGCCGCTCCAAAAAGAAACATCATTCAGCCGTCACAGCGTTGGAATTGGGAAAATATCTTCAATGTGTTAGCTCTCCATTTTTTTAACTCTGCCATGGCCGGTCCTAAGCCCGTGCTGCGAAAAGAGGAAGGTTGGGTGCTGGGACAGTAAACCAGCCCTGTAAAAAAAAGTGCCGCTATGTTTCGAGTGAAAGGAAGACGTTCACTGCACCTGGGACTGGACAAGTGTGGCTAGCAGAAGGTTTAACAGGGTAACATGGGAACGAGACTTATCATGATATGATATAGTATATATAGTTATATACGCCTATAGTTTACCGTACGCCATGATCTCACCCACCAATGCTGACACAGCTTGGATGAAGGTCAGAATACCAGCCAGAGGACGCCGCTCCTGCCGCTCCAAAAAGAAACATCATTCAGCCGTCACAGCGTTGGAATTGGGAAAATATCTTCAATGTGTTAGCTCTCCATTTTTTTAACTCTGCCATGGCCGGTCCTAAGCCCGTGCTGCGAAAAGAGGAAGGTTGGGTGCTGGGACAGTAAACCAGCCCTGTAAAAAAAAAGTGCCGCTATGTTTCGAGTGAAAGGAAGACGTTCACTGCACCTGGGACTGGACAAGTGTGGCTAGCAGAAGGTTTAACAGGGTAACATGGGAACGAGACTTATCATGATATGATATAGTATATATAGTTATATACGCCTATAGTTTACCGTACGCCATGATCTCACCCACCAATGCTGACACAGCTTGGATGAAGGTCAGAATACCAGCCAGAGGACGCCGCTCCTGCCGCTCCAAAAAGAAACACCATTCAGCCGTCACAGCGTTGGAATTGGGAAAATATCTTCAATGTGTTAGCTCTCCATTTTTTTAACTCTGCCATGGCCGGTCCTAAGCCCGTGCTGCGAAAAGAGGAAGGTTGGGTGCTGGGACAGTAAACCAGCCCTGTAAAAAAAAGTGCCGCTATGTTTCGAGTGAAAGGAAGACGTTCACTGCACCTGGGACTGGACAAGTGTGGCTAGCAGAAGGTTTAACAGGGTAACATGGGAACGAGACTTATCATGATATGATATAGTATATATAGTTATATACGCCTATAGTTTACCGTACGCCATGATCTCACCCACCAATGCTGACACAGCTTGGATGAAGGTCAGAATACCAGCCAGAGGACGCCGCTCCTGCCGCTCCAAAAAGAAACATCATTCAGCCGTCACAGCGTTGGAATTGGGAAAATATCTTCAATGTGTTAGCTCTCCATTTTTTTAACTCTGCCATGGCCGTTCCTAAGCCCGTGCTGCGAAAAGAGGAAGGTTGGGTGCTGGGACAGTAAACCAGCCCTGTAAAAAAAAGTGCCGCTATGTTTCAAGTGAAAGGAAGACGTTCACTGCACCTGGGACTGGACAAGTGTGGCTAGCAGAAGGTTTAACAGGGTAACATGGGAACGAGACTTATCATGATATGATATAGTATATATAGTTTTATACGCCTATAGTTTACCGTACGCCATGATCTCACCCACCAATGCTGACACAGCTTGGATGAAGGTCAGAATACCAGCCAGAGGACGCCGCTCCTGCCGCTCCAAAAAGAAACATCATTCAGCCGTCACAGCGTTGGAATTGGGAAAATATCTTCAATGTGTTAGCTCTCCATTTTTTTAACTCTGCCATGGCCGGTCCTAAGCCCGTGCTGCGAAAAGAGGAAGGTTGGGTGCTGGGACAGTAAACCAGCCCTGTAAAAAAAAAGTGCCGCTATGTTTCGAGTGAAAGGAAGACGTTCACTGCACCTGGGACTGGACAAGTGTGGCTAGCAGAAGGTTTAACAGGGTAACATGGGAACGAGACTTATCATGATATGATATAGTATATATAGTTATATACGCCTATAGTTTACCGTACGCCATGATCTCACCCACCAATGCTGACACAGCTTGGATGAAGGTCAGAATACCAGCCAGAGGACGCCGCTCCTGCCGCTCCAAAAAGAAACACCATTCAGCCGTCACAGCGTTGGAATTGGGAAAATATCTTCAATGTGTTAGCTCTCCATTTTTTTAACTCTGCCATGGCCGGTCCTAAGCCCGTGCTGCGAAAAGAGGAAGGTTGGGTGCTGGGACAGTAAACCAGCCCTGTAAAAAAAAGTGCCGCTATGTTTCGAGTGAAAGGAAGACGTTCACTGCACCTGGGACTGGACAAGTGTGGCTAGCAGAAGGTTTAACAGGGTAACATGGGAACGAGACTTATCATGATATGATATAGTATATATAGTTATATACGCCTATAGTTTACCGTACGCCATGATCTCACCCACCAATGCTGACACAGCTTGGATGAAGGTCAGAATACCAGCCAGAGGACGCCGCTCCTGCCGCTCCAAAAAGAAACATCATTCAGCCGTCACAGCGTTGGAATTGGGAAAATATCTTCAATGTGTTAGCTCTCCATTTTTTTAACTCTGCCATGGCCGGTCCTAAGCCCGTGCTGTGAAAAGAGGAAGGTTGGGTGCTGGGACAGTAAACCAGCCCTGTAAAAAAAAGTGCCGCTATGTTTCGAGTGAAAGGAAGACGTTCACTGCACCTGGGACTGGACAAGTGTGGCTAGCAGAAGGTTTAACAGGGTAACATGGGAACGAGACTTATCATGATATGATATAGTATATATAGGTATATACGCCTATAGTTTACCGTACGCCATGATCTCACCCACCAATGCTGACACAGCTTGGATGAAGGTCAGAATACCAGCCAGAGGACGCCGCTCCTGCCGCTCCAAAAAGAAACATCATTCAGCCGTCACAGCGTTGGAATTGGGAAAATATCTTCAATGTGTTAGCTCTCCATTTTTTTTAACTCTGCCATGGCCGGTCCTAAGCCCGTGCTGCGAAAAGAGGAAGGTTGGGTGCTGGGACAGTAAACCAGCCCTGTAAAAAAAAGTGCCGCTATGTTTCGAGTGAAAGGAAGACGTTCACTGCACCTGGGACTGGACAAGTGTGGCTAGCAGAAGGTTTAACAGGGTAACATGGGAACGAGACTTATCATGATATGATATAGTATATATAGTTATATACGCCTATAGTTTACCGTACGCCATGATCTCACCCACCAATGCTGACACAGCTTGGATGAAGGTCAGAATACCAGCCAGAGGACGCCGCTCCTGCCGCTCCAAAAAGAAACATCATTCAGCCGTCACAGCGTTGAAATTGGGAAAATATCTTCAATGTGTTAGCTCTCCATTTTTTTAACTCTGCCATGGCCGGTCCTAAGCCCGTGCTGCGAAAAGAGGAAGGTTGGGTGCTGGGACAGTAAACCAGCCCTGTAAAAAAAAGTGCCGCTATGTTTCGAGTGAAAGGAAGACGTTCACTGCACCTGGGACTGGACAAGTGTGGCTAGCAGAAGGTTTAACAGGGTAACATGGGAACGAGACTTATCATGATATGATATAGTATATATAGTTATATACGCCTATAGTTTACCGTACGCCATGATCTCACCCACCAATGCTGACACAGCTTGGATGAAGGTCAGAATACCAGCCAGAGGACGCCGCTCCTGCCGCTCCAAAAAGAAACATCATTCAGCCGTCACAGCGTTGGAATTGGGAAAATATCTTCAATGTGTTAGCTCTCCAATTTTTTAACTCTGCCATGGCCGGTCCTAAGCCCGTGCTGCGAAAAGAGGAAGGTTGGGTGCTGGGACAGTAAACCAGCCCTGTAAAAAAAGGTGCCGCTATGTTTCGAGTGAAAGGAAGACGTTCACTGCACCTGGGACTGGACAAGTGTGGCTAGCAGAGGGTTTAACAGGGTAACATGGGAACGAGACTTATCATGATATGATATAGTATATATAGTTATATACGCCTATAGTTTACCGTACGCCATGATCTCACCCACCAATGCTGACACAGCTTGGATGAAGGTCAGAATACCAGCCAGAGGACGCCGCTCCTGCCGCTCCAAAAAGAAACATCATTCAGCCGTCACAGCGTTGGAATTGGGAAAATATCTTCAATTTGTTAGCTCTCCATTTTTTTAACTCTGCCATGGCCGGTCCTCAGCCCGAGCTGCGAAAAGAGGAAGGTTGGGTGCTGGGACAGTAAACCAGCCCTGTAAAAAAAAGTGCCGCTATGTTTCGAGTGAAAGGAAGACGTTCACTGCACCTGGGACTGGACAAGTGTGGCTAGCAGAAGGTTTAACAGGGTAACATGGGAACGAGACTTATCATGATATGATATAGTATATATAGTTATATACGCCTATAGTTTACCGTACGCCATGATCTCACCCACCAATGCTGACACAGCTTGGATGAAGGTCAGAATACCAGCCAGAGGACGCCGCTCTTGCCGCTCAAAAAAGAAACATCATTCAGCCGTCACAGCGTTGGAATTGGGAAAATATCTTCAATTTGTTAGCTCTCCATTTTTTTAACTCTGCCATGGCCGGTCCTAAGCCCGTACTGCGAAAAGAGGAAGGTTGGGTGCTGGGACAGTAAACCAGCCCTGTAAAAAAAAGTGCCGCTATGTTTCGAGTGAAAGGAAGACGTTCACTGCACCTGGGACTGGACAAGTGTGGCTAGCAGAAGGTTTAACAGGGTAACATGGGAACGAGACTAATCATGATATGATATAGTATATATAGTTATATACGCCTATAGTTTACCGTACACCATGATCTCACCCACCAATGCTGACACTGCTTGGATGAAGGTCAGAATACCAGCCAGAGGACGCCGCTCCTGCCGCTCCAAAAAGAAACATCATTCAGCCGTCACAGCGTTGGAATTGGGAAAATATCTTCAATGTGTTAGCTCTCCATTTTTTTAACTCTGCCATGGCTGGTCCTATGCCCGTGCTGCGAAAAGAGGAAGGTTGGGTGCTGGGACAGTAAACCAGCCCTGTAAAAAAAAGTGCCGCTATGTTTCGAGTGAAAGGAAGACGTTCACTGCACCTGGGACTGGACAAGTGTGGCTAGCAGAAGGTTTAACAGGGTAACATGGGAACGAGACTTATCATGATATAATATAGTATATATAGTTATATACGCCTATAGTTTACCGTACGCCATGATCTCACCCACCAATGCTGACACAGCTTGGATGAAGGTCAGAATACCAGCCAGAGGACGCCGCTCCTGCCGCTCCAAAAAGAAACATCATTCAGCCGTCACAGCGTTGGAATTGGGAAAATATCTTCAATGTGTTAGCTCTCCATTTTTTTTTAACTCTGCCATGGCCGGTCCTAAGCCCGTGCTGCGAAAAGAGGAAGGTTGGGTGCTGGGACAGTAAACCAGCCCTGTAAAAAAAAGTGCCGCTATGTTTCGAGTGAAAGGAAGACGTCCACTGCACCTGGGACTGGACAAGTGTGGCTAGCAGAAGGTTTAACAGGGTAACATGGGAACGAGACTTATCATGATATGATATAGTATATATAGTTATATACGCCTATAGTTTAACGTACGCCATGATCTCACCCACCAATGCTGACACAGCTTGGATGAAGGTCAGAATACCAGCCAGAGGACGCCACTCCTGCCGCTCCAAAAAGAAACATCATTCAGCCGTCACAGCATTGGAATTGGGAAAATATCTTCAATGTGTTAGCTCTCCATTTTTTTAACTCTGCCATGGCCGGTCCTAAGCCCGTGCTGCGAAAAGAGGAAGGTTGGGTGCTGGGACAGTAAACCAGCCCTGTAAAGAAAAGTGCCGCTATGTTTCGAGTGAAAGGAAGACGTTCACTGCACCTGGGACTGGACAAGTGTGGCTAGCAGAAGGTTTAACAGGGTAACATGGGAACGAGACTTATCATGATATGATATAGTATATATAGTTATATACGCCTATAGTTTACCGTACGCCATGATCTCACCCACCAATGCTGACACAGCTTGGATGAAGGTCAGAATACCAGCCAGAGGACGCCGCTCCTGCCGCTCCAAAAAGAAACATCATTCAGCCGTCACAGCGTTGGAATTGGGAAAATATCTTCAATGTGTTAGCTCTCCATTTTTTTAACTCTACCATGGCCGGTCCTAAGCCCGTGGTGCGAAAAGAGGAAGGTTGGGTGCTGGGACATTAAACCAGCCCTGTAAAAAAAAGTGCCGCTATCTTTCGAGTTAAAGGAAGACGTTCACTGCACCTGGGACTGGACAAGTGTGGCTAGCAGAAGGTTTAACAGGGTAACATGGGAACGAGACTTATCATGATATGATATAGTATATATAGTTATATACGCCTATAGTTTACCGTACGCCATGATCTCACCCACCAATGCTGACACAGCTTGGATGAAGGTCAGAATACCAGCCAGAGGACGCCGCTCCTGCCGCTCCAAAAAGAAACATCATTCAGCCGTCACAGCGTTGGAATTGGGAAAATATCTTCAATGTGTTAGCTCTCCATTTTTTTAACTCTGCCATGGCCGGTCCTAAGCCCGTGCTGTGAAAAGAGGAAGGTTGGGTGCTGGGACAGTAAACCAGCCCTGTAAAGAAAAGTGCCGCTATGTTTCGAGTGAAAGGAAGACGTTCACTGCACCTGGGACTGGACAAGTGTGGCTAGCAGAAGGTTTAACAGGGTAACATGGGAACGAAACTTATCATGATATGATATAGTATATATAGTTATATACGCCTATAGTTTACCGTACGCCATGATCTCACCCACCAATGCTGACACAGCTTGGATGAAGGTCAGAATACCAGCCAGAGGACGCCGCTCCTGCCGCTCCAAAATAAACATCATTCAGCCGTCACAGCGTTGGAATTGGGAAAATATCTTCAATGTGTTAGCTCTCCATTTTTTTAACTCTGCCATGGCCGGTCCTAAGCCCGTGCTGCGAAAAGAGGAAGGTTGGGTGCTGGGACAGTAAACCAGCCCTGTAAAAAAAAGTGCCGCTATGTTTCGAGTGAAAGGAAGACGTTCATTGCACCTGGGACTGCACAAGTGTGGGTAGCAGAAGGTTTAACAGGGTAACATGGGAACGAGACTTATCATGATATGATATAGTATATATAGTTATATACGCCTATAGTTTACCGTACGCCATGATCTCACCCACCAATGCTGACACAGCTTGGATGAAGGTCAGAATACCAGCCAGAGGACGCCGCTCCTGCCGCTCCAAAAAGAAACACCATTCAGCCGTCACAGCGTTGGAATTGGGAAAATATCTTCAATGTGTTAGCTCTCCATTTTTTTAACTCTGCCATGGCGGGTCCTCAGCCCGTGCTGCGAAAAGAGGAAGGTTGGGTGCTGGGACAGTAAACCAGCCCTGTAAAAAAAAGTGCCGCTATGTTTCGAGTGAAAGGAAGACGTTCACTGCACCTGGGACTGGACAAGTGTGGCTAGCAGAAGGTTTAACAGGGTAACATGGGAACGAGACTTATCATGATATGATATAGTATATATAGTTATATACGCCTATAGTTTACCGTACGCCATGATCTCACCCACCAATGCTGACACAGCTTGGATGAAGGTCAGAATACCAGCCAGAGGACGCCGCTCCTGCCGCTCCAAAAAGAAACACCATTCAGCCGTCACAGCGTTGGAATTGGGAAAATATCTTCAATGTGTTAGCTCTCCATTTTTTTAACTCTGCCATGGCCGGTCCTAAGCCCGTGCTGCGAAAAGAGGAAGGTTGGGTGCTGGGACAGTAAACCAGCCCTGTAAAAAAAAGTGCCGCTATGTTTCGAGTGAAAGGAAGACGTTAACTGCACCTGGGACTGGACAAGTGTGGCTAGCAGAAGGTTTAACAGGGTAACATGGGAACGAGACTTATCATGATATGATATAGTATATATAGTTATATACGCCTATAGTTTACCGTACGCCATGATCTCACCCACCAATGCTGACACAGCTTGGATGAAGGTCAGAATACCAGCCAGAGGACGCCGCTCCTGCCGCTCCAAAAAGAAACACCATTCAGCCGTCACAGCGTTGGAATTGGGAAAATATCTTCAATGTGTTAGCTCTCCATTTTTTTAACTCTGCCATGGCCGGTCCTAAGCCCGTGCTGCGAAAAGAGGAAGGTTGGGTGCTGGGACATTAAACCAGCCCTGTAAAAAAAAGTGCCGCTATGTTTCGAGTGAAAGGAAGACGTTCACTGCACCTGGGACTGGACAAGTGTGGCTAGCAGAAGGTTTAACAGGGTAACATGGGAACGAGACTTATCATGATATGATATAGTATATATAGTTATATACGCCTATAGTTTACCGTACGCCATGATCTCACCCACCAATGCTGACACAGCTTGGATGAAGGTCAGAATACCAGCCAGAGGACGCCGCTCCTGCCGCTCAAAAAAGAAACATCATTCAGCCGTCACAGCGTTGGAAATGGGAAAATATCTTCAATTTGTTAGCTCTCCATTTTTTTAACTCTGCCATGGCCGGTCCTCAGCCCGAGCTGCGAAAAGAGGAAGGTTGGGTGCTGGGACAGTAAACCAGCCCTGTAAAAAAAAGTGCCGCTATGTTTCGAGTGAAAGGAAGACGTTCACTGCACCTGGGACTGGACAAGTGTGGCTAGCAGAAGGTTTAACAGGGTAACATGGGAACGAGACTTATCATGATATGATATAGTATATATAGTTATATACGCCTATAGTTTACCGTACGCCATGATCTCACCCACCAATGCTGACACAGCTTGGATGAAGGTCAGAATACCAGCCAGAGGACGCCGCTCTTGCCGCTCAAAAAAGAAACATCATTCAGCCGTCACAGCGTTGGAATTGGGAAAATATCTTCAATTTGTTAGCTCTCCATTTTTTTAACTCTGCCATGGCCGGTCCTAAGCCCGTACTGCGAAAAGAGGAAGGTTGGGTGCTGGGACAGTAAACCAGCCCTGTAAAAAAAAGTGCCGCTATGTTTCGAGTGAAAGGAAGACGTTCACTGCACCTGGGACTGGACAAGTGTGGCTAGCAGAAGGTTTAACAGGGTAACATGGGAACGAGACTAATCATGATATGATATAGTATATATAGTTATATACGCCTATAGTTTACCGTACACCATGATCTCACCCACCAATGCTGACACTGCTTGGATGAAGGTCAGAATACCAGCCAGAGGACGCCGCTCCTGCCGCTCCAAAAAGAAACATCATTCAGCCGTCACAGCGTTGGAATTGGGAAAATATCTTCAATGTGTTAGCTCTCCATTTTTTTAACTCTGCCATGGCTGGTCCTAAGCCCGTGCTGCGAAAAGAGGAAGGTTGGGTGCTGGGACAGTAAACCAGCCCTGTAAAAAAAAGTGCCGCTATGTTTCGAGTGAAAGGAAGACGTTCACTGCACCTGGGACTGGACAAGTGTGGCTAGCAGAAGGTTTAACAGGGTAACATGGGAACGAGACTTATCATGATATGATATAGTATATATAGTTATATACGCCTATAGTTTACCGTACGCCATGATCTCACCCACCAATGCTGACACAGCTTGGATGAAGGTCAGAATACCAGCCAGAGGACGCCGCTCCTGCCGCTCCAAAAAGAAACATCATTCAGCCGTCACAGCGTTGGAATTGGGAAAATATCTTCAATGTGTTAGCTCTCCATTTTTTTAACTCTGCCATGGCCGGTCCTAAGCCCGTGCTGCGAAAAGAGGAAGGTTGGGTGCTGGTACAGTAAACCAGCCCTGTAAAAAAAAGTGCCGCTATGTTTCGAGTGAAAGGAAGACGTTCACTGCACCTGGGACTGGACAAGTGTGGCTAGCAGAAGGTTTAACAGGGTAACATGGGAACGAGACTTATCATGATATGATATAGTATATATAGTTATATACGCCTATAGTTTACCGTACGCCATGATCTCACCCACCAATGCTGACACAGCTTGGATGAAGGTCAGAATACCAGCCAGAGGACGCCGCTCCTGCCGCTCCAAAAAGAAACATCATTCAGCCGTCACAGCGTTGGAATTGGGAAAATATCTTCAATGTGTTAGCTCTCCATTTTTTTTTAACTCTGCCATGGCCGGTCCTAAGCCCGTGCTGCGAAAAGAGGAAGGTTGGGTGCTGGGACAGTAAACCAGCCCTGTAAAAAAAAGTGCCGCTATGTTTCGAGTGAAAGGAAGACGTCCACTGCACCTGGGACTGGACAAGTGTGGCTAGCAGAAGGTTTAACAGGGTAACATGGGAACGAGACTTATCATGATATGATATAGTATATATAGTTATATACGCCTATAGTTTAACGTACGCCATGATCTCACCCACCAATGCTGACACAGCTTGGATGAAGGTCAGAATACCAGCCAGAGGACGCCGCTCCTGCCGCTCCAAAAAGAAACATCATTCAGCCGTCACAGCGTTGGAATTGGGAAAATATCTTCAATGTGTTAGCTCTCCATTTTTTTAACTCTGCCATGGCCGGTCCTAAGCCCGTGCTGCGAAAAGAGGAAGGTTGGGTGCTGGGACAGTAAACCAGCCCTGTAAAGAAAAGTGCCGCTATGTTTCGAGTGAAAGGAAGACGTTCACTGCACCTGGGACTGGACAAGTGTGGCTAGCAGAAGGTTTAACAGGGTAACATGGGAACGAGACTTATCATGATATGATATAGTATATATAGTTATATACGCCTATAGTTTACCGTACGCCATGATCTCACCCACCAATGCTGACACAGCTTGGATGAAGGTCAGAATACCAGCCAGAGGACGCCGCTCCTGCCGCTCCAAAAAGAAACATCATTCAGCCGTCACAGCGTTGGAATTGGGAAAATATCTTCAATGTGTTAGCTCTCCATTTTTTTAACTCTACCATGGCCGGTCCTAAGCCCGTGGTGCGAAAAGAGGAAGGTTGGGTGCTGGGACATTAAACCAGCCCTGTAAAAAAAAGTGCCGCTATCTTTCGAGTTAAAGGAAGACGTTCACTGCACCTGGGACTGGACAAGTGTGGCTAGCAGAAGGTTTAACAGGGTAACATGGGAACGAGACTTATCATGATATGATATAGTATATATAGTTATATACGCCTATAGTTTACCGTACGCCATGATCTCACCCACCAATGCTGACACAGCTTGGATGAAGGTCAGAATACCAGCCAGAGGACGCCGCTCCTGCCGCTCCAAAAAGAAACATCATTCAGCCGTCACAGCGTTGGAATTGGGAAAATATCTTCAATGTGTTAGCTCTCCATTTTTTTAACTCTGCCATGGCCGGTCCTAAGCCCGTGCTGTGAAAAGAGGAAGGTTGGGTGATGGGACAGTAAACCAGCCCTGTAAAGAAAAGTGCCGCTATGTTTCGAGTGAAAGGAAGACGTTCACTGCACCTGGGACTGGACAAGTGTGGCTAGCAGAAGGTTTAACAGGGTAACATGGGAACGAAACTTATCATGATATGATATAGTATATATAGTTATATACGCCTATAGTTTACCGTACGCCATGATCTCACCCACCAATGCTGACACAGCTTGGATGAAGGTCAGAATACCAGCCAGAGGACGCCGCTCCTGCCGCTCCAAAAAGAAACATCATTCAGCCGTCACAGCGTTGGAATTGGGAAAATATCTTCAATGTGTTAGCTCTCCATTTTTTTTTAACTCTGCCATGGCCGGTCCTAAGCCCGTGCTGCGAAAAGAGGAAGGTTGGGTGCTGGGACAGTAAACCAGCCCTGTAAAAAAAAGTGCCGCTATGTTTCGAGTGAAAGGAAGACGTCCACTGCACCTGGGACTGGACAAGTGTGGCTAGCAGAAGGTTTAACAGGGTAACATGGGAACGAGACTTATCATGATATGATATAGTATATATAGTTATATACGCCTATAGTTTAACGTACGCCATGATCTCACCCACCAATGCTGACACAGCTTGGATGAAGGTCAGAATACCAGCCAGAGGACGCCGCTCCTGCCGCTCCAAAAAGAAACATCATTCAGCCGTCACAGCGTTGGAATTGGGAAAATATCTTCAATGTGTTAGCTCTCCATTTTTTTAACTCTGCCATGGCCGGTCCTAAGCCCGTGCTGTGAAAAGAGGAAGGTTGGGTGCTGGGACAGTAAACCAGCCCTGTAAAGAAAAGTGCCGCTATGTTTCGAGTGAAAGGAAGACGTTCACTGCACCTGGGACTGGACAAGTGTGGCTAGCAGAAGGTTTAACAGGGTAACATGGGAACGAGACTTATCATGATATGATATAGTATATATAGTTATATACGCCTATAGTTTACCGTACGCCATGATCTCACCCACCAATGCTGACACAGCTTGGATGAAGGTCAGAATACCAGCCAGAGGACGCCGCTCCTGCCGCTCCAAAAAGAAACATCATTCAGCCGTCACAGCGTTGGAATTGGGAAAATATCTTCAATGTGTTAGCTCTCCATTTTTTTTTAACTCTGCCATGGCCGGTCCTAAGCCCGTGCTGCGAAAAGAGGAAGGTTGGGTGCTGGGACAGTAAACCAGCCCTGTAAAAAAAAGTGCCGCTATGTTTCGAGTGAAAGGAAGACGTCCACTGCACCTGGGACTGGACAAGTGTGGCTAGCAGAAGGTTTAACAGGGTAACATGGGAACGAGACTTATCATGATATGATATAGTATATATAGTTATATACGCCTATAGTTTAACGTACGCCATGATCTCACCCACCAATGCTGACACAGCTTGGATGAAGGTCAGAATACCAGCCAGAGGACGCCGCTCCTGCCGCTCCAAAAAGAAACATCATTCAGCCGTCACAGCGTTGGAATTGGGAAAATATCTTCAATGTGTTAGCTCTCCATTTTTTTAACTCTGCCATGGCCGGTCCTAAGCCCGTGCTGTGAAAAGAGGAAGGTTGGGTGCTGGGACAGTAAACCAGCCCTGTAAAGAAAAGTGCCGCTATGTTTCGAGTGAAAGGAAGACGTTCACTGCACCTGGGACTGGACAAGTGTGGCTAGCAGAAGGTTTAACAGGGTAACATGGGAACGAGACTTATCATGATATGATATAGTATATATAGTTATATACGCCTATAGTTTACCGTACGCCATGATCTCACCCACCAATGCTGACACAGCTTGGATGAAGGTCAGAATACCAGCCAGAGGACGCCGCTCCTGCCGCTCCAAAAAGAAACATCATTCAGCCGTCACAGCGTTGGAATTGGGAAAATATCTTCAATGTGTTAGCTCTCCATTTTTTTAACTCTACCATGGCCGGTCCTAAGCCCGTGGTGCGAAAAGAGGAAGGTTGGGTGCTGGGACATTAAACCAGCCCTGTAAAAAAAGTGCCGCTATCTTTCGAGTTAAAGGAAGACGTTCACTGCACCTGGGACTGGACAAGTGTGGCTAGCAGAAGGTTTAACAGGGTAACATGGGAACGAGACTTATCATGATATGATATAGTATATATAGTTATATACGCCTATAGTTTACCGTACGCCATGATCTCACCCACCAATGCTGACACAGCTTGGATGAAGGTCAGAATACCAGCCAGAGGACGCCGCTCCTGCCGCTCCAAAAAGAAACATCATTCAGCCGTCACAGCGTTGGAATTGGGAAAATATCTTCAATGTGTTAGCTCTCCATTTTTTTAACTCTACCATGGCCGGTCCTAAGCCCGTGGTGCGAAAAGAGGAAGGTTGGGTGCTGGGACATTAAACCAGCCCTGTAAAAAAAAGTGCCGCTATCTTTCGAGTTAAAGGAAGACGTTCACTGCACCTGGGACTGGACAAGTGTGGCTAGCAGAAGGTTTAACAGGGTAACATGGGAACGAGACTTATCATGATATGATATAGTATATATAGTTATATACGCCTATAGTTTACCGTACGCCATGATCTCACCCACCAATGCTGACACAGCTTGGATGAAGGTCAGAATACCAGCCAGAGGACGCCGCTCCTGCCGCTCCAAAAAGAAACATCATTCAGCCGTCACAGCGTTGGAATTGGGAAAATATCTTCAATGTGTTAGCTCTCCATTTTTTTAACTCTGCCATGGCCGGTCCTAAGCCCGTGCTGTGAAAAGAGGAAGGTTGGGTGCTGGGACAGTAAACCAGCCCTGTAAAGAAAAGTGCCGCTATGTTTCGAGTGAAAGGAAGACGTTCACTGCACCTGGGACTGGACAAGTGTGGCTAGCAGAAGGTTTAACAGGGTAACATGGGAACGAAACTTATCATGATATGATATAGTATATATAGTTATATACGCCTATAGTTTACCGTACGCCATGATCTCACCCACCAATGCTGACACAGCTTGGATGAAGGTCAGAATACCAGCCAGAGGACGCCGCTCCTGCCGCTCCAAAATAAACATCATTCAGCCGTCACAGCGTTGGAATTGGGAAAATATCTTCAATGTGTTAGCTCTCCATTTTTTTAACTCTGCCATGGCCGGTCCTAAGCCCGTGCTGCGAAAAGAGGAAGGTTGGGTGCTGGGACAGTAAACCAGCCCTGTAAAAAAAAGTGCCGCTATGTTTCGAGTGAAAGGAAGACGTTCATTGCACCTGGGACTGCACAAGTGTGGGTAGCAGAAGGTTTAACAGGGTAACATGGGAACGAGACTTATCATGATATGATATAGTATATATAGTTATATACGCCTATAGTTTACCGTACGCCATGATCTCACCCACCAATGCTGACACAGCTTGGATGAAGGTCAGAATACCAGCCAGAGGACGCCGCTCCTGCCGCTCCAAAAAGAAACACCATTCAGCCGTCACAGCGTTGGAATTGGGAAAATATCTTCAATGTGTTAGCTCTCCATTTTTTTAACTCTGCCATGGCGGGTCCTCAGCCCGTGCTGCGAAAAGAGGAAGGTTGGGTGCTGGGACAGTAAACCAGCCCTGTAAAAAAAAGTGCCGCTATGTTTCGAGTGAAAGGAAGACGTTCACTGCACCTGGGACTGGACAAGTGTGGCTAGCAGAAGGTTTAACAGGGTAACATGGGAACGAGACTTATCATGATATGATATAGTATATATAGTTATATACGCCTATAGTTTACCGTACGCCATGATCTCACCCACCAATGCTGACACAGCTTGGATGAAGGTCAGAATACCAGCCAGAGGACGCCGCTCCTGCCGCTCCAAAAAGAAACACCATTCAGCCGTCACAGCGTTGGAATTGGGAAAATATCTTCAATGTGTTAGCTCTCCATTTTTTTAACTCTGCCATGGCCGGTCCTAAGCCCGTGCTGCGAAAAGAGGAAGGTTGGGTGCTGGGACAGTAAACCAGCCCTGTAAAAAAAAGTGCCGCTATGTTTCGAGTGAAAGGAAGACGTTCACTGCACCTGGGACTGGACAAGTGTGGCTAGCAGAAGGTTTAACAGGGTAACATGGGAACGAGACTTATCATGATATGATATAGTATATATAGTTATATACGCCTATAGTTTACCGTACGCCATGATCTCACCCACCAATGCTGACACAGCTTGGATGAAGGTCAGAATACCAGCCAGAGGACGCCGCTCCTGCCGCTCCAAAAAGAAACACCATTCAGCCGTCACAGCGTTGGAATTGGGAAAATATCTTCAATGTGTTAGCTCTCCATTTTTTTAACTCTGCCATGGCCGGTCCTAAGCCCGTGCTGCGAAAAGAGGAAGGTTGGGTGCTGGGACATTAAACCAGCCCTGTAAAAAAAAGTGCCGCTATGTTTCGAGTGAAAGGAAGACGTTCACTGCACCTGGGACTGGACAAGTGTGGCTAGCAGAAGGTTTAACAGGGTAACATGGGAACGAGACTTATCATGATATGATATAGTATATATAGTTATATACGCCTATAGTTTACCGTACGCCATGATCTCACCCACCAATGCTGACACAGCTTGGATGAAGGTCAGAATACCAGCCAGAGGACGCCGCTCCTGCCGCTCAAAAAAGAAACATCATTCAGCCGTCACAGCGTTGGAAATGGGAAAATATCTTCAATTTGTTAGCTCTCCATTTTTTTAACTCTGCCATGGCCGGTCCTCAGCCCGAGCTGCGAAAAGAGGAAGGTTGGGTGCTGGGACAGTAAACCAGCCCTGTAAAAAAAAGTGCCGCTATGTTTCGAGTGAAAGGAAGACGTTCACTGCACCTGGGACTGGACAAGTGTGGCTAGCAGAAGGTTTAACAGGGTAACATGGGAACGAGACTTATCATGATATGATATAGTATATATAGTTATATACGCCTATAGTTTACCGTACGCCATGATCTCACCCACCAATGCTGACACAGCTTGGATGAAGGTCAGAATACCAGCCAGAGGACGCCGCTCTTGCCGCTCAAAAAAGAAACATCATTCAGCCGTCACAGCGTTGGAATTGGGAAAATATCTTCAATTTGTTAGCTCTCCATTTTTTTAACTCTGCCATGGCCGGTCCTAAGCCCGTACTGCGAAAAGAGGAAGGTTGGGTGCTGGGACAGTAAACCAGCCCTGTAAAAAAAAGTGCCGCTATGTTTCGAGTGAAAGGAAGACGTTCACTGCACCTGGGACTGGACAAGTGTGGCTAGCAGAAGGTTTAACAGGGTAACATGGGAACGAGACTAATCATGATATGATATAGTATATATAGTTATATACGCCTATAGTTTACCGTACACCATGATCTCACCCACCAATGCTGACACTGCTTGGATGAAGGTCAGAATACCAGCCAGAGGACGCCGCTCCTGCCGCTCCAAAAAGAAACATCATTCAGCCGTCACAGCGTTGGAATTGGGAAAATATCTTCAATGTGTTAGCTCTCCATTTTTTTAACTCTGCCATGGCTGGTCCTAAGCCCGTGCTGCGAAAAGAGGAAGGTTGGGTGCTGGGACAGTAAACCAGCCCTGTAAAAAAAAGTGCCGCTATGTTTCGAGTGAAAGGAAGACGTTCACTGCACCTGGGACTGGACAAGTGTGGCTAGCAGAAGGTTTAACAGGGTAACATGGGAACGAGACTTATCATGATATGATATAGTATATATAGTTATATACGCCTATAGTTTACCGTACGCCATGATCTCACCCACCAATGCTGACACAGCTTGGATGAAGGTCAGAATACCAGCCAGAGGACGCCGCTCCTGCCGCTCCAAAAAGAAACATCATTCAGCCGTCACAGCGTTGGAATTGGGAAAATATCTTCAATGTGTTAGCTCTCCATTTTTTTAACTCTGCCATGGCCGGTCCTAAGCCCGTGCTGCGAAAAGAGGAAGGTTGGGTGCTGGTACAGTAAACCAGCCCTGTAAAAAAAAGTGCCGCTATGTTTCGAGTGAAAGGAAGACGTTCACTGCACCTGGGACTGGACAAGTGTGGCTAGCAGAAGGTTTAACAGGGTAACATGGGAACGAGACTTATCATGATATGATATAGTATATATAGTTATATACGCCTATAGTTTACCGTACGCCATGATCTCACCCACCAATGCTGACACAGCTTGGATGAAGGTCAGAATACCAGCCAGAGGACGCCGCTCCTGCCGCTCCAAAAAGAAACATCATTCAGCCGTCACAGCGTTGGAATTGGGAAAATATCTTCAATGTGTTAGCTCTCCATTTTTTTTTAACTCTGCCATGGCCGGTCCTAAGCCCGTGCTGCGAAAAGAGGAAGGTTGGGTGCTGGGACAGTAAACCAGCCCTGTAAAAAAAAGTGCCGCTATGTTTCGAGTGAAAGGAAGACGTCCACTGCACCTGGGACTGGACAAGTGTGGCTAGCAGAAGGTTTAACAGGGTAACATGGGAACGAGACTTATCATGATATGATATAGTATATATAGTTATATACGCCTATAGTTTAACGTACGCCATGATCTCACCCACCAATGCTGACACAGCTTGGATGAAGGTCAGAATACCAGCCAGAGGACGCCGCTCCTGCCGCTCCAAAAAGAAACATCATTCAGCCGTCACAGCGTTGGAATTGGGAAAATATCTTCAATGTGTTAGCTCTCCATTTTTTTAACTCTGCCATGGCCGGTCCTAAGCCCGTGCTGCGAAAAGAGGAAGGTTGGGTGCTGGGACAGTAAACCAGCCCTGTAAAGAAAAGTGCCGCTATGTTTCGAGTGAAAGGAAGACGTTCACTGCACCTGGGACTGGACAAGTGTGGCTAGCAGAAGGTTTAACAGGGTAACATGGGAACGAGACTTATCATGATATGATATAGTATATATAGTTATATACGCCTATAGTTTACCGTACGCCATGATCTCACCCACCAATGCTGACACAGCTTGGATGAAGGTCAGAATACCAGCCAGAGGACGCCGCTCCTGCCGCTCCAAAAAGAAACATCATTCAGCCGTCACAGCGTTGGAATTGGGAAAATATCTTCAATGTGTTAGCTCTCCATTTTTTTAACTCTACCATGGCCGGTCCTAAGCCCGTGGTGCGAAAAGAGGAAGGTTGGGTGCTGGGACATTAAACCAGCCCTGTAAAAAAAAGTGCCGCTATCTTTCGAGTTAAAGGAAGACGTTCACTGCACCTGGGACTGGACAAGTGTGGCTAGCAGAAGGTTTAACAGGGTAACATGGGAACGAGACTTATCATGATATGATATAGTATATATAGTTATATACGCCTATAGTTTACCGTACGCCATGATCTCACCCACCAATGCTGACACAGCTTGGATGAAGGTCAGAATACCAGCCAGAGGACGCCGCTCCTGCCGCTCCAAAAAGAAACATCATTCAGCCGTCACAGCGTTGGAATTGGGAAAATATCTTCAATGTGTTAGCTCTCCATTTTTTTAACTCTGCCATGGCCGGTCCTAAGCCCGTGCTGTGAAAAGAGGAAGGTTGGGTGATGGGACAGTAAACCAGCCCTGTAAAGAAAAGTGCCGCTATGTTTCGAGTGAAAGGAAGACGTTCACTGCACCTGGGACTGGACAAGTGTGGCTAGCAGAAGGTTTAACAGGGTAACATGGGAACGAAACTTATCATGATATGATATAGTATATATAGTTATATACGCCTATAGTTTACCGTACGCCATGATCTCACCCACCAATGCTGACACAGCTTGGATGAAGGTCAGAATACCAGCCAGAGGACGCCGCTCCTGCCGCTCCAAAAAGAAACATCATTCAGCCGTCACAGCGTTGGAATTGGGAAAATATCTTCAATGTGTTAGCTCTCCATTTTTTTTTAACTCTGCCATGGCCGGTCCTAAGCCCGTGCTGCGAAAAGAGGAAGGTTGGGTGCTGGGACAGTAAACCAGCCCTGTAAAAAAAAGTGCCGCTATGTTTCGAGTGAAAGGAAGACGTCCACTGCACCTGGGACTGGACAAGTGTGGCTAGCAGAAGGTTTAACAGGGTAACATGGGAACGAGACTTATCATGATATGATATAGTATATATAGTTATATACGCCTATAGTTTAACGTACGCCATGATCTCACCCACCAATGCTGACACAGCTTGGATGAAGGTCAGAATACCAGCCAGAGGACGCCGCTCCTGCCGCTCCAAAAAGAAACATCATTCAGCCGTCACAGCGTTGGAATTGGGAAAATATCTTCAATGTGTTAGCTCTCCATTTTTTTAACTCTGCCATGGCCGGTCCTAAGCCCGTGCTGTGAAAAGAGGAAGGTTGGGTGCTGGGACAGTAAACTAGCCCTGTAAAGAAAAGTGCCGCTATGTTTCGAGTGAAAGGAAGACGTTCACTGCACCTGGGACTGGACAAGTGTGGCTAGCAGAAGGTTTAACAGGGTAACATGGGAACGAGACTTATCATGATATGATATAGTATATATAGTTATATACGCCTATAGTTTACCGTACGCCATGATCTCACCCACCAATGCTGACACAGCTTGGATGAAGGTCAGAATACCAGCCAGAGGACGCCGCTCCTGCCGCTCCAAAAAGAAACATCATTCAGCCGTCACAGCGTTGGAATTGGGAAAATATCTTCAATGTGTTAGCTCTCCATTTTTTTAACTCTACCATGGCCGGTCCTAAGCCCGTGGTGCGAAAAGAGGAAGGTTGGGTGCTGGGACATTAAACCAGCCCTGTAAAAAAAGTGCCGCTATCTTTCGAGTTAAAGGAAGACGTTCACTGCACCTGGGACTGGACAAGTGTGGCTAGCAGAAGGTTTAACAGGGTAACATGGGAACGAGACTTATCATGATATGATATAGTATATATAGTTATATACGCCTATAGTTTACCGTACGCCATGATCTCACCCACCAATGCTGACACAGCTTGGATGAAGGTCAGAATACCAGCCAGAGGACGCCGCTCCTGCCGCTCCAAAAAGAAACATCATTCAGCCGTCACAGCGTTGGAATTGGGAAAATATCTTCAATGTGTTAGCTCTCCATTTTTTTAACTCTGCCATGGCCGGTCCTAAGCCCGTGCTGTGAAAAGAGGAAGGTTGGGTGCTGGGACAGTAAACCAGCCCTGTAAAGAAAAGTGCCGCTATGTTTCGAGTGAAAGGAAGACGTTCACTGCACCTGGGACTGGACAAGTGTGGCTAGCAGAAGGTTTAACAGGGTAACATGGGAACGAAACTTATCATGATATGATATAGTATATATAGTTATATACGCCTATAGTTTACCGTACGCCATGATCTCACCCACCAATGCTGACACAGCTTGGATGAAGGTCAGAATACCAGCCAGAGGACGCCACTCCTGCCGCTCCAAAATAAACATCATTCAGCCGTCACAGCGTTGGAATTGGGAAAATATCTTCAATGTGTTAGCTCTCCATTTTTTTAACTCTGCCATGGCCGGTCCTAAGCCCGTGCTGCGAAAAGAGGAAGGTTGGGTGCTGGGACAGTAAACCAGCCCTGTAAAAAAAAGTGCCGCTATGTTTCGAGTGAAAGGAAGACGTTCATTGCACCTGGGACTGCACAAGTGTGGCTAGCAGAAGGTTTAACAGGGTAACATGGGAACGAGACTTATCATGATATGATATAGTATATATAGTTATATACGCCTATAGTTTACCGTACGCCATGATCTCACCCACCAATGCTGACACAGCTTGGATGAAGGTCAGAATACCAGCCAGAGGACGCCGCTCCTGCCGCTCCAAAAAGAAACACCATTCAGCCGTCACAGCGTTGGAATTGGGAAAATATCTTCAATGTGTTAGCTCTCCATTTTTTTAACTCTGCCATGGCGGGTCCTAAGCCCGTGCTGCGAAAAGAGGAAGGTTGGGTGCTGGGACAGTAAACCAGCCCTGTAAAAAAAAGTGCCGCTATGTTTCGAGTGAAAGGAAGACGTTCACTGCACCTGGGACTGGACAAGTGTGGCTAGCAGAAGGTTTAACAGGGTAACATGGGAACGAGACTTATCATGATATGATATAGTATATATAGTTATATACGCCTATAGTTTACCGTACGCCATGATCTCACCCACCAATGCTGACACAGCTTGGATGAAGGTCAGAATACCAGCCAGAGGACGCCGCTCCTGCCGCTCCAAAAAGAAACATCATTCAGCCGTCACAGCGTTGGAATTGGGAAAATATCTTCAATGTGTTAGCTCTCCATTTTTTTAACTCTGCCATGGCCGGTCCTAAGCCCGTGCTGCGAAAAGAGGAAGGTTGGGTGCTGGGACAGTAAACCAGCCCTGTAAAAAAAAGTGCCGCTATGTTTCGAGTGAAAGGAAGACGTTCACTGCACCTGGGACTGGACAAGTGTGGCTAGCAGAAGGTTTAACAGGGTAACATGGGAACGAGACTAATCATGATATGATATAGTATATATAGTTATATACGCCTATAGTTTACCGTACGCCATGATCTCACCCACCAATGCTGACACAGCTTGGATGAAGGTCAGAATACCAGCCAGAGGACGCCGCTCCTGCCGCTCCAAAAAGAAACATCATTCAGCCGTCACAGCGTTGGAATTGGGAAAATATCTTCAATGTGTTAGCTCTCCATTTTTTTAACTCTGCCATGGCTGGTCCTAAGCCCGTGCTGCGAAAAGAGGAAGGTTGGGTGCTGGGACAGTAAACCAGCCCTGTAAAAAAAAGTGCCGCTATGTTTCGAGTGAAAGGAAGACGTTCACTGCACCTGGGACTGGACAAGTGTGGCTAGCAGAAGGTTTAACAGGGTAACATGGGAACGAGACTAATCATGATATGATATAGTATATATAGTTATATACGCCTATAGTTTACCGTACGCCATGATCTCACCCACCAATGCTGACACAGCTTGGATGAAGGTCAGAATACCAGCCAGAGGACGCCGCTCCTGCCGCTCCAAAAAGAAACATCATTCAGCCGTCACAGCGTTGGAATTGGGAAAATATCTTCAATGTGTTAGCTCTCCATTTTTTTTAACTCTGCCATGGCCGTTCCTAAGCCCGTGCTGCGAAAAGAGGAAGGTTGAGTGCTGGGACAGTAAACCAGCCCTGTAAAAAAAAGTGCCGCTATGTTTCGAGTGAAAGGAAGACGTTCACTGCACCTGGGACTGGACAAGTGTGGCTAGCAGAAGGTTTAACAGGGTAACATGGGAACGAGACTTATCATGATATGATATAGTATATATAGTTATATACGCCTATAGTTTACCGTACGCCATGATCTCACCCACCAATGCTGACACAGCTTGGATGAAGGTCAGAATACCAGCCAGAGGACGCCGCTCCTGCCGCTCCAAAAAGAAACATCATTCAGCCGTCACAGCGTTGGAATTGGGAAAATATCTTCAATGTGTTAGCTCTCCATTTTTTTAACTCTGCCATGGCCGGTCCTAAGCCCGTGCTGCGAAAGAGGAAGGTTGGGTGCTGGGACAGTAAACCAGCCCTGTAAAAAAAAGTGCCGCTATGTTTCGAGTGAAAGGAAGACGTTCACTGCACCTGGGACTGGACAAGTGTGGCTAGCAGAAGGTTTAACAGGGTAACATGGGAACGAGACTTATCATGATATGATATAGTATATATAGTTATATACGCCTATAGTTTACCGTACGCCATGATCTCACCCACCAATGCTGACACAGCTTGGATGAAGGTCAGAATACCAGCCAGAGGACGCCGCTCCTGCCGCTCCAAAAAGAAACATCATTCAGCCGTCACAGCGTTGGAATTGGGAAAATATCTTCAATGTGTTAGCTCTCCATTTTTTTAACTCTGCCATGGCCGGTCCTAAGCCCGTGCTGCGAAAAGAGGAAGGTTGGGTGCTGGGACAGTAAACCAGCCCTGTAAAAAAAAGTGCCGCTATGTTTCGAGTGAAAGGAAGACGTTCACTGCACCTGGGACTGGACAAGTGTGGCTAGCAGAAGGTTTAACAGGGTAACATGGGAACGAGACTTATCATGATATGATATAGTATATATAGTTATATACGCCTATAGTTTACCGTACGCCATGATCTCACCCACCAATGCTGACACAGCTTGGATGAAGGTCAGAATACCAGCCAGAGGACGCCGCTCCTGCCGCTCCAAAAAGAAACATCATTCAGCCGTCACAGCGTTGGAATTGGGAAAATATCTTCAATGTGTTAGCTCTCCATTTTTTTTTAACTCTGCCATGGCCGGTCCTAAGCCCGTGCTGCGAAAAGAGGAAGGTTGGGTGCTGGGACAGTAAACCAGCCCTGTAAAAAAAAGTGCCGCTATGTTTCGAGTGAAAGGAAGACGTCCACTGCACCTGGGACTGGACAAGTGTGGCTAGCAGAAGGTTTAACAGGGTAACATGGGAACGAGACTTATCATGATATGATATAGTATATATAGTTATATACGCCTATAGTTTAACGTACGCCATGATCTCACCCACCAATGCTGACACAGCTTGGATGAAGGTCAGAATACCAGCCAGAGGACGCCGCTCCTGCCGCTCCAAAAAGAAACATCATTCAGCCGTCACAGCGTTGGAATTGGGAAAATATCTTCAATGTGTTAGCTCTCCATTTTTTTAACTCTGCCATGGCCGGTCCTAAGCCCGTGCTGCGAAAAGAGGAAGGTTGGGTGCTGGGACAGTAAACCAGCCCTGTAAAGAAAAGTGCCGCTATGTTTCGAGTGAAAGGAAGACGTTCACTGCACCTGGGACTGGACAAGTGTGCTTAGCAGAAGGTTTAACAGGGTAACATGGGAACGAGACTTATCATGATATGATATAGTATATATAGTTATATACGCCTATAGTTTACCGTACGCCATGATCTCACCCACCAATGCTGACACAGCTTGGATGAAGGTCAGAATACCAGCCAGAGGACGCCGCTCCTGCCGCTCCAAAAAGAAACATCATTCAGCCGTCACAGCGTTGGAATTGGGAAAATATCTTCAATGTGTTAGCTCTCCATTTTTTTAACTCTACCATGGCCGGTCCTAAGCCCGTGGTGCGAAAAGAGGAAGGTTGGGTGCTGGGACATTAAACCAGCCCTGTAAAAAAAAGTGCCGCTATCTTTCGAGTTAAAGGAAGACGTTCACTGCACCTGGGACTGGACAAGTGTGGCTAGCAGAAGGTTTAACAGGGTAACATGGGAACGAGACTTATCATGATATGATATAGTATATATAGTTATATACGCCTATAGTTTACCGTACGCCATGATCTCACCCACCAATGCTGACACAGCTTGAATGAAGGTCAGAATACCAGCCAGAGGACGCCGCTCCTGCCGCTCCAAAAAGAAACATCATTCAGCCTTCACAGCGTTGGAATTGGGAAAATATCTTCAATGTGTTAGCTCTCCATTTTTTTAACTCTGCCATGGCCGGCCCTAAGCCCGTGCTGTGAAAAGAGGAAGGTTGGGTGCTGGGACAGTAAACCAGCCCTGTAAAGAAAAGTGCCGCTATGTTTCGAGTGAAAGGAAGACGTTCACTGCACCTGGGACTGGACAAGTGTGGCTAGCAGAAGGTTTAACAGGGTAACATGGGAACGAAACTTATCATGATATGATATAGTATATATAGTTATATACGCCTATAGTTTACCGTACGCCATGATCTCACCCACCAATGCTGACACAGCTTGGATGAAGGTCAGAATACCAGCCAGAGGACGCCGCTCCTGCCGCTCCAAAATAAACATCATTCAGCCGTCACAGCGTTGGAATTGGGAAAATATCTTCAATGTGTTAGCTCTCCATTTTTTTAACTCTGCCATGGCCGGTCCTAAGCCCGTGCTGCGAAAAGAGGAAGGTTGGGTGCTGGGACAGTAAACCAGCCCTGTAAAAAAAAGTGCCGCTATGTTTCGAGTGAAAGGAAGACGTTCACTGCACCTGGGACTGGACAAGTGTGGCTAGCAGAAGGTTTAACAGGGTAACATGGGAACGAGACTTATCATGATATGATATAGTATATATAGTTATATACGCCTATAGTTTACCGTACGCCATGATCTCACCCACCAATGCTGACACAGCTTGGATGAAGGTCAGAATACCAGCCAGAGGACGCCGCTCCTGCCGCTCCAAAAAGAAACATCATTCAGCCGTCACAGCGTTGGAATTGGGAAAATATCTTCAATGTGTTAGCTCTCCATTTTTTTTTAACTCTGCCATGGCCGGTCCTAAGCCCGTGCTGCGAAAAGAGGAAGGTTGGGTGCTGGGACAGTAAACCAGCCCTGTAAAAAAAAGTGCCGCTATGTTTCGAGTGAAAGGAAGACGTCCACTGCACCTGGGACTGGACAAGTGTGGCTAGCAGAAGGTTTAACAGGGTAACATGGGAACGAGACTTATCATGATATGATATAGTATATATAGTTATATACGCCTATAGTTTAACGTACGCCATGATCTCACCCACCAATGCTGACACAGCTTGGATGAAGGTCAGAATACCAGCCAGAGGACGCCGCTCCTGCCGCTCCAAAAAGAAACATCATTCAGCCGTCACAGCGTTGGAATTGGGAAAATATCTTCAATGTGTTAGCTCTCCATTTTTTTAACTCTGCCATGGCCGGTCCTAAGCCCGTGCTGTGAAAAGAGGAAGGTTGGGTGCTGGGACAGTAAACCAGCCCTGTAAAGAAAAGTGCCGCTATGTTTCGAGTGAAAGGAAGACGTTCACTGCACCTGGGACTGGACAAGTGTGGCTAGCAGAAGGTTTAACAGGGTAACATGGGAACGAGACTTATCATGATATGATATAGTATATATAGTTATATACGCCTATAGTTTACCGTACGCCATGATCTCACCCACCAATGCTGACACAGCTTGGATGAAGGTCAGAATACCAGCCAGAGGACGCCGCTCCTGCCACTCCAAAAAGAAACATCATTCAGCCGTCACAGCGTTGGAATTGGGAAAATATCTTCAATGTGTTAGCTCTCCATTTTTTTAACTCTACCATGGCCGGTCCTAAGCCCGTGGTGCGAAAAGAGGAAGGTTGGGTGCTGGGACATTAAACCAGCCCTGTAAAAAAAGTGCCGCTATCTTTCGAGTTAAAGGAAGACGTTCACTGCACCTGGGACTGGACAAGTGTGGCTAGCAGAAGGTTTAACAGGGTAACATGGGAACGAGACTTATCATGATATGATATAGTATATATAGTTATATACGCCTATAGTTTACCGTACGCCATGATCTCACCCACCAATGCTGACACAGCTTGGATGAAGGTCAGAATACCAGCCAGAGGACGCCGCTCCTGCCGCTCCAAAAAGAAACATCATTCAGCCGTCACAGCGTTGGAATTGGGAAAATATCTTCAATGTGTTAGCTCTCCATTTTTTTAACTCTGCCATGGCCGGTCCTAAGCCCGTGCTGTGAAAAGAGGAAGGTTGGGTGCTGGGACAGTAAACCAGCCCTGTAAAGAAAAGTGCCGCTATGTTTCGAGTGAAAGGAAGACGTTCACTGCACCTGGGACTGGACAAGTGTGGCTAGCAGAAGGTTTAACAGGGTAACATGGGAACGAAACTTATCATGATATGATATAGTATATATAGTTATATACGCCTATAGTTTACCGTACGCCATGATCTCACCCACCAATGCTGACACAGCTTGGCTGAAGGTCAGAATACCAGCCAGAGGACGCCGCTCCTGCCGCTCCAAAATAAACATCATTCAGCCGTCACAGCGTTGGAATTGGGAAAATATCTTCAATGTGTTAGCTCTCCATTTTTTTAACTCTGCCATGGCGGGTCCTAAGCCCGTGCTGCGAAAAGAGGAAGGTTGGGTGCTGGGACAGTAAACCAGCCCTGTAAAAAAAAGTGCCGCTATGTTTCGAGTGAAAGGAAGACGTTCACTGCACCTGGGACTGGACAAGTGTGGCTAGCAGAAGGTTTAACAGGGTAACATGGGAACGAGACTTATCATGATATGATATAGTATATATAGTTATATACGCCTATAGTTTACCGTACGCCATGATCTCACCCACCAATGCTGACACAGCTTGGATGAAGGTCAGAATACCAGCCAGAGGACGCCGCTCCTGCCGCTCCAAAAAGAAACATCATTCAGCCGTCACAGCGTTGGAATTGGGAAAATATCTTCAATGTGTTAGCTCTCCATTTTTTTAACTCTGCCATGGCCGGTCCTAAGCCCGTGCTGCGAAAAGAGGAAGGTTGGGTGCTGGGACAGTAAACCAGCCCTGTAAAAAAAAGTGCCGCTATGTTTCGAGTGAAAGGAAGACGTTCACTGCACCTGGGACTGGACAAGTGTGGCTAGCAGAAGGTTTAACAGGGTAACATGGGAACGAGACTAATCATGATATGATATAGTATATATAGTTATATACGCCTATAGTTTACCGTACGCCATGATCTCACCCACCAATGCTGACACAGCTTGGATGAAGGTCAGAATACCAGCCAGAGGACGCCGCTCCTGCCGCTCCAAAAAGAAACATCATTCAGCCGTCACAGCGTTGGAATTGGGAAAATATCTTCAATGTGTTAGCTCTCCATTTTTTTAACTCTGCCATGGCTGGTCCTAAGCCCGTGCTGCGAAAAGAGGAAGGTTGGGTGCTGGGACAGTAAACCAGCCCTGTAAAAAAAAGTGCCGCTATGTTTCGAGTGAAAGGAAGACGTTCACTGCACCTGGGACTGGACAAGTGTGGCTAGCAGAAGGTTTAACAGGGTAACATGGGAACGAGACTAATCATGATATGATATAGTATATATAGTTATATACGCCTATAGTTTACCGTACGCCATGATCTCACCCACCAATGCTGACACAGCTTGGATGAAGGTCAGAATACCAGCCAGAGGACGCCGCTCCTGCCGCTCCAAAAAGAAACATCATTCAGCCGTCACAGCGTTGGAATTGGGAAAATATCTTCAATGTGTTAGCTCTCCATTTTTTTAACTCTGCCATGGCCGTTCCTAAGCCCGTGCTGCGAAAAGAGGAAGGTTGAGTGCTGGGACAGTAAACCAGCCCTGTAAAAAAAAGTGCCGCTATGTTTCGAGTGAAAGGAAGACGTTCACTGCACCTGGGACTGGACAAGTGTGGCTAGCAGAAGGTTTAACAGGGTAACATGGGAACGAGACTTATCATGATATGATATAGTATATATAGTTATATACGCCTATAGTTTACCGTACGCCATGATCTCACCCACCAATGCTGACACAGCTTGGATGAAGGTCAGAATACCAGCCAGAGGACGCCGCTCCTGCCGCTCCAAAAAGAAACATCATTCAGCCGTCACAGCGTTGGAATTGGGAAAATATCTTCAATGTGTTAGCTCTCCATTTTTTTAACTCTGCCATGGCCGGTCCTAAGCCCGTGCTGCGAAAAGAGGAAGGTTGGGTGCTGGGACAGTAAACCAGCCCTGTAAAAAAAAGTGCCGCTATGTTTCGAGTGAAAGGAAGACGTTCACTGCACCTGGGACTGGACAAGTGTGGCTAGCAGAAGGTTTAACAGGGTAACATGGGAACGAGACTTATCATGATATGAAATAGTATATATAGTTATATACGCCTATAGTTTACCGTACGCCATGATCTCACCCACCAATGCTGACACAGCTTGGATGAAGGTCAGAATACCAGCCAGAGGACGCCGCTCCTGCCGCTCCAAAAAGAAACATCATTCAGCCGTCACAGCGTTGGAATTGGGAAAATATCTTCAATGTGTTAGCTCTCCATTTTTTTAACTCTGCCATGGCCGGTCCTAAGCCCGTGCTGCGAAAAGAGGAAGGTTGGGTGCTGGGACAGTAAACCAGCCCTGTAAAAAAAAGTGCCGCTATGTTTCGAGTGAAAGGAAGACGTTCACTGCACCTGGGACTGGACAAGTGTGGCTAGCAGAAGGTTTAACAGGGTAACATGGGAACGAGACTTATCATGATATGATATAGTATTTATAGTTATATACGCCTATAGTTTACCGTACGCCATGATCTCACCCACCAATGCTGACACAGCTTGGATGAAGGTCAGAATACCAGCCAGAGGACGCCGCTCCTGCCGCTCCAAAAAGAAACATCATTCAGCCGTCACAGCGTTGGAATTGGGAAAATATCTTCAATGTGTTAGCTCTCCATTTTTTTTAACTCTGCCATGGCCGGTCCTAAGCCCGTGCTGCGAAAAGAGGAAGGTTGGGTGCTGGGACAGTAAACCAGCCCTGTAAAAAAAAGTGCCGCTATGTTTCGAGTGAAAGGAAGACGTTCACTGCACCTGGGACTGGACAAGTGTGGCTAGCAGAAGGTTTAACAGGGTAACATGGGAACGAGACTTATCATGATATGATATAGTATATATAGTTATATACGCCTATAGTTTACCGTACGCCATGATCTCACCCACAAATGCTGACACAGCTTGAAGGTCAGAATACCAGCCAGAGGACGCCGCTCCTGCCGCTCCAAAAAGAAACATCATTCAGCCGTCACAGCGTTGGAATTGGGAAAATATCTTCAATGTGTTAGCTCTCCATTTTTTTTTAACTCTGCCATGGCCGGTCCTAAGCCCGTGCTGCGAAAAGAGGAAGGTTGGGTGCTGGGACAGTAAACCAGCCCTGTAAAAAAAAGTGCCGCTATGTTTCGAGTGAAAGGAAGACGTTCACTGCACCTGGGACTGGACAAGTGTGGCTAGCAGAAGGTTTAACAGGGTAACATGGGAACGAGACTTATCATGATATGATATAGTATATATAGTTATATACGCCTATAGTTTACCGTACGCCATGATCTCACCCACCAATGCTGACACAGCTTGGATGAAGGTCAGAATACCAGCCAGAGGACGCCGCTCCTGCCGCTCCAAAAAGAAACATCATTCAGCCGTCACAGCGTTGGAATTGGGAAAATATCTTCAATGTGTTAGCTCTCCATTTTTTTAACTCTGCCATGGCCGGTCCTAAGCCCGTGCTGCGAAAAGAGGAAGGTTGGGTGCTGGGACAGTAAACCAGCCCTGTAAAAAAAAGTGCCGCTATGTTTCGAGTGAAAGGAAGACGTTCACTGCACCTGGGACTGGACAAGTGTGGCTAGCAGAAGGTTTAACAGGGTAACATGGGAACGAGACTTATCATGATATGATATAGTATATATAGTTATATACGCCTATAGTTTACCGTACGCCATGATCTCACCCACCAATGCTGACACAGCTTGGATGAAGGTCAGAATACCAGCCAGAGGACGCCGCTCCTGCCGCTCCAAAAAGAAACATCATTCAGCCGTCACAGCGTTGGAATTGGGAAAATATCTTCAATGTGTTAGCTCTCCATTTTTTTAACTCTGCCATGGCCGGTCCTAAGCCCGTGCTGCGAAAAGAGGAAGGTTGGGTGCTGGGACAGTAAACCAGCCCTGTAAAAAAAAGTGCCGCTATGTTTCGAGTGAAAGGAGGACGTTCACTGCACCTGGGACTGGACAAGTGTGGCTAGCAGAAGGTTTAACAGGGTAACATGGGAACGAGACTTATCATGATATGATATAGTATATATAGTTATATACGCCTATAGTTTACCGTACGCCATGATCTCACCCACCAATGCTGACACAGCTTGGATGAAGGTCAGAATACCAACCAGAGGACGCCGCTCCTGCCGCTCCAAAAAGAAACATCATTCAGCCGTCACAGCATTGGAATTGGGAAAATATCTTCAATGTGTTAGCTCTCCATTTTTTTAACTCTGCCATGGCTGGTCCTAAGCCTGTGCTGCGAAAAGAGGAAGGTTGGGTGCTGGGACAGTAAACCAGCCCTGTAAAGAAAAGTGCCGCTATGTTTCGAGTGAAAGGAAGACGTTCACTGCACCTGGGACTGGACAAGTGTGGCTAGCAGAAGGTTTAACAGGGTAACATGGGAACGAGACTTATCATGATATGATATAGTATATATAGTTATATACGCCTATAGTTTACCGTACGCCATGATCTCACCCACCAATGCTGACACAGCTTGGATGAAGGTCAGAATACCAGCCAGAGGACGCCGCTCCTGCCGCTCCAAAAAGAAACATCATTCAGCCGTCACAGCGTTGGAATTGGGAAAATATCTTCAATGTGTTAGCTCTCCATTTTTTTAACTCTGCCATGGCCGGTCCTAAGCCCGTGCTGCGAAAAGAGGAAGGTTGGGTGCTGGGACAGTAAACCAGCCCTGTAAAAAAAAGTGCCGCTATGTTTCGAGTGAAAGGAAGACGTTCACTGCACCTGGGACTGGACAAGTGTGGCTAGCAGAAGGTTTAACAGGGTAACATGGGAACGAGACTTATCATGATATGATATAGTATATATAGTTATATACGCCTATAGTTTACCGTACGCCATGATCTCACCCACCAATGCTGACACAGCTTGGATGAAGGTCAGAATACCAGCCAGAGGACGCTGCTCCTGCCGCTCCAAAAAGAAACATCATTCAGCCGTCACAGCGTTGGAATTGGGAAAATATCTTCAATGTGTTAGCTCTCCATTTTTTTAACTCTGCCATGGCCGGTCCTAAGCCCGTGCTGCGAAAAGAGGAAGGTTGGGTGCTGGGACAGTAAACCAGCCCTGTAAAAAAAAGTGCCGCTATGTTTCGAGTGAAAGGAAGACGTTCACTGCACCTGGGACTGGACAAGTGTGGCTAGCAGAAGGTTTAACAGGGTAACATGGGAACGAGACTTATCATGATATGATATAGTATATATAGTTATATACGCCTATAGTTTACCGTACGCCATGATCTCACCCACCAATGCTGACACAGCTTGGATGAAGGTCAGAATACCAGCCAGAGGACGCCGCTCCTGCCGCTCCAAAAAGAAACATCATTCAGCCGTCACAGCGTTGGAATTGGGAAAATATCTTCAATGTGTTAGCTCTCCATTTTTTTAACTCTGCCATGGCCGGTCCTAAGCCCGTGCTGCGAAAAGAGGAAGGTTGGGTGCTGGGACAGTAAACCAGCCCTGTAAAAAAAAGTGCCGCTATGTTTCGAGTGAAAGGAAGACGTTCACTGCACCTGGGACTGGACAAGTGTGGCTAGCAGAAGGTTTAACAGGGTAACATGGGAACGAGACTTATCATGATATGATATAGTATATATAGTTATATACGCCTATAGTTTACCGTACGCCATGATCTCACCCACCAATGCTGACACAGCTTGGATGAAGGTCAGAATACCAGCCAGAGGACGCCGCTCCTGCCGCTCCAAAAAGAAACATCATTCAGCCGTCACAGCGTTGGAATTGGGAAAATATCTTCAATGTGTTAGCTCTCCATTTTTTTAACTCTGCCATGGCCGGTCCTAAGCCCGTGCTGCGAAAAGAGGAAGGTTGGGTGCTGGGACAGTAAACCAGCCCTGTAAAAAAAAAGTGCCGCTATGTTTCGAGTGAAAGGAAGACGTTCACTGCACCTGGGACTGGACAAGTGTGGCTAGCAGAAGGTTTAACAGGGTAACATGGGAACGAGACTTATCATGATATGATATAGTATATATAGTTATATACGCCTATAGTTTACCGTACGCCATGATCTCACCCACCAATGCTGACACAGCTTGGATGAAGGTCAGAATACCAGCCAGAGGACGCCGCTCCTGCCGCTCCAAAAAGAAACACCATTCAGCCGTCACAGCGTTGGAATTGGGAAAATATCTTCAATGTGTTAGCTCTCCATTTTTTTAACTCTGCCATGGCCGGTCCTAAGCCCGTGCTGCGAAAAGAGGAAGGTTGGGTGCTGGGACAGTAAACCAGCCCTGTAAAAAAAAGTGCCGCTATGTTTCGAGTGAAAGGAAGACGTTCACTGCACCTGGGACTGGACAAGTGTGGCTAGCAGAAGGTTTAACAGGGTAACATGGGAACGAGACTTATCATGATATGATATAGTATATATAGTTATATACGCCTATAGTTTACCGTACGCCATGATCTCACCCACCAATGCTGACACAGCTTGGATGAAGGTCAGAATACCAGCCAGAGGACGCCGCTCCTGCCGCTCCAAAAAGAAACATCATTCAGCCGTCACAGCGTTGGAATTGGGAAAATATCTTCAATGTGTTAGCTCTCCATTTTTTTAACTCTGCCATGGCCGGTCCTAAGCCCGTGCTGCGAAAAGAGGAAGGTTGGGTGCTGGGACAGTAAACCAGCCCTGTAAAAAAAAGTGCCGCTATGTTTCAAGTGAAAGGAAAACGTTCACTGCACCTGGGACTGGACAAGTGTGGCTAGCAGAAGGTTTAACAGGGTAACATGGGAACGAGACTTATCATGATATGATATAGTATATATAGTTTTATACGCCTATAGTTTACCGTACGCCATGATCTCACCCACCAATGCTGACACAGCTTGGATGAAGGTCAGAATACCAGCCAGAGGACGCCGCTCCTGCCGCTCCAAAAAGAAACATCATTCAGCCGTCACAGCGTTGGAATTGGGAAAATATCTTCAATGTGTTAGCTCTCCATTTTTTTAACTCTGCCATGGCCGGTCCTAAGCCCGTGCTGCGAAAAGAGGAAGGTTGGGTGCTGGGACAGTAAACCAGCCCTGTAAAAAAAAAGTGCCGCTATGTTTCGAGTGAAAGGAAGACGTTCACTGCACCTGGGACTGGACAAGTGTGGCTAGCAGAAGGTTTAACAGGGTAACATGGGAACGAGACTTATCATGATATGATATAGTATATATAGTTATATACGCCTATAGTTTACCGTACGCCATGATCTCACCCACCAATGCTGACACAGCTTGGATGAAGGTCAGAATACCAGCCAGAGGACGCCGCTCCTGCCGCTCCAAAAAGAAACACCATTCAGCCGTCACAGCGTTGGAATTGGGAAAATATCTTCAATGTGTTAGCTCTCCATTTTTTTAACTCTGCCATGGCCGGTCCTAAGCCCGTGCTGCGAAAAGAGGAAGGTTGGGTGCTGGGACAGTAAACCAGCCCTGTAAAAAAAAGTGCCGCTATGTTTCGAGTGAAAGGAAGACGTTCACTGCACCTGGGACTGGACAAGTGTGGCTAGCAGAAGGTTTAACAGGGTAACATGGGAACGAGACTTATCATGATATGATATAGTATATATAGTTATATACGCCTATAGTTTACCGTACGCCATGATCTCACCCACCAATGCTGACACAGCTTGGATGAAGGTCAGAATACCAGCCAGAGGACGCCGCTCCTGCCGCTCCAAAAAGAAACATCATTCAGCCGTCACAGCGTTGGAATTGGGAAAATATCTTCAATGTGTTAGCTCTCCATTTTTTTAACTCTGCCATGGCCGGTCCTAAGCCCGTGCTGCGAAAAGAGGAAGGTTGGGTGCTGGGACAGTAAACCAGCCCTGTAAAAAAAAGTGCCGCTATGTTTCGAGTGAAAGGAAGACGTTCACTGCACCTGGGACTGGACAAGTGTGGCTAGCAGAAGGTTTAACAGGGTAACATGGGAACGAGACTTATCATGATATGATATAGTATATATAGGTATATACGCCTATAGTTTACCGTACGCCATGATCTCACCCACCAATGCTGACACAGCTTGGATGAAGGTCAGAATACCAGCCAGAGGACGCCGCTCCTGCCGCTCCAAAAAGAAACATCATTCAGCCGTCACAGCGTTGGAATTGGGAAAATATCTTCAATGTGTTAGCTCTCCATTTTTTTTAACTCTGCCATGGCCGGTCCTAAGCCCGTGCTGCGAAAAGAGGAAGGTTAGGTGCTGGGACAGTAAACCAGCCCTGTAAAAAAAAGTGCCGCTATGTTTCGAGTGAAAGGAAGACGTTCACTGCACCTGGGACTGGACAAGTGTGGCTAGCAGAAGGTTTAACAGGGTAACATGGGAACGAGACTTATCATGATATGATATAGTATATATAGTTATATACGCCTATAGTTTACCGTACGCCATGATCTCACCCACCAATGCTGACACAGCTTGGATGAAGGTCAGAATACCAGCCAGAGGACGCCGCTCCTGCCGCTCAAAAAAGAAACATCATTCAGCCGTCACAGCGTTGAAATTGGGAAAATATCTTCAATGTGTTAGCTCTCCATTTTTTTAACTCTGCCATGGCCGGTCCTAAGCCCGTGCTGCGAAAAGAGGAAGGTTGGGTGCTGGGACAGTAATCCAGCCCTGTAAAAAAAAGTGCCGCTATGTTTCGAGTGAAAGGAAGACGTTCACTGCACCTGGGACTGGACAAGTGTGGCTAGCAGAAGGTTTAACAGGGTAACATGGGAACGAGACTTATCATGATATGATATAGTATATATAGGTATATACGCCTATAGTTTACCGTACGCCATGATCTCACCCACCAATGCTGACACAGCTTGGATGAAGGTCAGAATACCAGCCAGAGGACGCCGCTCCTGCCGCTCCAAAAAGAAACATCATTCAGCCGTCACAGCGTTGGAATTGGGAAAATATCTTCAATGTGTTAGCTCTCCATTTTTTTTAACTCTGCCATGGCCGGTCCTAAGCCCGTGCTGCGAAAAGAGGAAGGTTAGGTGCTGGGACAGTAAACCAGCCCTGTAAAAAAAAGTGCCGCTATGTTTCGAGTGAAAGGAAGACGTTCACTGCACCTGGGACTGGACAAGTGTGGCTAGCAGAAGGTTTAACAGGGTAACATGGGAACGAGACTTATCATGATATGATATAGTATATATAGTTATATACGCCTATAGTTTACCGTACGCCATGATCTCACCCACCAATGCTGACACAGCTTGGATGAAGGTCAGAATACCAGCCAGAGGACGCCGCTCCTGCCGCTCCAAAAAGAAACATCATTCAGCCGTCACAGCGTTGAAATTGGGAAAATATCTTCAATGTGTTAGCTCTCCATTTTTTTAACTCTGCCATGGCCGGTCCTAAGCCCGTGCTGCGAAAAGAGGAAGGTTGGGTGCTGGGACAGTAATCCAGCCCTGTAAAAAAAAGTGCCGCTATGTTTCGAGTGAAAGGAAGACGTTCACTGCACCTGGGACTGGACAAGTGTGGCTAGCAGAAGGTTTAACAGGGTAACATGGGAACGAGACTTATCATGATATGATATAGTATATATAGTTATATACGCCTATAGTTTACCGTACGCCATGATCTCACCCACCAATGCTGACACAGCTTGGATGAAGGTCAGAATACCAGCCAGAGGACGCCGCTCCTGCCGCTCCAAAAAGAAACATCATTCAGCCGTCACAGCGTTGGAATTGGGAAAATATCTTCAATGTGTTAGCTCTCCAATTTTTTAACTCTGCCATGGCCGGTCCTAAGCCCGTGCTGCGAAAAGAGGAAGGTTGGGAGCTGGGACAGTAAACCAGCCCTGTAAAAAAAGGTGCCGCTATGTTTCGAGTGAAAGGAAGACGTTCACTGCACCTGGGACTGGACAAGTGTGGCTAGCAGAAGGTTTAACAGGGTTACATGGGAACGAGACTTATCATGATATGATATAGTATATATAGTTATATACGCCTATAGTTTACCGTACGCCATGATCTCACCCACCAATGCTGACACAGCTTGGATGAAGGTCAGAATACCAGCCAGAGGACGCCGCTCCTGCCGCTCAAAAAAGAAACATCATTCAGCCGTCACAGCGTTGGAATTGGGAAAATATCTTCAATTTGTTAGCTCTCCATTTTTTTAACTCTGCCATGGCCGGTCCTCAGCCCGAGGTGCGAAAAGAGGAAGGTTGGGTGCTGGGACAGTAAACCAGCCCTGTAAAAAAAAGTGCCGCTATGTTTCGAGTGAAAGGAAGACGTTCACTGCACCTGGGACTGGACAAGTGTGGCTAGCAGAAGGTTTAACAGGGTAACATGGGAACGAGACTTATCATGATATGATATAGTATATATAGTTATATACGCCTATAGTTTACCGTACGCCATGATCTCACCCACCAATGCTGACACAGCTTGGATGAAGGTCAGAATACCAGCCAGAGGACGCCGCTCTTGCCGCTCAAAAAAGAAACATCATTCAGCCGTCACAGCGTTGGAATTGGGAAAATATCTTCAATTTGTTAGCTCTCCATTTTTTTAACTCTGCCATGGCCGGTCCTCAGCCCGAGCTGCGAAAAGAGGAAGGTTGGGTGCTGGGACAGTAAACCAGCCCTGTAAAAAAAAGTGCCGC
This sequence comes from Staurois parvus, assembly GCF_062004578.1. Lineage (NCBI taxonomy): Eukaryota > Metazoa > Chordata > Amphibia > Anura > Ranidae > Staurois > Staurois parvus. Next base: position 985,205 of record NW_028318848.1, on the reverse strand, counting down.
TATGTTTCGAGTGAAAGGAAGACGTTCACTGCACCTGGGACTGGACAAGTGTGGCTAGCAGAAGGTTTAACAGGGTAACATGGGAACGAGACTTATCATATGATATAGTATATATAGTTATATACGCCTATAGTTTACCGTACGCCATGATCTCACCCACCAATGCTGACACAGCTTGGATGAAGGTCAGAATACCAGCCAGAGGACGCCGCTCCTGCCGCTCAAAAAAGAAACATCATTCAGCTGTCACAGCGTTGGAATTGGGAAAATATCTTCAATTTGTTAGCTCTCCATTTTTTTAACTCTGCCATGGCCGGTCCTCAGCCCGAGCTGCGAAAAGAGGAAGGTTGGGTTCTGGGACAGTAAACCAGCCCTGTAAAAAAAAGTGCCGCTATGTTTCGAGTGAAAGGAAGACGTTCACTGCACCTGGGACTGGACAAGTGTGGCTAGCAGAAAGTTTAACAGGGTAACATGGGAACGAGACTTATCATATGATATAGTATATATAGTTATATACGCCTATAGTTTACCGTACGCCATGATCTCACCCACCAATGCTGACACAGCTTGGATGAAGGTCAGAATACCAGCCAGAGGACGCCGCTCCTGCCGCTCAAAAAAGAAACATCATTCAGCTGTCACAGCGTTGGAATTGGGAAAATATCTTCAATTTGTTAGCTCTCCATTTTTTTAACTCTGCCATGGCCGGTCCTCAGCCCGAGCTGCGAAAAGAGGAAGGTTGGGTGCTGGGACAGTAAACCAGCCCTGTAAAAAAAAGTGCCGCTATGTTTCGAGTGAAAGGAAGACGTTCACTGCACCTGGGACTGGACAAGTGTGGCTAGCAGAAAGTTTAACAGGGTAACATGGGAACGAGACTTATCATATGATATAGTATATATAGTTATATACGCCTATAGTTTACCGTACGCCATGATCTCACCCACCAATGCTGACACAGCTTGGATGAAGGTCAGAATACCAGCCAGAGGACGCCGCTCCTGCCGCTCAAAAAAGAAACATCATTCAGCCGTCACAGCGTTGGAATTGGGAAAATATCTTCAATTTGTTAGCTCTCCCTTTTTTTAACTCTGCCATGGCCGGTCCTCAGCCCGAGCTGCGAAAAGAGGAAGGTTGGGTGCTGGGACAGTAAACCAGCCCTGTAAAAAAAAGTGCCGCTATGTTTCGAGTGAAAGGAAGACGTTCACTGCACCTGGGACTGGACAAGTGTGGCTAGCAGAAGGTTTAACAGGGTAACATGGGAACGAGACTTATCATGATATGATATAGTATATATAGTTATATACGCCTATAGTTTACCGTACGCCATGATCTCACCCACCAATGCTGACACAGCTTGGATGAAGGTCAGAATACCAGCCAGAGGACGCCGCTCCTGCCGCTCAAAAAAGAAACATCATTCAGCCGTCACAGTGTTGGAATTGGGAAAATATCTTCAATTTGTTAGCTCTCCATTTTTTTAACTCTGCCATGGCCGGTCCTCAGCCCGAGCTGCGAAAAGAGGAAGGTTGGGTGCTGGGACAGTAAACCAGCCCTGTAAAAAAAAGTGCCGCTATGTTTCGAGTGAAAGGAAGACGTTCACTGCACCTGGGACTGGACAAGTGTGGCTAGCAGAAGGTTTAACAGGGTAACATGGGAACGAGACTTATCATGATATGATATAGTATATATAGGTATATACGCCTATAGTTTACCGTACGCCATGATCTCACCCACCAATGCTGACACAGCTTGGATGAAGGTCAGAATACCAGCCAGAGGACGCCGCTCCTGCCGCTCCAAAAAGAAACATCATTCAGCCGTCACAGCGTTGGAATTGGGAAAATATCTTCAATGTGTTAGCTCTCCATTTTTTTTAACTCTGCCATGGCCGGTCCTAAGCCCGTGCTGCGAAAAGAGGAAGGTTGGGTGATGGGACAGTAAACCAGCCCTGTAAAAAAAAGTGCCGCTATGTTTCGAGTGAAAGGAAGACGTTCACTGCACCTGGGACTGGACAAGTGTGGCTAGCAGAAGGTTTAACAGGGTAACATGGGAACGAGACTTATCATGATATGATATAGTATATATAGTTATATACGCCTATAGTTTACCGTACGCCATGATCTCACCCACCAATGCTGACACAGCTTGGATGAAGGTCAGAATACCAGCCAGAGGACGCCGCTCCTGCCGCTCCAAAAAGAAACATCATTCAGCCGTCACAGCGTTGAAATTGGGAAAATATCTTCAATGTGTTAGCTCTCCATTTTTTTAACTCTGCCATGGCCGGTCCTAAGCCCGTGCTGCGAAAAGAGGAAGGTTGGGTGCTGGGACAGTAAACCAGCCCTGTAAAAAAAAGTGCCGCTATGTTTCGAGTGAAAGGAAGACGTTCACTGCACCTGGGACTGGACAAGTGTGGCTAGCAGAAGGTTTAACAGGGTAACATGGGAACGAGACTTATCATGATATGATATAGTATATATAGTTATATACGCCTATAGTTTACCGTACGCCATGATCTCACCCACCAATGCTGACACAGCTTGGATGAAGGTCAGAATACCAGCCAGAGGACGCCGCTCCTGCCGCTCCAAAAAGAAACATCATTCAGCCGTCACAGCGTTGGAATTGGGAAAATATCTTCAATGTGTTAGCTCTCCAATTTTTTAACTCTGCCATGGCCGGTCCTAAGCCCGTGCTGCGAAAAGAGGAAGGTTGGGTGCTGGGACAGTAAACCAGCCCTGTAAAAAAAGGTGCCGCTATGTTTCGAGTGAAAGGAAGACGTTCACTGCACCTGGGACTGGACAAGTGTGGCTAGCAGAAGGTTTAACAGGGTAACATGGGAACGAGACTTATCATGATATGATATAGTATATATAGTTATATACGCCTATAGTTTACCGTACGCCATGATCTCACCCACCAATGCTGACACAGCTTGGATGAAGGTCAGAATACCAGCCAGAGGACGCCGCTCCTGCCGCTCCAAAAAGAAACATCATTCAGCCGTCACAGCGTTGGAATTGGGAAAATATCTTCAATTTGTTAGCTCTCCATTTTTTTAACTCTGCCATGGCCGGTCCTCAGCCCGAGCTGCGAAAAGAGGAAGGTTGGGTGCTGGGACAGTAAACCAGCCCTGTAAAAAAAAGTGCCGCTATGTTTCGAGTGAAAGGAAGACGTTCACTGCACCTGGGACTGGACAAGTGTGGCTAGCAGAAGGTTTAACAGGGTAACATGGGAACGAGACTTATCATGATATGATATAGTATATATAGTTATATACGCCTATAGTTTACCGTACGCCATGATCTCACCCACCAATGCTGACACAGCTTGGATGAAGGTCAGAATACCAGCCAGAGGACGCCGCTCTTGCCGCTCAAAAAAGAAACATCATTCAGCCGTCACAGCGTTGGAATTGGGAAAATATCTTCAATTTGTTAGCTCTCCATTTTTTTAACTCTGCCATGGCCGGTCCTCAGCCCGAGCTGCGAAAAGAGGAAGGTTGGGTGCTGGGACAGTAAACCAGCCCTGTAAAAAAAAGTGCCGCTATGTTTCGAGTGAAAGGAAGACGTTCACTGCACCTGGGACTGGACAAGTGTGGCTAGCAGAAGGTTTAACAGGGTAACATGGGAACGAGACTTATCATATGATATAGTATATATAGTTATATACGCCTATAGTTTACCGTACGCCATGATCTCACCCACCAATGCTGACACAGCTTGGATGAAGGTCAGAATACCAGCCAGAGGACGCCGCTCCTGCCGCTCAAAAAAGAAACATCATTCAGCTGTCACAGCGTTGGAATTGGGAAAATATCTTCAATTTGTTAGCTCTCCATTTTTTTAACTCTGCCATGGCCGGTCCTCAGCCCGAGCTGCGAAAAGAGGAAGGTTGGGTGCTGGGACAGTAAACCAGCCCTGTAAAAAAAAGTGCCGCTATGTTTCGAGTGAAAGGAAGACGTTCACTGCACCTGGGACTGGACAAGTGTGGCTAGCAGAAAGTTTAACAGGGTAACATGGGAACGAGACTTATCATATGATATAGTATATATAGTTATATACGCCTATAGTTTACCGTACGCCATGATCTCACCCACCAATGCTGACACAGCTTGGATGAAGGTCAGAATACCAGCCAGAGGACGCCGCTCCTGCCGCTCAAAAAAGAAACATCATTCAGCTGTCACAGCGTTGGAATTGGGAAAATATCTTCAATTTGTTAGCTCTCCATTTTTTTAACTCTGCCATGGCCGGTCCTCAGCCCGAGCTGCGAAAAGAGGAAGGTTGGGTGCTGGGACAGTAAACCAGCCCTGTAAAAAAAAGTGCCGCTATGTTTCGAGTGAAAGGAAGACGTTCACTGCACCTGGGACTGGACAAGTGTGGCTAGCAGAAAGTTTAACAGGGTAACATGGGAACGAGACTTATCATATGATATAGTATATATAGTTATATACGCCTATAGTTTACCGAACGCCATGATCTCACCCACCAATGCTGACACAGCTTGGATGAAGGTCAGAATACCAGCCAGAGGACGCCGCTCCTGCCGCTCAAAAAAGAAACATCATTCAGCCGTCACAGCGTTGGAATTGGGAAAATATCTTCAATTTGTTAGCTCTCCCTTTTTTTAACTCTGCCATGGCCGGTCCTCAGCCCGAGCTGCGAAAAGAGGAAGGTTGGGTGCTGGGACAGTAAACCAGCCCTGTAAAAAAAAGTGCCGCTATGTTTCGAGTGAAAGGAGGACGTTCACTGCACCTGGGACTGGACAAGTATGGCTAGCAGAAGGTTTAACAGGGTAACATGGGAACGAGACTTATCATGATATGATATAGTATATATAGTTATATACGCCTATAGTTTACCGTACGCCATGATCTCACCCACCAATGCTGACACAGCTTGGATGAAGGTCAGAATACCAGCCAGAGGACGCCGCTCCTGCCGCTCAAAAAAGAAACATCATTCAGCCGTCACAGTGTTGGAATTGGGAAAATATCTTCAATTTGTTAGCTCTCCATTTTTTTAACTCTGCCATGGCCGGTCCTCAGCCCGAGCTGCGAAAAGAGGAAGGTTGGGTGCTGGGACAGTAAACCAGCCCTGTAAAAAAAAGTGCCGCTATGTTTCGAGTGAAAGGAAGACGTTCACTGCACCTGGGACTGGACAAGTGTGGCTAGCAGAAGGTTTAACAGGGTAACATGGGAACGAGACTTATCATGATATGATATAGTATATATAGTTATATACGCCTATAGTTTACCGTACGCCATGATCTCACCCACCAATGCTGACACAGCTTGGATGAAGGTCAGAATACCAGCCAGAGGACGCCGCTCCTGCCGCTCAAAAAAGAAACATCATTCAGCCGTCACAGCGTTGGAATTGGGAAAATATCTTCAATTTGTTAGCTCTCCATTTTTTTAACTCTGCCATGGCCGGTCCTCAGCCCGAGCTGCGAAAAGAGGAAGGTTGGGTGCTGGGACAGTAAACCAGCCCTGTAAAAAAAAGTGCCGCTATGTTTCGAGTGAAAGGAAGACGTTCACTGCACCTGGGACTGGACAAGTGTGGCTAGCAGAAGGTTTAACAGGGTAACATGGGAACGAGACTTATCATGATATGATATAGTATATATAGTTATATACGCCTATAGTTTACCGTACGCCATGATCTCACCCACCAATGCTGACACAGCTTGGATGAAGGTCAGAATACCAGCCAGAGGACGCCGCTCCTGCCGCTCAAAAAAGAAACATCATTCAGCCGTCACAGCGTTGGAATTGGGAAAATATCTTCAATTTGTTAGCTCTCCATTTTTTTAACTCTGCCATGGCCGGTCCTCAGCCCGAGCTGCGAAAAGAGGAAGGTTGGGTGCTGGGACAGTAAACCAGCCCTGTAAAAAAAAGTGCCGCTATGTTTCGAGTGAAAGGAAGACGTTCACTGCACCTGGGACTGGACAAGTGTGGCTAGCAGAAGGTTTAACAGGGTAACATGGGAACGAGACTTATCATGATATGAGATAGTATATATAGTTATATACGCCTATAGTTTACCGTACGCCATGATCTCACCCACCAATGCTGACACAGCTTGGATGAAGGTCAGAATACCAGCCAGAGGACGCCGCTCCTGCCGCTCAAAAAAGAAACATCATTCAGCCGTCACAGCGTTGGAATTGGGAAAATATCTTCAATTTGTTAGCTCTCCATTTTTTTAACTCTGCCATGGCCGGTCCTCAGCCCGAGCTGCGAAAAGAGGAAGGTTGGGTGCTGGGACAGTAAACCAGCCCTGTAAAAAAAAGTGCCGCTATGTTTCGAGTGAAAGGAAGACGTTCACTGCACCTGGGACTGGACAAGTGTGGCTAGCAGAAGGTTTAACAGGGTAACATGGGAACGAGACTTATCATGATATGATATAGTATATATAGTTATATACGCCTATAGTTTACCGTACGCCATGATCTCACCCACCAATGCTGACACAGCTTGGATGAAGGTCAGAATACCAGCCAGAGGACGCCGCTCCTGCCGCTCAAAAAAGAAACATCATTCAGCCGTCACAGCGTTGGAATTGGGAAAATATCTTCAATTTGTTAGCTCTCCATTTTTTTAACTCTGCCATGGCCGGTCCTCAGCCCGAGCTGCGAAAAGAGGAAGGTTGGGTGCTGGGACAGTAAACCAGCCCTGTAAAAAAAAGTGTCGCTATGTTTCGAGTGAAAGGAAGACGTTCACTGCACCTGGGACTGGACAAGTGTGGCTAGCAGAAGGTTTAACAGGGTAACATGGGAACGAGACTTATCATGATATGATATAGTATATATAGTTATATACGCCTATAGTTTACCGTACGCCATGATCTCACCCACCAATGCTGACACAGCTTGGATGAAGGTCAGAATACCAGCCAGAGGACGCCGCTCCTGCCGCTCAAAAAAGAAACATCATTCAGCCGTCACAGCGTTGGAATTGGGAAAATATCTTCAATTTGTTAGCTCTCCATTTTTTTAACTCTGCCATGGCCGGTCCTCAGCCCGAGCTGCGAAAAGAGGAAGGTTGGGTGCTGGGACAGTAAACCAGCCCTGTAAAAAAAAGTGCCGCTATGTTTCGAGTGAAAGGAAGATGTTCACTGCACCTGGGACTGGACAAGTGTGGCTAGCAGAAGGTTTAACAGGGTAACATGGGAACGAGACTTATCATGATATGATATAGTATATATAGTTATATACGCCTATAGTTTACCGTACGCCATGATCTCACCCACCAATGCTGACACAGCTTGGATGAAGGTCAGAATACCAGCCAGAGGACGCCGCTCCTGCCGCTCAAAAAAGAAACATCATTCAGCCGTCACAGCGTTGGAATTGGGAATATATCTTCAATTTGTTAGCTCTCCCTTTTTTTAACTCTGCCATGGCCGGTCCTCAGCCCGAGCTGCGAAAAGAGGAAGGTTGGGTGCTGGGACAGTAAACCAGCCCTGTAAAAAAAAGTGCCGCTATGTTTCGAGTGAAAGGAAGACGTTCACTGCACCTGGGACTGGACAAGTGTGGCTAGCAGAAGGTTTAACAGGGTAACATGGGAACGAGACTTATCATGATATGATATAGTATATATAGTTATATACGCCTATAGTTTACCGTACGCCATGATCTCACCCACCAATGCTGACACAGCTTGGATGAAGGTCAGAATACCAGCCAGAGGACGCCGCTCCTGCCGCTCAAAAAAGAAACATCATTCAGCCGTCACAGCGTTGGAATTGGGAAAATATCTTCAATTTGTTAGCTCTCCATTTTTTTAACTCTGCCATGGCCGGTCCTCAGCCCGAGCTGCGAAAAGAGGAAGGTTGGGTGCTGGGACAGTAAACCAGCCCTGTAAAAAAAAGTGCCGCTATGTTTCGAGTTGGACGGTCTGCACCGCTCTGTGATTGGAGGGTCTGTGCCGCTCTGTGATTGGAGGGTCTGTGCCGCTCTGTGATTGGACGGTCTGCGTCTCTCTGTGATTGGGCGGTCTGCGTCTCTCTGTGATTGGGAGGTCTGTGTCGCTCTGTGATTGGACGGTATGCATCTCTCTGTGATTGGGAGGTCTGTGTCGCTCTGTGATTGGACGGTCTGCGTCGCTCTGTGATTGGACACTATGTGCTGCTCTGTGATTGGACACTATGTGCCGCTCTGTGATTGGACTGTTTGTGCTGCTCTGTGATTGGCTGGTCTGTGCTGCTCTTTGATTGGACGGTCCGTGTCTATCTGTGATTGGACAGTATGAAGTATGCTTAGTATCCTAAGTATATAAATACAAAATATAATAAGTGCTCTAAACAAAAACAAAAAACACACAATTCCCAAAATAATAAAATAGTCCTTCAAAATATCAAATCATTCAAAAGTCTCAAAATCAACTTCCAGGTGAAGACCGCCTCCAAAGTGATTTCTGAAACCAAAAAACCTAAAAAAAAAAAGAAAGGAAAAACGCACATCGTGTATTATCCGTAACAACTTGAATTATTCATTCCATAACGCATGTGATTCACACAAAAACACTGGTGATCACTATATGGGAAGGAGAATAGCTGTGTAAACACGTGCCTGTGAAACAATCTAGTGATAAAAACTGTGATAAACGTGTCCACTTCTAGAGTGTGCAAATTAAACACCTTTACCAAAAATATATATAAACCCCAGCTTGGTAATCCTCCAGGCCGGGTACTGATATATAATGAGTTCCTCCAGAGGGATCTTCACAGCCGCAGTATTATACTCCTCCCCACATCAGTCTCCAAGCGATGCCCCCCATAAATGGAACCACAATAGTGTAATTCTGTAAAACGTAAACAGAATATACTTTATTCATGTGCTTACATATATCTTCATCTTTAAAATTGCCATCAAACAAGAAATCAGCCCAGCCAGACCTCCGGAAATCCTCAGTAGATCCTCTCCTGTGGATCAGAGATTTCCAGGATCCAAAATGGCCACTCGAGGAGAGGATCTGCTGAGGATTTCTGGAGGTCTGGTTGGGCTGATTTCTTGTTTGTTGAAGTTTGTGAACAAGGGAAGGGTACACCGTATTTTATTGTGATTGGACAGTATGGTCCGCTCTGTTATTGGATGGTCTGTGTCTCTCTGTGATTGGAGGGTCTGTATCTCTCTGTGATTGGACGGTCTGTGTCTCTCTGTGATTGGACGGTCTGTGTCTCTCTGTGATTGGACGGTCTGTGTCTCTCTGTGATTGGACAGTCTGTGTCTCTCTGTGATTGGACGGTCTGTGTCGCTCTGTGATTGGACGGTCGGTGTCGCTCTGTGATTGGACGGTCAATGTCTATCTGTGATTGGACGGTATGGGCCGCTATGAGATTGGACGGTCTTTGTATCTCTGTGAATGGAGGGTCTTTTACCTTAATGCAGAGTATGCAATGAAGTGTTACTAAACCCCGGACCCGGCATTCACTATATCTGGTCTCCCCGGACCCGGCATTCACTATATCCGGTCTCCCCGGACCCGGCATTCACTATATCCGGTCTCCCCGGACCCTGCATTCACTATATCCGGTCTCCCCGGACCCGGCATTCACTCTATCCGGTCTCCCCGGACCCTGCATTCACTATATCCAGTCTCCCCGGACCCTGCATTCACTATATCCGGTCTCTCCTGACCCTGCATTCACTATATCCGGTCTCCCCGGAACCTGCAATCACTATATCCAGTCTCCCCGGACCCTGCATTCACTATATCCGGTCTCTCCTGACCCTGCATTCACTATATCCGGTCTCCCCGGAACCTGCATTCACTATATCCGCTCTCCCCGGACCCGGCATTCACTATATCCGGTCTCTCCTGACCCTGCATTCACTATATCTGGTCTCCCCGGACCCGGTATTCACTATATCTGGTTTCCCCGGACCCGGCATTCACTATATGTGGTCTCCTCGGACCCGGCATTCACTATATCTGGTCTCCCCGGACCCTGCATTCACTATATCTGGTCTCCCCAGACCCGGCATTCACTATATCTGGTCTCCCCGGACCCGGCATTCACTATAACTGGTCTCCCAGGACCCTGCATTCACTATATCTGGTCTCCCCGGACCCGGCATTCACTATATCTGGTCTCCCCGGACCCGGCATTCACTATATCTGGTTTCCCAGGTCCCTGCATTCACTATATCTGGTCTCCCCGGACCCTGCATTCACTATATCTGGTCTCCCCGGACCCGGCATTCACTATATCTGGTCTCCCCTGACCCGGCATTCACTATATCTGGTCTCCCCGGACCCGGCATTCACTATATCTGGTCTCCCCGGACCCGGCATTCACTGTATCTGGTTTCCCAGGTCCCTGGATTCACTATATCTGGTTTCCCCGGACCCTGCATTCACTATATCTGGTTTCCCCGGACCCGGCATTCAATATATCTGGTCTCCCCGGACCCGGCATTCACTATATCTGGTCTCCCCGGACCCGGCATTCACTATATCCGGTCTCCCCAGACCCTGCATTCACTATATCCGGTCTCCCCGGACCCTGCATTCACTATATCTGGTCTCCCACAGTACATGGAAATGACATTATTTTAGTACATATAAACTGCTAAATACCGAGTTGAGATGAGGTGGATCCATTCATTGTAAACAGTCGGTGAGGTTGGGGCCCTCTGAGTGGCCCAGCACTATCCTCAGTCCATTGAATATCCCGGAGAACAGCTCTGTGATTGGACGGTCTGGGCTGCTCTGTGATTGGACGGTTTCTGCCGCTCTATGATTGGACGTTCTGTGCCGCTCTGCGATTGGACGGTCTTTGCCGCTCTGCGATTGGACTATCCGTGCCGTTTTGTGATTGGACAGCTTGTGCTGCACTGTAATTGGACGGTTTGTACTGCTCTGTGATTGGACGGTCTGTGTCGATCTGTGATTAGATGGTCTGTGTCAATCTGTGATTGGACGGTCTGGGCCGCTCTGTGGTTGGACGGTCTGTGCAGCTCTGTGGTTGGACGGTCTGTGCAGCTGTGTGATTGGACAGTCTGTGTCTCTTGTGATTTAACGGTCTGTGCCGCTCTGTGATTGGACGGTCTGTGCTGCTCTGTGATTGGACGGTCTGTGCCGCTCTGTGGTTGGACGATCTGTGCCGCTCTGTGGTTGGACGGTCTGTGCCAGTTTGTGATTGGACGGTCTGTGCCGCTCTGTGGTTTGACGGTCTGTGCCGCTCTGTGGATGGACGGTCTGTGTCTCTCTGTGATTGGACGGTCTGTGCCGCTCTGTGATTGGACGGTCTGTGCAGCTCTGTGATTGGATGGTCTGTGCCGCTCTGTGATTGGACGATCCGTGCCGTTTTGTGATTGGACGTCTTGTGCTGCACTGTAATTGGACGGTTTGTACTGCTCTGTGATTGGACGGTCTGTGTCGATCTGTGATTAGATGGTCTGTGTCAATCTGTGATTGGACGGTCTGGGCCGCTCTGTGGTTGGACGGTCTGTGCAGCTCTGTGGTTAGACGATCTGTGCAGCTGTGTGATTGGACAGTCTGTGTCTCTTGTGATTTAACGGTCTGTGCCGCTCTGTGATTGGACGGTCTGTGCCGCTCTGTGATTGGACGGTCTGTGCCGCTCTGTGGTTGGACGGTCTGTGCCGCTCTGTGGTTGGACGGTCTGTGCCAGTTTGTGATTGGACGGTCTGTGCCGCTCTGTGGTTGGACGGTCTGTGCCGCTCTGTGGATGGACGGTCTGTGTCTCTCTGTGATTGGACGGTCTGTGCAGCTCTGTGATTGGACGGTCTGTGCCGCTCTGTGATTGGACGGTCTGTGCAGCTCTGTGATTGGACGGTCTGTGCAGCTCTGTGGTTGGACGGTCTGTGCCGCTCTGTGATTGGACGGTATGGTCCGCTCTGTGGTTGGACGGTATGGTCCGCTCTGTGGTTGGACGGTCTGTGCCGCTCTGTGGTTGGACGGTCTGTGTCGCTCTGTGGTTGGACGGTCTGGGCCCCTCTGTGAAAGGATGGTCTTGGTTGCTCTGTGATTGGATGGTCTTTGTTGCTCTGTGATTGGATGGTCTGTGTCTCTCTGTGATTGGAGGGTCTTTTACCTTAATGCAGAGTATGCAATAAAGTGTTACTAAACCGCGGACCCGGCATTCACTATATCTGGTCTCTATGGACCCTGCATTCACTATATCTGGTCTCCCTGGACTCGGCATTCACTATATCCGGTCTCCCCGGACCCTGCATTGACTATATCCGGTCTCCCCGGACCCTGCATTCACTATATCCGGTCTCCCCGGACCCGGCATTCACTATATCTGGTCTCCCCGGACCCGGCATTCACTATATCTGGTTTCCCAGGTCCCTGGATTCACTATATCTGGTTTCCCCGGACCCTGCATTCACTATATCCGGTCTCCCCGGACCCTGCATTCACTATATCCGGTCTCCCCGGACCCCGAATTCACTATATCCGGTCTCCCCGGACCCGGCATTCACTATATCTGGTCTCCCCGGACCCGGCATTCACTATATCTGGTTTCCCGGGTCCCTGGATTCACTATATCTGGTTTCCCCGGACCCTGCATTCACTATATCCGGTCTCCCCGGACCCTGCATTCACTATATCCGGTCTCCCCGGACCCCGCATTCACTATATCCGGTCTCCCCGGACCCTGCATTCACTATATCTGGTCTCCCCGGACCCTGCATTCACTATATCTGATCTCCCCGGACCATGCATTCACTATATCTGGTCTCCCCGGACCCTGCATTCGCTATATCTGGTCTCCCGGACCCTGCATTCACTATATCTGCTCTCCCACAGTACACAGAACATGGAAATGACATTATTTTAGTACATATAAACTGCTAAATACCGAGAGGTGGAGGTGAGGTGGGGAGGAGGAGATGTGGAGGTGAGGTGAGGTGGAGATGAGGTGGATCCATTGATTGTAAACAGTCATCGAGGTTGGGGCCATCTGAGTGGCCCAACACTATCCTCTGTCCATTGAATATCCCGGAGAACAGCTCTGTGATTGCACAGTCTGTGCCGTCCTGATTGGACGGTCTGTTCTGACCAGCAATAGGACGGTCTCTGTCACTTTGTGAAAGGGCGTTCTGGGCCGCTCTGTGATTGGATGGTCTGTACCGCTCTGTAATTGGACGGTCTGTACTGCTCTTTGATTGGACGGTCTGTGCGGTCCTTTGATTGGACGGTCTGTGCCGCCCTGTGATTGGACGGTCTGTGGCACTCTGTGATTGGACAGTCTGTGCCGCCTTGTGATTGGACGTTCTGTGGAGCTCTGTGATTGGACGGTCTGTGTTGACCTGTGATTGGACGGTCTTTGTAATTTTGTGATTGGACGGTCTGTGCCACTCTGCGATTGGAGACTCTGTGCCATTCTGTGATTGGATGGTCTGGGCCGCTTTGTGATTGGATGGTCTGTGTCTCTCTGTGATAGGACGTTCTGGGTTGCTCTGTGATTGGACGGTTTGGATCGCTCTGCGATTGGACGGTCTTTGCCTCTCCACGATTAGACGGTCTGTGCCGCTTTGTGATTGGACAGTTTGAGCTGCTCTGTGATTGGACGGTTTGTACTGCTCTGTGATTGGACCATATGGTCCACTCTGTGATTGGACGGTCTGTGCTGACCTGTGATTGGACGGTCTGGGCCGCTCTGTGATTGGACGGTCTGTGCCGACCTGTGATTGGAGGGTCTGTGCCGCTCTGATTGGACGGTCTGGGCTGCTCTGTGATTGGACGGTATGGTCCACTCTCTGATTAGACGGTCTGGGCCACTCTTTAATTGAAAGGTCTGTTTCTCTCTGTGATTGGACGGTCTGTTCCGCTCTGTGATTGGACGGTCTGTGTCTCTTGTTGTTGGACGGTCTGGGCTGCTCCGAGATTGTACGGTTTGTGTCGCTCTGTGATTGGACGGTTTGGGCCGCTTTGCGATTGGACGGTCTTTGCCTCTCCACGATTGGATGGTCTGTGCCGCTTTGTGATTGGACGGTTTGTGCTGTTCTGTGATTGGACAGTTTGAGATGCCCTGTGATTGGATGGTCTGTGCCATTCTGTGATTGGACCGTATGGTCCGCTCTGTGATTGGACGGTCTGTGTCTCTCTGTGATTGGACGGTCTTTTACCTTAATGCAGAGTATGCAATAATGTGCTACTAAACCCCGGACCCGGCATTCACTATATCTGGGCTCCCCGGACCCAGCATTCACTATATCTGGTCTCCCCGGACCCGACATTTACTATATCCGGTCTCCCAGGACCCGGCATTCACTATATCCGGTCTCCCAGGACCCTGCATTCACTATATCTGGTCTCCCCGGACCCGGCATTCACTATATCTGGTCTCCCCGGACCCGGCATTCACTATATCTGGTCTCCCACAGTACACAAAACATGGAAATTACATTATTTTATTACATATAAACTGCTAAATACCGAGAGGTGGAGGAGAGGTGGAGTGGAGAGGAGGAGGAAGAGAGGTGGACGTGGAATGGAGGAGAGGTGGGGAGGAGGAGATGTGGAGGTTGAGGTGAGGTGGATCCATTAATTGTAAACAGTCGGCGAGGTTGGGGCCCTCTCAGTGGCCCAGCACTATCCTCAGTCCATTGAAAGTCCCGGAGAACAGCTCTGTGATTGGACGGTCTGTTCCACTCTATGATTGGACGGTCTGTGCCGACCTGTGATTGGACAGTCTCTGTCGCTTTGTGATTGGACGGTCTGGGCAACTCTGTGATTGGACGGTCTGGGCAACTCTGTGATTAGACGGTCTGTGTCTAGCCGTGATTGGACGGTATGGTCTGCTCTGTGATTGGACGGTCTGTGTCGCTCTGTGATTGGACGGTCTGTGTCGCTCTGTGATTGGACGGTCTGTATGCTGTTACACAGTTAATATTTATGTTAATGTACATGAGAATTCATATAGTTTATTCTTTGTACCATTTCCTATGGACATTTCTATAGTTAGTTATATGCTGCCATCCAGTGGTCTTATTTGGTAATGCATTTGTTTTATATTACCTCCCTGAGATCTATGACACAATTCCTTTGTATATGAAGCTCCTCCCTTCTTCTTGAGTTCAGCACTTCCTGTGTCATGGAGGCAGCTAACAGACCACATGTAACAGGGACACATGTATTCTGCATAGTACGCTACAGAAAGTATCATCTTTTGACCGCATAATACTGGAAACCATTCATTCTGCTGTATCCTGTTGTCACATTCTGGATGAACACAGTATTGGTGAGTTCAAGCTATCTGATAAGGATTGCCCACAGTGATTATATCTGCTTATACAGGCTAGGCAGAGAGGTCTCACAAGGGATAAATCGCTATCACAACAATCTGAGTCAGAATAGTCAAAAGATACATAGAATCCCTACAGCCTGCTGTGTATATGTGTGTGCCTAATCTGCAATCACGCTCAGTGCCATCCTCCATCTTGCAAAGCACATGGTCGCACAAGCTTACTGCACTTCATGTGAATGTTGAATACGGTTTCTCTGCATTGAACTGTGTTACCCCACCTGTCTAAGCTGCTGTTAGTCTTCTTAAAGAGACAGTACCAATTTTTGCAGAACAGTAAAACATGTCTAGATAAGGCTCTGAACACTCCTTTATGGCCGAACCAACGCAGATACATCATTCCTCTGAACCAGCAGACGTACAGGGAGCAGATTCTGCAGACATTCCCGAACAGAGCGTAAAACCCTACGTACAATAAAACCGACACAGAAACTCAGGGAAAACTATGAAGCCACTAGAGATGAGTTCTCCAGTAATCTGTCAGACCTCTGGGACCGAACTTCACAATGCATGTCAGTTTTGTCACACTTTAATGATCAACCAGCTGAATTAAGAGACTCTATAAATCGCCTATCTGCTGCGTATGAACGCTACCAGCGGCTGTCTGTAAAATACTCAGCTTTCTTGCAGGACTCTAATATAGAGGATTCTTCAGCAGAACTGACCAGGACTGATGCACTAAACCAACAAAGGGATCTTGCAGTGAAAAATGCTAAGTTTATAGCAGAACTCCGCATTACTCAACTGCAGGAGACCAGATCTCACAGATCCACCTCAACCAAGCGCACTGCACTTTCTTCTAGATCCTCTCGCTCCAGAAGTTCGATGTTAAGCGATAAGCTATTAGAGGCCCGCACTGATGCTGAATCGAAAAAGGCGCAAAGCTCTTTTACCAGAAAGCAAGCTGAGATAGAAGCACGCAAGGTAGCTCAGCAAGCAGAGATGGAAGCTCAAAGCAAAGCTCTCCAAGCACAAATGGCTTCTCAGCAAGCAGAGATAGAAGCACACAAGGTAGCTCAACAAGCAGAGATGGAAGCATGCAAGGTAGCTCAGCAAGCAGAGGGAGATTCCCAAATAAAGATTCTGCAGATGGAAGGGGAGGAAGCAGCTTCCCTAGCAAGGCTGAAAGTTCTTAAACAAGCAATGGGACAAAGTACAAATTCAGATTGCCTTATCCCAGGAGAACTGGAAGATCCAGTTGAACGCACCAGTGAATACGTATTAAAGCATAACATTTGTGAAGATACAGAGTTATCTTCTGTACCTCCTACTAACAACACTGTTCTGACACTCAACACAGAGACCTCTCAGCTCCATATGCCTAAGCCTCTTCAAATCTACAACACAAGTACATCTATGCAGCAAACCACATCAACTCCTGCCAACAAGGTGACTTCTAGTGACAAGTCGCAGCTCAAGCCACAGCCAGCACAAGCCTTAGAGACTACACCACAGTTAAACGCTCATGCAACATCATTTTACCCTGGTAAACCTCACCCTACATCACCAGAGAACTTTCACACCCAAGGGGTTCCACAAGTTACTTTGGCACCAAAGAGTGAAAGATCAGACTTGAATGACTTTGCCAGATATATGATTCGCCGTGAGCTCATTAACACCAGCCTCTCAAGGTTTGACGACTGTCCAGAGAGCTACAGGGCCTGGAGATCAACCTTCAAGGCTGCTATTGCTGATCTCAACCTTACTACTAAAGAAGAACTTGATTTGCTCATAAAGTGGCTCGGACCAGAATCTGCAGATCGTGTTAAAAGACTGAGAACAGTACATGTTGACCACCCAGACGCAGGTCTTGTTGCTGCATGGGCAAGACTTGAGCAAGCCTATGGTAGCTCTGAAGCCATAGAGAGCGCTCTATTCAAGAGACTGCAAAACTTCCCAAAAATAGGAAACAAAGACTATCGCAAGCTCCAAGATCTAAGTGACCTCCTCATGGAGCTAGAGTTGGCAAAGAAAGACCCACGTCTATTTGGACTAAGCTTCCTGGACACCGCTCATGGTGTCAACCGCTCATGGTGTCTAAACTGACATACGGCCTGCAAGAGAAATGGGCACAACAGGGCTCAAGGTACAAAAGAGACTAACGTATCCTTTCCTCCATTCTCATACTTTTGCAGGTTCATTAGTGATCAAGCCTGGATGAGAAACGATTTCAGCTTCAGTGAACCAAACTTGCCTGCTTCATCCTCATCATCAAGGTATGATAACACAGCAGCTAAACGTAGAGACTGTACTAGAGCAATATCTGTTAAAAGGACAGACATCTCACCCTCCACAACCTCGCCTACTGACCAAGGCATTGTGGATGCCAGAGATAAAGATCCTAATCGTCAGTGTCCTATTCACAAGAAGCCTCACCCTCTTAAGAAATGTCGTGGGCTTAGGGCAAAGACTTTACAAGAGCGCAGGGAGATTCTCCAGAAACTTGGAATATGCTACAAGTGCTGTGCTTCTTATAACCACTTTGCTAAAGACTGTAAAGTTGTCATCCAGTGCACAGTGTGCGATAGCGACGGACATGTCACAGCCATGCATCCTACTCCACTTCCAGACAACCCGCAGCAGCTACCTACCTCAACCCCTGTCTCAAATTATGGCGGGGAGCAACAAAGTCATGCTTTAGCCAAAAGTAATGTTTCTTCTTCATGCACAGAAGTCTGTGAAGAGGGACTGGATCACAAATGCTGTGCCAAGATATGCCTAGTTAAGATATACCCAAAGGATCATCCTGAGGAAGCTGCTAGGATGTATGCTATAATAGACGAACAGAGCAACAGATCCCTGGTTAAGCCTAAATTCTTTGAGATCTTTGGCTTAGAAGGTCACGCCACACCGTATACTCTCAGAACCTGTTCTGGTCGTGTAGAGACCTTTGGCAGAAGGGTCGATGGATTCATGGTCTCTCATATCAAGGATGGAGAAGGCATACCCCTCCCAACATTAGTTGAGTGTGATCAGATACCAGACGAAAGAGGAGAGATTCCTACTCCAGAAGCTGCATATCATCATTTCTCACTTAAGGCACCTTGCTGATGAGATTCCTGCGATGGACAAGAGTGCTGAAATCTTGGTCCTGCTAGGAAGAGACATTCTCAGAGTACATAAAGTACGTGACCAATGCGATGGACCTAACGATGCCCCTTATGCACAAAGACTTGACCTAGGCTGGGTAACAGTGGGCGATGTATTCCTGGACAGAACGTCATCTGAGATCCACTCCTTCAAAACTTACATGTTGGGAAATGGACGTGCATCCCACTTCAAACAGTGCCCTCACCATTATGAAGTAAAGGAGAAGCCTCTTGACATCATCCAAGTACCTGATGTTACTCCTGTTCTTTGTGATGACAACCTAGGTACACAGTGTTTTGTACTATAAGTGATGACAACAAAATAGCCTTGTCAGTCGAAGATAGAGAGTTCATCAAAATAATGGACGAAGAATTCTTCCAGGATGAGTCTAACACCATTACCTCTTCGTGCTGCAAGGGCCACACTCCCAACCAATCGTGAACAGGCTCTATCCAGATTCAACTCACTTCAATGAACACTAAAGAACAGGCCTGAAATGAAGGAACATTTCATCGCTTTTATGAAAAGGATCTTTGACAATGATCACGCCGAACCAGCGCCACCACTTCAAAGACACGATGAGTGCTGGTACCTGCCTTTCTTTGGAGTGTATCATCCACGTAAGCCAAAACAAATCAGGGTAGTATTTGACTCCAGTGCCAAGCATCAAGGCGTATCCCTGAACGATGTTCTTCTCACTGGCCCGAATCTAACCAACAACCTTGTAGGTATACTTATGAGATTTAGAAGAGAACCAGTTGCAATAACTGCTGATATTGAGCAAATGTTTCATTGCTTCATTGTACGTGAAGACCATAGGAACTTCCTAAGGTTTCTGTGGCACTGTAACAACAACATGGACAATGAGATAATTGAATACCGCATGAAGGTACATGTTTTTGGAAATAGTCCCTCACCCGCTGTTGCAACATACGGTTTACGAAGGACTGCCCTTGATGGAGAAAAGGAGTATGGTGCGGATGCTCGACACTTCGTTGAGAGAGACTTTTATGTTGACGATGGACTTAAGTCTTTACCTACAGACGAAGAAGCCATAGACCTGCTCCAAAGGACACAAGGTATGCTTTCCGAGGCTAACCTCAGACTACACAAGATTGCCTCGAATAGTGTCGCTGTTATGAAAGCCTTTCAACCTGGCGATCATGCCACTGGGTTTAAAGATTTAAATCTTGGGATGGACATGCCACCTGTACAGAGAAGTCTGGGCCTACGGTGGGACTTATTAAAAGATACCTTCGGCTTTCAAGTCGGCTCTGCAGACAAACCATTTACCAAGCGTGGTGTTCTGTCAGAGGTGAACAGCTTATACGATCCATTGGGATTTGTGGCTCCCATCACCATACAAGGTAAAGCCTTACTTAGACGGTTCTCAGAGTCTATTAAAGATTGGGATGCTCCGGTGCCTACAGACAAGCTTCCAAAGTGGGAGTCCTGGAAACAATCTCTACATGCCTTAGATGGAATCAGTATACCACGCTGTTACACCTCAGCTTCCCTTGCTACAAGTCAGAGAAAAGAGCTTCACATCTTCTCAGAAGCATCTGCCATAATCAATTCAAGACCACTTGTTCCAGTTTCTACAGATCCAGAGACCCCAACTATCCTTACCCCAGCTACTCTACTTACCCAGAAGCTTGGGTCCGTTCCTGTTCCACCTGGAAACTTTAAAGCAGGAAATCTGTGCTATGACCAGTGGAAGCGAGTACAACACCTCTCCAACCGCTTCTGGAATC
The DNA here is from genome assembly GCF_062004578.1 of Staurois parvus. Lineage (NCBI taxonomy): Eukaryota > Metazoa > Chordata > Amphibia > Anura > Ranidae > Staurois > Staurois parvus. The sequence continues at coordinate 965,074 of NW_028318848.1, read as the reverse complement.
GTTGGAGAATGGAGTATATTTCTACTCTGCAAGGACGCAGAAAATGGCAACGCCTGAACCCTAACATTAAAGTTGGAGATCTCGTTCTGCTGAAGGACCAGCAAGCTGAAAGAATTGAGTGGCCTATGGGACTCATTGTAAAGAGCATTCCTAGCGATGACGGCAAGGTACGCAAGGTGGAGGTGAAAGTTGCAAGACAAGGGACTGTAAAGACTTTCAGCAGACCTATCACGGAACTTGTTCTGCTCTTACCCTTTGGAGAATGAACTTGCTTGCGTATGCTGCTGGATCCAACCTGTGACTTCAAGAAGGAAGTGTCTTGAACTTTAATTGATACAACTTGAAGCCTTACATTATAATTGTTGCACTATATGCATGTTCCCTTTTTTATGTCTTTCAGGTCTTCAAGACATCAAGCAAATTGCACTGTTGTTTATTTGCAATTGTATAACTACCGTTATGGTTTAAATAGTGACATTTACAATGCCAGACGGTCTGTATGCTGTTACACAGTTAATATTTATGTTAATGTACATGAGAATTCATATAGTTTATTCTTTGTACCATTTCCTATGGACATTTCTATAGTTAGTAATGCTGCCATCCAGTGGTCTTATTTGGTAATGCATTTGTTTTATATTGCCTCCCTGAGATCTATGACACAATTCCTTTGTATATGAAGCTCCTCCCTTCTTCTTGAGTTCAGCACTTCCTGTGTCATGGAGGCAGCTAACAGACCACATGTAACAGGGACACATGTATTCTGCATAGTACGCTACAGAAAGTATCATCTTTTGACCGCATAATACTGGAAACCATTCATTCTGCTGTATCCTGTTGTCACATGTACAGAATCAAGCAACTTCTGGATGAACACAGTATTGGTGAGTTCAGCTATCTGATAAGGATTGTCCACAGTGATTATATCTGCTTATACAGGCTAGGCAGAGAGGTCTCACAAGGGATAAATCGCTATCACAACAATCTGAGTCAGAATAGAGGACGTGTCACCTATATGCTATCATGTAGGGGGCTATTGGTCCCATATGTGATAGCAAAAAAACATGTTAACAAAAATCAAATAAAAACACAAATACATTTAAAAAAAAAGTTTGAGCCCCCGCCCCACATACCCATGTGCGTATATATACACAAAAACTCATGCGTTGGAGCGCCTACCTACAAAACGATTGCGCTACACATGTTATATATCACCGCACACGCCAGAGTGAGATCAATAATTGTAGCAACAGAGCGCCTGGGTAACCCAAAACTGATAACCTTTAGGGACTTTTAAAGCATCACGTAAGCTGTTTAATTTTTTTTTGCTGTTCACATGCATTTTAATGCTTGACATGTTGGGTATCTATTTACTCGCTGCAACTTCATATTTTCTATATTGCAAAAAATTGGGTACTTTATTGTGATTGTGTGCCCTAGAATTAACTTTGGTGTATTTTTTTACTGAAATTTAGCATTTCATAACCCATTGGACTAATATCATGTGCTAAAAATTTTAACTACCACAAATGTATTCTATAAGGTGTCTGCTTTCAGAAAACATATAATGTTTGGGGGGGTTAGGTAATCTTCAGGCCTAAAATTATTTTTTAATCATGTAAACAAAAAATGCAAAAAAACCCGAACAAAATGCTCCAGGCTCAAGTGGCGAAGGACTCCAGCTAGTGGATGTAAAACAAACTGATGTAAAAACTAAACTGATCTAAGCCGATGTAAACTGAATTTGTTCTTTGAAAAAACATGACTGAACTGATGCAGCAAAAACTGATGAAGCAAGCAAGCCACCCGTGTGAAAAGTGCATCCCGATTCACATATATATGTGCACTGTGGCTTGGTAACTCCGGTTTCAGTGCAAATTGAAAAGCAGTCGATCAGCGGTTCAGGTCCAGTTCAGGTTCGGGTTTGAAGAGAGGAAACCGTCTTGAAACCGTGTTCACAAACTCATGACATGTGCAATTCAGAAGCAGTTCCCATAGAAGTCTATGAGCCTGTAATCCGCACCTTCTTCTGCACTGCTCAGAAATGGGACAGGACTCTTTTTCAGTCCAGTGCACCGGACATATGTGGACAGACACCATAGGAAGCAATGTTATTTCACATGTCGTGCAGATTGGATGCGGTGCAAACCACTCAGACTGCGATTTTTTTTCAGGACAAGATGGACTCTCATTTGGTGGTAAATGAATGGATATATCCTGATTTTATTATCAAAGAAAATCTGACATTAGCTATATCTTCCTTGCTATCACCATATCTTACCTCCAAAGAACAATCCAAAATAAATTCTCCTGCTCCTGACGATTGCGTCCATACAACGTGTATGTTATTTATTGTTTTGTACCCGCGGTAGGACCTGGAAACAATAGCGCACATTTTGCTTTTTTTTTTACTCTACTTTAACCATTTCAATACCGTGCAATTTTCCCCCTTCCTGCCCAGGCCATTTTTCAGGTTTCAGCGCTCTCACACTTTGAATGACAATTGCGCAGTCATACAACACTGTACCCAAACTAAAATTTTATCATTTTCTTCACACAGCTAGAGCTTTCTTTTGGTGGTATTTAATCACCGCTGGGGTTTTTATTTTTTGCTAACAAAAAAAGAGTCAAAAATTTTGAAAAAAAAACACATTTTTCTTTGTTTCTGTTATAAAAGTTTACAAATAATTGTTCTTCATAAATTTAGGCCGAGATGTATTCTGCTACATGTCTTTTGGTGAAAATAACCCAAATTAGGATGTATTATTTAGTTTGTAGGAAAGTTATAGAGTTCACAAACTATGGTATAGATCTGAATATTGATCAATCCTGAAGTACTGATGGCCAATCTAATTTCTTGAGGTCCAAGAATGTCAGAATAGTACAGATATCCCCAAATGACCCCTTTTTGCAGAGTAGACAGTCCGACGTACTTCATAAGAGGCATGGCGAGTTTTTTGAAGTTGTATTTTTTTGTCATAATTTTTCCGAAAATGAAAAAATGAAAAAATTTCACTATTTTTTTTTTTTACATACTGTCACCAGTGCAGTACAGCGTCATCATATAACTGGCATGGCGGTGAACAGGGACACTGACTGGTGACAGTATGAAAAAAAAAAAATATATATATATATATATATATATATATATATATATATATATTTTTTTTTTTTTTTATTATATTTAATTTTTTATTACATTTTTTTTTATTTTTTTAAAGATTTTTTTTCATATTTTACTATGACCAAAATAGTACAATGTTACCATAGTAACATTGTACTACTTTGGGGAAGTGATCAGTATTTTTTTTTTTTACACAATTTGCTTATAGCAAAGAATTACTTTGCTATAAGCAAGCATTTACCTGAATGAAATCGATTCATTCAGCTTTTTTTTTTTTTTTTTTTTTGTGCTTAGCTGTGATTTGGTCACAGCTAATCACATGACATGTGCATGTGAATAGCTGTGACCATTCACAGCTAGGCACTAGTATACAATGGATGGCATCATGAATGAAGCCATCCATGTATACAACTGTCATGTGACCTGCTGTGATTGGTCACAGCAGGTCACATGGTACCAGCAACGGGAGCTGGTACTCGGATCTGTCATCGGCTGTGTCCGAGGTGCATGGCCGCCGACAGATCGCACTGCTGCGCCGCTCTGCATTACCGCAAACGGCGCATGTGCGGGAGCACACCAAATGGCGTGCACCCGAAATGGAGGAGCACATCTGAAGCCGCTAAATGGCCATTGGCCGGGCGGCTAATGGTTAAACACACTGATACTAACGGACACAGAAATTATTTAAAAAATGCTTTTTTTTAATATTTATTTTTGTAGCTTTGAATCTGATCATGACCCCTTAATTCTAACTGTAAGCCTTGTGCAAAGAATACCTAATCATATGTGAGGAAAATGTAAAAACAAAAAACATTTTTGCTTGCTTGAGATTAGATGATGGCAGAAGCTCTACTTCCCCTCATTTACTAAGCTCTGGAGCAAATTCCCTTGCACAACACAACTGCACTTGCAAAGTGCACAGTCTATTTGCCTTTAGTAAATCAAACCCAGTGTATCTTTTTCTCCATTCAAAAGGAGAAAATAACACAGGTGTGAGCTGTAAAGTGATCAATCAGAGGCTATCACAGCAATCAGGTGATTGGAAACTGGGCCTCCTAGTTCCTGATTGCTCAGACAGGACCCTGGGCTATTGGTGAGAGCTCGGTCTCTGTGCTGGGAGAACGATGTGCAGTGCGCTTCCAGCACAAACACAGGTTACACATATATGCAGCATCATGGATGAAGACATAAAGTGCTACTAAACTCACATCAGTAAAATCAGTCTGTATATGCAGTAATGCATGCTTGTTATACTCACTGTGGAACCTAAGGGGTTAATCCCCATTGTGTAAAAAGGCTGCTTGATCCTGTCTTCTTTGATCCTTCCCTTCTACTGTCCCCAATCCATCTACTGATAATACAGAACTCTAGGAGTCAGTCTGCACATGCTCCATTTAGTAGGTATTGCTAGAGAGCTTTTTTTATTTCTTTGGAAGGGTGCATGTGATCAGCACAGGGCCAATCAGCACTGTCCAGACGGAGAGTCAGGGGACTTTTTTTATTTTTAATATTTTATTAATTTTCAAATTTTAACATATTTCATATATTAATGATCAACTATCATATCATTACATCAAAATATAAAAATACATATACTAAATCCCAGTTTTTACCTTCCCCACTCAAAACCACACCCCTCCCCCCCCCCCCAGACTCCCCCCCCCCCCCCCACCTTTTTCTCCTAGCTCCACGTTCTTCACAGCTCATAGGAATCCTCGGGCTTGTCATCTCCCATTTTTATCCAATTTATACCTTTTTAATTATCCACATCCTTCAATTTAACATATTTATTTGATCTCCTAAACTCTTCCCATATTTCCCACCTTTTACGGAACCTATTCATCTTATCTTCATCCATATGATAAAGTTCCTCCATTCTATACATATAATCCACCCTTCCTATCCAATCCTTTATTTTCGATACCTCTTGTTCCCTCCAGAACTTATGAGATAGAATAACCCCGAGTTTTTATATTTTTCCACTGTAAGCTCAGTTCCATGAAGTAAGCAGACCCCTGGGTCTTTTGGAATTTTAACCCCAGTTATCTCCTGAATCTGGTGGATTATTCCCTCCCAATACTCCTGAATTTTAGGATATCCCCACCAAATATGTGCCATTGTGCCTTTTTCACCACATCCACACCAACACAAAGGTGAATTATGTCCATATTGCTTGTGTGGTACACTCGGTGTAATATACCACCTCACTAAACATTTAAAATTAATTTCCACCACCTTCATATTTACAGTCCCATGTGCTAATCTATAAATCTTACTTTTTTATTCCTCAACTAATAATATTCCTAATTCCTTTCCCCATTTCTCCATATATAAAGTGGCAGCATCTTCTATCATTCTCATGAGAATTTTATAAATTCGGGAAGTCCCATGCTTCCCGTCCCTGCGTGTACTCAGTAATTGTTCAAAAGGATTCCACTCAGCTTTTGTCCTTAGGGGCCTAGGGAGCTTTTCCACAAAATGTTTTAATTGAAAATACTCATCAAATCTAAAAGACAACTCATTCTTATTTTTCAATTCCTGAAAGGAACAAATCTCCTCCCCATTCATTATATCCTTTAATTGTGCATCTCCCTTTCTCATGCAATTCCTCGCAATGCTTTCATTCCCAGGTGGAAAGAAATCTGTATCCACTATAGGCATCAGCATAGAGTTAAATTCCCACCCCATTTGTTTGTGAACTATATCCCAAATTTTTAATACATTACGTGTATAAGTGCTTGTGCTTTCTGTCAAGCTACGATATTGCGGTAACAACCACACCATCCTATCCAATTGTATCTCGCTTAGTGTATTTTCTATATCTATCCAACTTTTCGCACGTGCGTTGAGTGTCCAGTCAAAAATATGTGATAGTACTACTGAATGATGGTATCTCTTAAAATCTGTCACCCCCAATCCCCCATTTTCCTTATCTCTACATAGCGCTGCATAGCTTATTCTAGTTTTTTTTCCCCAGATATACCTTGTTATAATTTTTTTTAATTATTTTAAAATACATTTCTGGGAGCTGTACAGGCAGCATGTGGAATTTATGCAAAATTTTTGGAACAATTACCATTATCAAATGTATTCGTCCTATCCAAGATAAAGCTCCTGACATTACTTTCCTTAATTCATCCTTGATCTCATTTATTAATGGGATATAGTTTGCTTTGTATAGATTTTTTTGAGGATGCGGTTAAATTTATTCCCAGATATTTTAATTCCCTTTCCTTCCATGAAAAGGGAAATTCTCTTTGTAAGATTTTCTTCTCGCTATTCGGGAGATTAACGTTTACAATCTCAGTTTTAGTTGGATTAATTTTTAAATTTGATAACTCACCATACTCTTTCATTATTTTCATTAGATTAGGCAATGTTATCCTGGGGTTAAGCACATAGAACAACATGTCATCAGCATATGCTGCCACCTTGTGCTCCACCTCTCCTATTCGGATCCTTTTTATGTCTATACTTTTCTTTATCATTGCTAGGAGAGATTCCAGAGATAAAACAAACAGCAGAGGTGACAATGGGCATCCCTGTCTTGTCCAATTATACATCCTAAAAAACTCTGATAACTCTCCATTAACCTTTATTGCAGCAGAGGGTTGGCTATATAGCTTCCTTTTCTATTCTCTCATTCTAAAACATATAAACCACGACTTCCAACATATCTAGCATATACCCCAGTCAAGCCTATCAAATGCCTTCTCTGCATCCACAGACAATAGCAGGGCCAGAACTTTTAAATAAGAAGCAATGATCTTAATCCGTTGTCCCTACCTATCCTCCCTCCCTGGGACAAACCCCACCTGATCCATATGAATCCATTCCGGCATTAGGGCTTTCAACCTATTTGCCAATACTTTTGCAAATAGTTTAGTGTCTGTGTTTAATAGGGATATAGGTCTATAACTAGAACATTGGGTTCCATCTTTTCTTTCTTTCTGTATGATTGTAATATGTGCTTGCAAGAACTCCTCCCTCATTTCCATCCTTTCCCCCAGTGCATTCATATATAACCTCAACTTGGGAATTAATTGATCTTTACATTTTTTTTATAGTATCTCACTGTATACCCATCCACTCCCGAGCTTTTCCCTGCTGTTGTACTCTTTAGTGCCACCTGAATTTCTTCCTCTGTTATTGATTTTTCAAGGGCTATTAACTGTTCGTTTTAACCTCAGTAATCCTGCCTCTTTTAAATATATTTGTCTTTTTTAAACTCTTTCTTCCTCTTCTCTTATGGGCCCTTGAGAGATAATATTATATAACTTACTATAGTATTTTTTAAATACCTCAGCGATATCCTTAGTTGAATACACAAGATCTCCATTATAGTCTCTAATTTTCTCTATATAGTTCCTAGATTTCTTTTTCCTCTGAGCTCTCATTGAATATTTCCCTGGTTTATCTCCCCAACGATATCTCTCGCTTGCCATCCTATTAAAAGCTCTCCTCATTTCTTCCTCTAGTACAGTGGTTCTCAACCTTTCTAATGCCGCGACCCCTTAATACAGTTCCTCATGTTGTGGTGACCCCCAACCATAAAATTATTTTCGTTGCTACTTCATAACTGTAATTTTGCAGTGGGAGGAGTAGTGCCACGTCATTGGTGTCAGTGGAAGGAGTATTGCGCCATCACTGATGTCAGTGGGATGAATAATGCCCCATCATTGGTATCAGTGGGAGGAATAGTGCCCCATCACTGATGTCAGTGGGATGAATAGTGCCCCATCATTGGTATCAGTGGGAGGAATAGTGCCCCATCGTTGGTATCAGTGGGAGGAATAGTGCCCCATCACTGATGTCAGTGGGATGAATAGTGCCCCATCACTGGTGTCAGTGGGAGGAATAGTGCCCCATCACTGGTGTCAGTGGGAGGAATAGTGCCCCATCACTGGTGTCAGTGGGAGGAATAGTGCCCCATCACTGGTGTCAGTGGGAGGAATAGTGCCCCATCGTTGGTGTCAGTGGGAGGAATAGTGCCCCATCGTTGGTGTCAGTGGGAGGAATAGTGCCCCATCGTTGGTGTCAGTGGGAGGAATAGTGCCCCATCGTTGGTGTCAGTGGGAGGAATAGTGCCCCATCGTTGGTATCAGTGGGAGGAATAGTGCCCCATCGTTGGTATCAGTGGGAGGAATAGTGCCCCATCGTTGGTATCAGTGGGAGGAATAGTGCCCCATCGTTGGTGTCAGTGGGAGGAATAGTGCCCCATCGTTGGTGTCAGTGGGAGGAATAGTGCCCCATCGTTGGTGTCAGTGGGAGGAATAGTGCCCCATCGTTGGTGTCAGTGGGAGGAATAGTGCCCCATCGTTGGTGTCAGTGGGAGGAATAGTGCCCCATCGTTGGTGTCAGTGGGAGGAATAGTGCCCCATCGTTGGTGTCAGTGGGAGGAATAGTGCCCCATCGTTGGAGTCAGTGGGAGGAATAGTGCCCCATCATTGGTGTCAGTGGGAGGAATAGTGCCCCATCATTGGTGTCAGTGGGGGGAGTAGTGCCCCATCATTGGTGTCAGTGGGAGGAATAGTGCTCCATCACTGGTGTCAGTGGGAGGAGTAGTGCTCCATCACTGGTGTCAGTGAGAGGAATAGTGCCCCATCATTGGTGTCAGTGGGGGGAGTAGTGCCCCATCATTGGTGTCAGTGGGGGGAGTAGTGCCCCATCATTGGTGTCAGTGGGGGGAGTAGTGCCCCATCATTGGTGTCAGTGGGAGGAATAGTGCCCCATCATTGGTGTCAGTGGGAGGAATAGTGCCCCATCACTGGTGTCAGTGGGGGGAGTAGTGCCCCATCACTGGTGTCAGTGGGAGTAGTGCCCCATCACTGGTGTCAGTGGGAGGAATAGTGCCACATCATTGGTGTCAGTGGGAGGAATAGTGCCCAGTCATTGATGTCAGTGTGGTGGAGGGGAGAGTAGTGCCCCATCATTGGGGTCAGGGGGGGGGGAAATAGTGTCCCATCGTTGGTGTCAGTGGGGGGAGGAATAGTGCCCCATCATTGGTGTCAGTGGGAGGAATAGTGCCCCATCATTGATGTCAGTGTGGTGGAGGGGAGAATAGTACCCCATCATTGGGGTCGGGGGGGGGGGGGAATAGTGCCCCATCGTTGGTGTCAGTGGGGGGAGGAATAGTGCCCCATCGTTGGTGTCAGTGGGGGGAGGAATAGTGCCCCATCGTTGGTGTCAGTGGGGGGAGGAATAGTGCCCCATCGTTGGTGTCAGTGGGGGGAGGAATAGTGCCCCATCGTTGGTATTAGTGACACAAATGATGGGGCACTATTCCTCCCACTGACACCAATGATACTTACTTTGCTGACACCTGCTCCAGCCTGGGCTCGCTCTCTCACTTACCTGTCAGCTGTCTTCCTTCTCTGGCCGCTCGCCTCTTCACTCGCTCCGGCAGCTCCCTTGATCTTCTTTGATGTACGCGCTGCCGCTCGGCTCCTCCTCTTCAAGCTCCACCTCCTCGCCGGTGATTGGCCGCCTGTGTGCCTCTCCTGAGCTACAGTTCCGGTGGCCAATCAGCGGCGAGGAGGCGGAGCTGCTGAGCGATCCCGGAGGTGTGGCCAGGTGACAGGACAGCGTATCATCCCGCCCACACATCGCCTGAGACGGAGGAGCGGTGTCTCGGTTCCTAAGACCATCGGAAATATGTGTTTTCCAATGGTCTTAGGCGACCCCTGGGAAATGGTCGTTCGACCCCCGGGTTGAGAACCGCTGCTCTAGTACATTACTTAATTCCGCTCGCTTGTCTATCATACTCTGCTGAGTCTCTTGTTATTCACTTTTTATGAAGCTGTTCTAATTCACATAGATCCCTGTCAGGGCTCCCAGGTATGACCAGAGGTGTGTGACTGAAGCAGGGAAACGCAGACCTCAGATATGTTATAAACAATATAATTTATTAACACTAACAGTACAAACATAAACGCAGTGCAATACTAAACATAATACAGTGCAAACAAACCAAACCACCCACAGATAACAGTATATACAAGCAAGCGTCGTCAGGCAGGCCGGGTCAATATCAATTGGGCAGGTAGGTACAGGGGGAGCAAGCGGAGAATGGTCGGGGTCACAGGCCAGGTTCAGCAGGTAGCAAGCAGCATAGTACAGAGGGTCAGGCAGAGGGATGGTCCGGGTCACAAGCCAGGGATCAGAACAGGTAGCAAGCAGCGTAGTACAGAGGGTCAGACAGAGGGATGGTCAGGGTCACAAGCCAGGATCAGAGCAGGAGAAGTCAGCAAAGGAACAGAAACAGGATGCAGGACAGATACAGGGCCCAGGACAAACACAACACCAAGGCAGAGTCTGCAAGTCTGGCCATCCCTTAAATACATCAGTATCATCAGTTCCAGGTGTTAGCTGGCTGAAAGGTTGAGTCTCTGATTGCTGGGAGCACCCGCTGGCCAGCCCTGGTACTGCAGATCAAAAGGCAGGTGCGTCCCACCATTGCTGGCCAGTCCATTCCTAACAGTACCCCCCCCCCTCAAGGAGCGGCCTCAGGACGCTCCAAACAGTCCTAGCTGGGCAAAATGTTCCACCGCCCGGGTCTGGCAACTGGCGGGATATCAAAGACTGGCACACCGGGCTGGACTCCGAGCAGAGGCACACCGGGCAGAGGCACACCGGGCAGAGGCACACCAGGCAGAGGCACATCGGGCAGGACTCCGGGCAGAGGCACATCGGGCAGAGGCACATCGGGCAGGACTCCGGGCAGAGGCACACCGGGCAGAGGCACATCGGGCAGGACTCCGGGCAGAGGCACATCGGGCAGGACTCCGGGCAGAGGCACATCGGGCAGGACTCCGGGCAGAGGCACATCGGGCAGGACTCCGGGCAGAGGCACATCGGGCAGGATTCCGGGCAGAGGCACATCGGGCAGGACTCCGGGCAGAGGCACATCGGATTACCAGGCGAAGCAGCAGGCAGCGGGCCACCAGGCGGAGCAGCAGGCACCGGGCCCCCGGGCGGGGCAGCAGGCACCGGGCCCCCGGGCGGGGCAGCAGGCACCGGGCCCCCGGGCGGGGCAGCAGGCACCGGGCCCCCGGGCGGGGCAGCAGGCACCGGGCCCCCGGGCGGAGCAGCAGGCACCGGGCCCCCGGGCGGAGCAGCAGGCACCGGGCCCCCAGGCGGGGCGACAGGCATCGGGCCCCCAGGCGGGGCGACAGGCATCGGGCCCCCAGGAGGGGCGACAGGCATCGTGCCCCCAGGCGGAGCGGCGGGCGCCGGACCCCCAGGCGGAGCGACAGGTCTTGGGCCCTCAGGCGGAGCGGCGGGCGCCGGACCTCCAGATGGAGCGACAGGTCTCGGGCCCCCAAGCGGAGCGGCGGGCACCGAGACACCAGGCACGACAGTGGGCTCCGAGTCAACTGGTATGACCGCAGGCACTGGGTCAGACATTGGATGGTCTGGCTGGACAGCGGGCATCGGGTCACCAGGCATCAGGTCATTTGGCTCGACAGCGGGCACCGCGTCATCTGGCAAGGCAGTGGGCTCCGAGTCAACTGGTATGACCGCGGGCACTGGGTCAGACATTGGATCGTCTGACCGGACAGCGGGCATCGGGTCACCAGGCATCAGGTCATTTGGCTCGACCGCGGGCACCGCGTCATCTGGCAAGGCAGTGGGCTCCGAGTCAACTGGTATGACCGCGGGCACTGGGTCAGACATTGGATCGTCTGACTGGACAGCGGGCAACGGGTCACCAGGCATCAAGTCATTTGGCTCGACAGCGAGCACCGCGTCATCTGGCAAGGCAGTGGGCTCCGAGTCAACTGGCATGACCGCGGGCACCGGGGCAGACATTGAATCGTCTGGCTGGACAGCGGGCATCGGGTCACCAGGCATCAGGTCATTTGGCTCGACAGCGGGCACCGCGTCATCTGGCAAGGCAGTGGTCTCCGAGTCAACAGGCACGACAGTGGGCACCGGGTCATCAGGTACCGGATTGTCTGGCTCGACAGCGGGCATCGGGTCATCAGGTATGACAGCGGACACTAGGTCACCAGGCATCAGGTCATTTGGCTTGCCAGCGGGCACCGCGTCATCTGGCAAGGCAGTGGGCACCGAGTCACCAGGTACGACAGCGGGCTCTGAGTCAATTGGCACGACAGCGGGCACCGGATCAGGTACCGGATCATCTGGATCAACAGCGGGCATCGAGTCAACTGGCCTAATAGGATCGTCAGGCTGGATCAGTTCATCATGCTGGGTAGAGGCATCAGGCCGAGTAGAGGCATCAGGCCGAGTAGAGGCATCAGGCCGAGTAGAGGCTTCAGGCTGAGGAGAGGCTTCAGGCCGCGTAGAGGCTTCAGGCTGAAGACAGGCATCAGGCCGAGTAGAGGCTTCAGGCCGCGTAGAGGCTTCAGGCCGCGTAGAGGCTTCAGGCCGCGTAGAGGCTTCAGGCCGAGTAGAGGCATCAGGCAGCGTACAGGCATCAGTCTGAACCACGGAAGGCAGGCTCACCGGTTTGGATACTGGCAGGATGGTATTGGTTGGAAAGAATTTTCGCTTTTTTCTGGTTTTAACTACTGGAGCACTGCAAGTAAACGCAGGTCTGCAAACGAATGGAGCAGCTGGAGACAGAGAAGAACTGGAGGATGGAACAGGAGAGGGAGCAGTTGCTACAGAGGGCTTTTTTACAGGGTTAAAGGCAGGATAGGTGCAGCGAGTGGGAACAGGGGACTGACATGCGGTAGATAGCCAAGTATACTGGGCTGTAACTGGAGGAGCTGGTGGGAATACAGGAGTAGAGTTAGAAGCAGGACTGGGTCTTTGTAAGCTGACTGAGGCTGGGTGCAACAAATCTGTCCATGTCTGCAGTAGGGGTTGAACAAAGCTGAGCTTACACAAAGTCTGTCTGGTCAATGACTGCACTGCGTTTATACAATCTCTCAGTGTCTGTGGTGAACATGTGGAATAACGCTCCAGAAAGTAATCCACATCATCCTCTAATAACCACACCAGGGACTCTACCTGGTCTGCACTAAATGGTGGCAAAAATTCATCCCTGCATTCGGGGGAGTCAGATGAAACCAACTCTGCACAAACCTCAATCAAAGGCTGCACCTCAGAGAACACTGTGCCCTGATCTACTAGAACATGAGCGAGCCGTATACATTCTAGCAATTCATCCCGGGTATACTCCTTCAGAGTTTGATAAGCATACTCCCTGTCATCAAACACTAGCAGATATAAATACTCAACCTCATCAAGATCCATCCTTCCCATCAACAAGCCAAGATGGCTTCCCTGTGCAGCCACTTCTGGTCAGGATTGGCCTTGGTGTAATGTCAGGGCTCCCAGGTATGACCAGAGGTGTGTGACTGAAGCAGGGAAACGCAGACCTCAGATATGTTATAAACAATATAATTTATTAACACTAACAGTACAAACATAAACGCAGTGCAATACTAAACATAATACAGTGCAAACAAACCACCCACAGATAACAGTATATACAAGCAAGCGTCGTCAGGCAGGCCGGGTCAATATCAATTGGGCAGGTAGGTACAGGGGGAGCAAGCGGAGAATGGTCGGGGTCACAGGCCAGGTTCAGCAGGTAGCAAGCAGCATAGTACAGAGGGTCAGGCAGAGGGATGGTCCGGGTCACAAGCCAGGGATCAGAACAGGTAGCAAGCAGCGTAGTACAGAGGGTCAGACAGAGGGATGGTCAGGGTCACAAGCCAGGATCAGAGCAGGAGAAGTCAGCAAAGGAACAGAAACAGGATGCAGGACAGATACAGGGCCCAGGACAAACACAACACCAAGGCAGAGTCTGCAAGTCTGGCCATCCCTTAAATACATCAGTATCATCAGTTCCAGGTGTTAGCTGGCTGAAAGGTTGAGTCTCTGATTGCTGGGAGCACCCGCTGGCCAGCCCTGGTACTGCAGATCAAAAGGCAGGTGCGTCCCACCATTGCTGGCCAGTCCATTCCTAACAATCCCTGAGAAGCGTGTTTATTCTCTCTTTTCTTTCCTTTTTTTTCCTTACCCCAATCGCTATTAAGACTCTTCTAATATAGTGTTATGATCCGCCAGGTGGTGCCTCAGGCTGCCCACTTGACAGACCCACCCAGAGCGTGGAGTCTAAGCCCCGGTCTGTGCTTTCACCAGGGCCCCTGATGGTGGGGATGGACTTGTAACAGACCAGGGCCAGGTCACGACCTCCGAGCAGGCCCACCAGTGGCAGAGGGAGCTTCCGGGGATGTATGCAGGTACCGGGAGAGCCAGATGTGAGAAGGACTGCAGACCTAGCAGGATGGTCACGAGCCGTGGTCCCGTGGGGTAGCGAGGTACCGAATCGGCAGGCGAAGAGTAGTCAGGTCACACGCAGGGTCAGCAGGATAAGTCAGTCCGCAGAATGGTCAAACAAGCCGGGGGTCAGGAAGGGAGAAGGCAGAGTAGTCAGGGCAATCCGGGTCAAATCACAGGAGAAGGCAGCGTAGTCAGGGCAATCAGGGTCACTAATCAGGTACAGGAACTTCAGGATCACAGATAGACCTTGCGGCAATTTATGACAGTGCAGGGCATCTTTAAATAGTGCGCCCTGCACTGTCATTGGCCGGCCAGGACGCGCCCCCGGGCTGTCATGGGTCGCCCGAGGCGCACCCGCGGCTCCTACTGCGCATGCGCAGCGTCCTGTCAGCCGCAGCCTGCCGGGACCTAGTGCCTGTGTCCCGGCGTGAGCTGTCGCAAGTGCGCCGGGAGAGGCGCCGCGATTCCTGACATTGACCCCCCCTATGGGCACCCTCCGGGAGCCCCACTGATCTCTCCAGCACGGGTGACTACGAAAGAATTCCCGGATGAGCCTGGGTGCGTGAATATTCTGGGTGGGTTCCCATGAGTTCTCCTCAGGGCCATAACCCTTCCATTTCATCAGGAACTGCGTCTGGCCCCCCCTCTTTCGGCAACTGAGGATAGTTTCCACTTCATATTCTTCCTGTTTACCTATGGTGACCGCCTCGGGAGGTCTGGATTCACGGTCCGGGAAGGAATCCGGTCTGGATGGTTTCAGGAGAGACACATGGAACACCGGGTGTATTTTGAAGGTTCGCGGAAGCTCGAGTTCGTAGGCCACCTCGTTGATTACCCGTTTAACTGGAAACGGGCCAATGTACTTTGGTCCTAGCTTCCTTGAAGGACACAGCATCTTCAAGTTGGTCGTGGCCAGCCAAACCTGATCCCCCGGTTGGAGCAGTAACTCTCCTCTTCTTTTCCTGTCGAACGCCTTTTTACTGTCTTCTTGGGCTTTTGCGATGGCCCCCTGAATTGTTTCGTTATTGACAGAGAAGAAATTCAAGACATCTTGAGACGCAGGTACCGGATTTTCGGGCATCAGATCAGGGAGGAATGTGGGGTGATATCCGTAATTGGTGAAGAACGGGGATTGTCCCGTGGCTGAGTAATTCAAGTTGTTGTAGGCAAATTCTGTGGAAGGCAACAGCGTCAGCCAGTTATCCTGAAGGTAGGATGTGTAGCATCTTAGGTACTGTTCTAGCGTCTGGTTGGTCCTTTCCGTTTGCCCGTTGGTCTGAGGATGGTAAGCGGATGAAAGTGACAGCTTGATTCCCAGCGCTTTACATAAGGCGTTCCAGAACCTTGATGTGAACTGGACTCCCTGATCCGACACTATATCTTCGGGAACCCCATGAAGCCTCACTACTTCTTTAATGAAGATCCGTGCTGTCTCCGGCACCGATGGTGTCTTTTCCAGGGGCACGAAATGAGCCATCTTCGAGAAGCGATCGACGATCACCATTATTGCAGTGTAGCCTTGAGATGGTGGGAGTTCGACCATGAAATCCATGGCTATCATTTGCCAGGCTCGTTTGGGTATTGGAAACGGACGCAACAATCCCCATGCCCTGCTCCTGGAGGGCTTGTTCCTTTGGCAGGTGGGGCAGGTTTGGACGTAGCGTTCGCAGTCCTTAATCATGTTTGGCCACCAGAACGAGCGCTGCAGTAGTTCCTGAGTTTTCGTAACCCCGAAGTGACCCGCCATTGGATGGTCGTGGCAGTGCCCCGGGACCAAGGTTCGAACTCCTTCTGGGACCACGATCCGATCTTCCTTCCAAAACAGACCCTCGCGGTTCTGGAGAGGCGACCCAGACGGGACAGGCAGTCCTACGGAAGCATCGATAAGTCTGGAGCGAAGTTCCGTTTGCAGAGCGAGGAAGCTTCTGGAAGGTAAGATTGTGTCAGGTAACACTGCATCGTCGGGGTCCTCAAACATGCGGGACAGAGCGTCTGGTTTTGTATTCTTAGAACCGGGTCGGTACGTTATATGGAATACAAACCGAGAAAAGAAAAGAGCCCATCTCGCCTGGCGAGGTCTCAGTTGTTTTGCCGTTCTTAAATACTCAAGGTTCTTATGATCCGTGAATATTAAGATTGGGTGTGTGGCTCCTTCCAGTAAATACCTCCATTCTTCTAGAGCGGATTTAATAGCCAGGAGCTCCCGATTTCCAGTATCGTAATTTCGTTCCGCCGGCGTCAACTTCCTGGAGAAGAACGCCACAGGATGCAGTAGCTCCTTGGTACCATTCCTTTGGGACAGAACCGCTCCTACCGCGTTTTCGGAGGCATCCACTTCCAAAACATATGGGAGAGAAGAATCCGGATGGCAGAGAATGGGAGCAGAGGTGAACAATTTCTTGAGCGTTTCGAACGCCGTCTGAGCTTCGGGAGTCCACTTAAAGCGAATCCCTTGTTTAGTCAGTTGCGTGATTGGGGAGACCAGACCGGAGAAGTTCCTAACAAACTTTCTATAAAAGTAGAGAACCCGATGAAACGCTGTACCCCCTTCTTATCGGCGGGTATTGGCCAATCTAGGATCGCCGTGACTTTCTGGGGATCCATCGCGACCCCCGCGGGAGAGAGGACCAGTCCCAAGAAAGTGATTTTGCGCTGTTCAAAACAGCATTTTTCTGCCTTGGCGTATAGTCCGTGTTGACATAACCGTTCCAACACCCGTAACACGTGACTTCGATGAACCTCCAGTGAGGGAGAGAAAATTAGGATGTCATCCAAATAGACAACCACGAAAACATCCAGGAAGTCACGAAAAACGTTGTTGATAAAATGTTGGAAGGTTGCCGGGGCGTTACAGAGCCCGAACGGCATCACCAAATATTCAAAGTGACCGTATCTCGTAAGAAAAGCCGTTTTCCATTCATCCCCCTCCCTGATACGAACAAGGTTATATGCCCCCCGCAGGTCTAATTTAGTAAAAATCATCGCTGACCTCAATCTCTGGAGGAGCTCGGGGACTAGGGGTAATGGATAGCGATTCTTTACCGTGATCTTATTCAGATCACGGTAGTCTATGCAGGGCCGCAATGATTTGTCCTTTTTTTCTACAAAGAACAACCCGGCCCCGGCTGGGGATGTGGACGGGCGAATAAATCCTTTCCGAAGGTTTTCGTCAATATACTCCCTCAGTACTCTCGACTCCAGTTCCGATAAAGGAAAGATACGGCCGAACGAGATTTCAGATCCGGGCAGGAGGTCTATGGGGCAATCGTATGAATGGTGCGGGGGAAGAATGTCTGCTCCTCGCTTACTGAATACGTCTAAGAAGTCATGGTAGGCCGGAGGAATAACCTGAGATAGATCGTTATCACCATCCAAGCACAGAAGAAACCGGGGAGCCACAGACCCTGTGACGTAGCAGTGACTCAGACAGTATGGTGACCGAAATTGAACTGTTCCCTTCTCCCAATCAATCTGGGGGTTATGGGCCCGCAGCCAAGGGAGCCCCAGAATGATTGGAAAAAGGGGGGATGCGATGGCATCCAGACGGAGGAACTCTTGGTGATGGTCTGCCATCGTGGTAAAAATAGGAGGTGTCTCCTGGTCCACCACCCCTGATTTTATGGTAGACCCATCTGCCAAGAAGATGTTAAACCCCCTTTCTTTGGTCTGAAGAGGGATCTTTTGCCGGTGAGCAAAAGTAAGATCGATGAAACAACTACATGCTCCCGAGTCAATGATTGCGGTCACCGACAAGGTTCCTCCGGGGAGCTGTAAAGACACAGGTATCGCCAGGTAACTAGACTGATCACCCCCTTCTGCAGGTAAGGGAAAAGAAAAGGAAGCGGACTTACTCATTTTTGCAGGACAGGCGCGCACCTGGTGACCGCAGTACAGACATAGCTTCTGCGATCGTCTCCTCTGACGTTCCTCGACCGATAAAGTGGAACGGGTCAGTCCCAGTTGCATGGGTTCCGACGTGTCCCCTGGTTCCGTGCTTCGGTTATGGTTCCCTGGGGTTGGAGCAGTTTCCCTTGGTGGAATCCATGCCACCCTTTGACCCTGGCTGCTCCTTTCCAATTGACGTTCCCTCAGTCTGCGGTCAATTTGAATGGCCAACTCTATCAGTTTCTCAAGGGAGTCAGGTAGGCCTACTCGTGCCAACTCATCTTTGAGTGACTCAGACAGCCTGATGCGGAACTGGTGACATAATTCCGCATCGTTCCATCTGGTATCTCCCATCCAACGCCTAAAATCGGACGCGTATTCTTCGGCTGCCCGGCGGCCTTGCCGTAGAGAGTATAGGGTAGCCTCTGCGGAAGCAGCCCGCTGAGGGTCGTCATATAACACGGCCATGGCCTGAAAAAACTCAGTCATGGAATCAAGATGGGGTCGTGCTTCTCCATCAGACGGTGAGCCCAATCCTGGGGCTCATCCTGAAGGAGAGAGACTATAAACCCCACCTTGACGGTCTCG
This sequence comes from Staurois parvus, assembly GCF_062004578.1. Taxonomy (NCBI): domain Eukaryota; kingdom Metazoa; phylum Chordata; class Amphibia; order Anura; family Ranidae; genus Staurois; species Staurois parvus. The sequence continues at coordinate 946,215 of NW_028318848.1, read as the reverse complement.
GTGGTGAACGTGCGGGGCTGCAAGTCAAAAAACAGGGTGCAGGCGTTCCGGAAGGCTCGGAAGCGGCTTCGGTCTCCACGGAATCGTTCCGGCAGGGGAACGCGGGGTTCGGGAGCTAGGGGCGCAGCAAATGATCCGGATGCCGGGGTAGCGGGTGATTCCGCAGTTGGAGGACTTTGAGCAGGGGGAGTCAGGGTGGCTAAAGACTCCATGCGGTCCTCAAGTCGGGTGCAGCGGCTGTGGAAATTCTGAACAGCCTGGGTCAGAGTTGCCAGGTGCTGGCATATATCCTCCAGGGACGCCGGTCCTCTTCCTGGCTCTGTCATGGCCGCAAGGTACTGTTATGATCCACCAGGTGGTGCCTCAGGCTGCCCACTTGACAGACCCACCCAGAGCATGGAGTCTAAGCCCTGGTCTGTGCTTTCACCAGGGCCCCTGATGGTGGGGATGGACTTGTAACAGACCAGGGCCAGGTCACGACCTCCGAGCAGGCCCACCAGTGGCAGAGGGAGCCTCCGGGGATGTATGCAGGTACCGGGAGAGCCAGATGTGAGAAGGACGGCGGACCTAGCAGGATGGTCACGAGCCGTGGTCCCGCGGGGTAGCGAGGTACCGAATCGGCAGGCGAAGAGTAGTGAGGTCACACGCAGGGTCAACAGGATAAGTCAGTCCGCAGAATGGTCAAACAAGCCGGGGGTCAGGAAGGGAGAAGGCAGAGTAGTCAGGGCAATCCGGGTCAAATCACAGGAGAAGGCAGCGTAGTCAGGGCAATCAGGGTCACTAATCAGGTACAGGAACTTCAGGATCACAGAGACCTTGCGGCAATTTATGACAGTGCAGGGCATCTTTAAATAGTGCGCCCTGCACTGTCATTGGCCGGCCAGGACGCGCCCCCGGGCTGTCATTGGTCGCCCTAGGCGCGCCCGCGGCTCCTACTGCGCATGCACGGCGTCCTGTCAGCCGCAGCCCGCCGGGACCTAGTGCCTGTGTCCCGGCGTGAGCTGTCGCAAGTGCGCGTGCGCCAGGATTCCTGACATATAGGCATTATGGGTTCCCACACCGTTGCCACTGAAACTACTTCAGTCTCATTCCTTTCAAAGTACTCTATTTCTTTTTTTATCCTCTGTTCCGAACTATGATCCTGAAGGAGTGTCTCATTTAATTTCCACATATTTAACTTATTTTGCTCTCTTCCCCATAATGTCATTGTGACAGCTGCGTGGTCTGATATTGTTACAACTTCTATATTTACTTTAACTAAGGATCCCACGAGTCTATGGTCCAACATTATATAATCTAACCTCGAATAGGTCTCGTGTGCATGAGAGTAGAATATATAATCCCTGGCTCTCGGATATTTGATTCTCCAAGCATCCACTAGTTGACATCGATGCAGCAAACTCCGTATAGATTTCAAGGGCTTATTCGCCACTCTCTGCACAAGCGATGTCATGTCAATCTGAGGGTCCATACAAAAATTAAAATCTCCTGCCACAATTAGTTTGCCTTTTTTAAAATCCAGGAGCTTTCTATGGATATTTTTTAAATAAACCTCAGGTTTTCTATTAGGACAATAAATGTTTGCCAATGTACATTCTATTTCCTGTAGTTTCCCTCTTAAAAACAGGAAGCACCCCTCAGGGTCCTCCATCTTTTCTTCCTCATAAACCTTACATTTTTAGCTATACCAATTGCCATTTCTTTAGCTCGCTTGATCAGTGAATCTGCATAAAACCAGGTTGGATAATACCTGGAGAAAAGCTTAACATTTGTTTCCTGCAATAAGTGGGTTTCTTGTATAAATGCCACAGCAATAAATCATTGTTGTAATCCTCTAAAGATCTTATACCTTTTCCCTGGACTGTTTAACCTCTTAACATTGTAGGTCACAAAATTAACCTCCTCCATTTCTTATACATTTTTCCACTTCCTCCCCAGGAGTCTTCCTTGCTAGAGTACCACCATCTTTCTCACCGAACGTGGAGCTTGCCCCTACCCCCTACCCATCCGCCTCCCCTCCCCCCACCCATGACCCTCTCTAACCCCTCTTAGGCTTTTAATTTGCCTACAAATCTTTTTTGGTCCATCAATCTCACCATAGGGAGGGACTCTGGCCATGCATGCCTCTCCAATTCACTTATCCCGTCCCCCATGTCCTGCCTTTCAATGAAGAGGGAGAGAGAAAGAACAACAAAAAAAGGAGGAAGAAAAGAACAAAAATCAAAAAATACATACACATTATTAAATAAAATTGAAATACATTTCCCCCTCCCGCACAAAATAGGTGCGGGGGAGGAGGCGGGGGGAGAAAAAGGGAAAAAAATTTATATATACATATATATATTCATTCCCTGCTGTCTCTTTGGGGTCTGTTACTCTTGTGAGGGTATGTACCTTTTAATTGAACTTGTTTGGGAAGCCTTTGGCCCTCCTCCAATTCAAGCCGCATCCAATCCACATTTATGTGAACCCGCACTCAGTCTATTGCAGAGCAATGAGGATGACAGGCCAGTATGGTGTACAGACTTCTGCCTTGACAACATGGGCTGCTCACCACGCAGGTTCCCCCCGCACAGTCTCTGCACACGGAGTTCCAGCTGAAAAATAAAAGTCAGCAGCTACAAAAACTGTGCTGCTGACTCTTAAAATACAGTCACTTACCTGTTCCTCGGTCTGGTGGTGTCCTCACCATGGCTGGTTTCACTGGCCATCTTCTCTCCCCGGCATCTTCAGTGTGGGCACCCGGCTGTGACAGCTTGTGGCTTCACAGCCGGGTACCCACTGCACATGTGCAAGAAGCGCTGCGCTTTGTGGTCTTCTAGGAATTGTCATGTGTCCCAAAAGACTATAGGGGGGGGGGACAACTTCCACTTCCGATCGCCTAGGTGATCACAGCGGAAGTGGGAGCTGGTACCTGTCATATTCGGGTACCCCCTCCCCCCCACTCCCCAAAAGTGCCAATCCTTAATGGGGAGTGGGGGACAAAGGCTTAAAGTGGAATTTCCCCTTTTGCGTGGAGCTCCACTTTAATAATAAACTCCCGGCTACTTTTGTATCACTCCGCCGGAGAAATGTAGAAGAGGCCAGGACCTGTCACTGGATTGCCTAAGCTGCCTGCAGGAGGAGACACAGAACGGGGTTGGAGACCCATCCCTCCCCCTACCTCTTCCCCAGAAGCTGGGTCCAGGAGATGACAGTGAGGACTCCGACATCTCCAGCACCCCCCAGGCAGTGGCAGTTGGGGGGAGGGGGTGCAGCCAGCCTCAGCCCCCCTTCATTCTACTAGTGAAGTGTCAGCAATGGAGGTGAGCGCTGTGCTGGGGCCGGGAATTTCCACACCTGCTGGGCTATTATAGAAGGGAATAAAGTCTGCAATGGGCACATCTCTCCGGATTTCTTGCAGCACTGACTGTGAGATCTACACTGTCCAATGTCTCCCAGTCAGGACACGGCCAATGAAAATGGAGACACTTCTACTTCTATCTACAATGTTAGAACAAAGTGCTGTGTGCCGACAAAGATGGCGTCTCTGTATTCATGTGGCATTGTCCTGACTGCCAGAAATTACAGTGTCATTGTAAACCCAATGTGTCCCAGTCAGTGCTTGCTGACGCCATCATCCATCGCATCGCACGCCGCATTTTTCACAATTGATGTTGAGCCACACCCACAATTGAATACCCCACCCCCAATTTAAATTATACTCCTCCCACACCACCTTTCTGGACATACAGGGACAAAAAGTGTCCCTAAAAATGTTTTGGAAATGTTGACAACTATGCCATCAGTGCAGCCTATTAGTGCCCATCAGTGCAGCCTATCAGTGCCCATCAGTGCAGCCTATCAGTGCCCATAAGTGCTGCCTCATTAGTGCCCATCAGTGCCGCCTCATTAGTGCCCATCAGTGCAGCATCATTAGAGCGATGGTGCAGTGGTCTTCTTTCAGTGCCCATCTGTGCTGGTTTTCAGTGCCTCCTCAGTGATGCCTGTCAGTGCCACCTATCAGTGCCCATCAGTGCTGCATATCAGTGCCTTCTCATCAGTGCCCATCTGAGTGAGGTTGCGCTGTCAGTGGGCGGGGCGGTGGCCCTCTGGTGGGAGGAGATTGGACATTTGTGTACATCACATTTCTCTTTCACTTTCCCCTTCTATACTTTGCATTGAGCCAATCTGAGCACACTCTCTCTACCCAGCAACTGGTGATCAGCCCTGAATAAATTTTCCTATTGGTCAGAGAGCCAAAATCATCCAATCAGCACACAGTTCCGCCCTCCTGTACACAGAGTCCTGACTCATCGTGTGACTCTCCCCGGGCTGTGTGAGGTGGACGGAGCTGAGTTTTGGGGTCTCTGTGAGGAGGAAGAAGATGATCCCCCTCATCCTGATTATTATCGGGGTGTCCGGGGTGTATGGAGGTGAGTCTGGGGGGGAGGGGCTGTTATTTATAAATATGATGTCATATATTTCCTGATATTAGGAGAGACAATGTTATATATTAGTGATGTCACACCTGTACGGATATCTCCTGTATATGGGGAGTGGTGATGTCACACCTGTACAGATATCTCCTGTATATGGGGAGTGGTGATGTCACACCTGTACGGATATCTCCTGTATATGGGGAGTGGTGATGTCACACCTGTACGGATATCTCCTGTATATGGGGAGTGGTGATGTCACACCTGTACAGATATCTCCTGTATATGGGGAGTGGTGATGTCACACCTGTACGGATATCTCCTGTATATGGGGAGCGGTGATGTCACACCTGTACGGATATCCCCTGTATATGGAGAGTGGTGATGTCACACCTGTACGGATATCATCCGTATATGGAGAGTGGTGATGTCACACCTGTACGGATATCCCCTGTATATGGAGAGTGGTGATGTCACACCTGTACGGATATCCCCTGTATATGGGGAGTGGTGATGTCACACCTGTACGGATATCTCCTGTATATGGGGAGTGGTGATGTCACACCTGTACGGATATCTCCTGTATATGGGGAGCGGTGATGTCACACCTGTAGAGATATCTCCTGTATATGGGGAGTGGTGATGTCACACCTGTAGAGATATCTCCTGTATATGGGGAGTGGTGATGTCACACCTGTACGGATATCTCCTGTATATGGGGAGTGGTGATGTCACACCTGTAGAGATATCTCCTGTATATGGGGAGTGGTGATGTCACACCTGTACGGATATCTCCTGTATATGGGGAGTGGTGATGTCACACCTGTACTGATATCTCCTGTATATGGAGAGTGGTGATGTCACACCTGTACGGATATCTCCTGTATATGGAGAGCGGTGATGTCACACCTGTACGGATATCTTCTGTATATGGGGAGCGGTGATGTCACACCTGTACGGATATCTCCTGTATATGGGGAGTGGTGATGTCACACCTGTACTGATATCTCCTGTATATGGAGAGTGGTGATGTCACACCTGTACGGATATCTCCTGTATATGGAGAGTGGTGATGTCACACACAGATATAAATGTACAGGGGTGTACAGCCCCCCCTCTATGACCAGCTGTATGCTGTACCAGGAAATGCTGCAGTTTTCCTCTAGACATATCACACGCTCGCTCAGCATTCTACCGCTCAGCCGGAATCCTCACAAAGCCGTATTTTCTGCTTTACAATTTAATATAAAAAACCTCGTAGAGTTTTTCTCATTTTTTTGCAATTCACAAAACCCCCTAATACTAAAACACGGCGTGCGGCATTTATCTCAGGACGTGATATCCAGGGGGATGGATACAGTGGTGAAGGATTAGAACCCCTGTCAGGTTTTCTTGCTAATAAAGAGGTAATGTTGTTGGATTGGATGGTGACAATAGTGGATCTGCACGGCATCTGAGCACCCAAAC